>NC_138307.1:36670000-36685000 GCF_965601325.2 Salmo salar | reverse complement strand
GAGAAACACACACAGCCTTTCAGAAGCCTTTTTATTTCTGTCTGACACTCTTCACTTGACTTCTACCCGCTGCCATCTCTCCCCCCCCCCCCCCCCCCTCCTACACACACACAATGCATTTCATTTCCAATTGTGAGCCACTTAGATAAGACAATACAGCCGGCGAGAAAGAGAGACAAGCTCTCCTGCCAATTGGAAGGTAATGAGCTATTGTGATCACAAGGCCTCTCTTTTTTTTTTGTGGCGCGTCTCATAGAAAGTGAAGAAGAACAAACCTCTAAGATAGCTGGAATATTGCTGTGGGCACAGGGCCTGAATGAACCAGCATTCAGGGTCAGTGAATGAATGGTTGGAAAATGACGGAGGGAGATAGCTAGTCAGACTAAATGTGAGCCAGAAAATAATGAATAATATGGGCCAATTACTTTAAAGCAATAGATTTTTGTTTTTAAATTCTTCTTTTAAGTTTTCTTCTTTCTTTTTTTTTTTTACAATTATAGCAGATTGAGTGTGTTTAATTATATCACTTAAAGGGACAATACGTAATCAGGAGCTCTGAGGTTTTTAAGTGACTGGAATAGACTATACAGGATGGCCTGATTTCGATGGCAGCAGCCATTGTTTTGGACAAGAGGGAGCTTGTTCCAGCAGACAACAAGAGTTATTAAAGCAAGGTTAAACTGATTGATGATCGATTCCAGGTTCTGATCTCCCCGGTTCTTTCTCCTTTTTCTCCTCTATCAATCCCAAATAATCTGCGTGGTATTTGAACATCTCCGTTCTCGATCTAAAGGTGCTTTATCTGCTATAACACCAAGCCATCTGAATACGGACACGTCTTGGGGGGGGGGAATGTATCTTGAATTATCGTAAACACCTTATTATATTTGGACTTTCTCTACATTAAGTCACGCTGTTTAGTAATTAGACTAGTAGACAACATCGTAGAGATGTTGTATTATATTATTACGTGTTACTTCAGTTTCAATAACAGACAATTAGTAAGAATGAGTTGAATAATTCTTTAACATTCCTCGCCAGCTCTTAACGAGCTTCAGTTTGAATTGGCCTACCCCCCCCCACACCCACCCCTCCACCACCTATGCAGCAACACAATCCACTAGGAAGACAGCCAGCCAGCCTGGCATACAGGTGAACCAAATCCCAACCAACAAACAAGTCTGTTTCCTTCATGATAAAACCCCCAACACGTTATTCTATTCTATTCTTTATCTCTCCTCTCTCTCCTTTTCCAAGATGTAAGTTTAGCTCATCACCCCCACCTCTCCATCTCTCCCCTCCCCCCCTTTTGTAGTCTTTAAACAGTTTAAAATAACATTGCTCCCGAGATACCCTCCCATCAATCACATTTGGTCAGACAGCGACGGATTGATGGATGCCTGGCTTCCTCCCCAGCTACTGTTTGATCGTAGCACAGAAGCTAAACTGGTGACAAGAAGGAGATAAATGCCTGGGCTTTAGATTACCATTCCAAGGTCATAGCGCCTGGTCATTTCAATTAGAGACTTTTTTTTCACAAGGCTAGATTTAGGAAAGGGGGGGGATGAATGCGGGAGGGGGGGGGGGGGGGGGGGGGGGGGGCATGTTCATCCAACGGCAACCAGCTCACAGGAGCAAAATGACTATTTAATGAGATTGTCATTCTTGATTGGGATTTAAAAGGGATGTGGAAAGGGGGTTGTGGGGGCAACTTTAAACCTTGTAGAAGAGAACCCTGCATTTACATATATTTTCCCATGACCCTTTTATCTCGGCTTGCAGGTTTCTTTTTTGAATTTTTTGTCGAAAAAACACGTGTACGGTACAAGCTGAGGGAAATCACGTTCGCTGACGACCGGATTTCAAGGTGCCAAGTTGTTCATCATGCGTTCAAATTTACATTCAACTAAAGTGAATTTTTCTAATGCTGAACAGGCAGGAATTGTATTTCTGAGAAGGGAAAAGTAATCAAACCAAGATTTAGGTTTGAGAGAGGGAAATTAGACCCGTCAGTCATATGGGCTCCAGCGTACCAGTTTAACCGTGAAGCGTTTTCTTTTTTGGGGGGGTGACATTTGATTGTTGTGACTTGACATATGTCAGGCACGGAATGACATTAACCGCTTTTAACACCCGACACCACATGTGTTGGTGATGGAGAACTGACATTCAGGGTATAAGCCCAGGCACAGCTAAACATTTATACTGTTGTGTAACAGTAATGCTGCTTCCAGGAAGTACAACACAAAGCCATGGAGTGTTCTAATGCTGCTTCCAGGAAGTACCAAGCAAAGCCATGGAGTGTTCTAATGCTGTTTCCAGGAAGTACCAAGCAAAGCCATAATGTTCTAATGCTGTTTCCAGGAAGCACAACACAATGCCATGGAGTGTTCTAATGCTGCTTCCAGGAAGTACCAAGCAAGGCCATGGAGTGTTCTAATGCTGCTTCCAGGAAGCACAACACAAAGCCATGGAGTGTTTTAATCAGGGGTTGGAAACAAAATAATTTCCCAATCGTTTTGTGCTGAACAGAAACACAATTTTTTTCGTTCCGTTCCACTGTTCCCGAAGAGCAAAACAAAGTTCTGAACTGGTTCGAACCCCCCAAAAAGTACTGTTTTTTTTTTTTTTTTTACATGTGAAATCATGTTACAACATTTGGCTCATTAAATGACCAATCAGTACGGAAGATGCGACTGACATTTTGTGGGTGGCGAGAGAGTTAGAGGGGTGTTGAAGAGGAGGCTTGAGGTGCTGGGCATCTTATTATGAGGTGCATTATCTGAATTAGGTCCACAGAACTAGCCTTAGGATGAGTGGCTTCTATGGAGGAAGTTTCAATGTCCATTGAGCTACCTGGTTAACAACGTTGAGCTAGCTAGCTGGTTAACAAGGTTGAGCTAGCTGGTTAACAAGGTTGAGCTAGCTAGCTGGTTAACAAGGTTGAGCTAGCTAGCAAGTTAACAAGGTTGAGGTAGCTGGTTAACAAGGTTGAGCTAGCTAGCTAGCTAGCAAGTTAACAAGGTTGAGCTAGATGGCTAACAAGGTTGAGCTAGTTGGTTAACCAGGTTTACCTAGCTAGTTAACAAGGTTGCGCTAGCAAGTTAACAAGGTTGAGCTAGCTGGTTAACAAGGTTGAGCTAGCTAGTTAACAAGGTTGAGCTAGCTAGTTAACAAGGTTGAGCTAGCTGGTTAACAAGGTTGAGCTAGCTGGTTAACAAGGTTGAGCTAGCTGGTTAACAAGGTTGAGCTAGCTAGCTGGTTAACAAGGTTGAGCTAGCTAGCAAGTTAACAAGGTTGAGGTAGCTGGTTAACAAGGTTGAGCTAGCTAGCTAGCTAGCAAGTTAACAAGGTTGAGCTAGATGGCTAACAAGGTTGAGCTAGTTGGTTAACCAGGTTTACCTAGCTAGTTAACAAGGTTGCGCTAGCAAGTTAACAAGGTTGAGCTAGCTGGTTAACAAGGTTGAGCTAGCTAGTTAACAAGGTTGAGCTAGCTAGTTAACAAGGTTGAGCTAGCTGGTTAACAAGGTTGAGCTAGCTGGTTAACAAGGTTGAGCTAGCTAGTTAACAAGGTTGAGCTAGCTGGTTAACAAGGTTGAGCTAGCTAGTTAACAAGGTTGAGCTAGCTGGTTAACAAGGTTGAGCTAGCTAGTTAACAAGGTTGTGTGTGCAGAGCGGCATCAGAAATAAAAACACATCTAACCTTTTTGTAGTTAATAAATCCAACATCAAACGTGATAACTACAGTAGTATCCTTAACTTGCATTGCAAAAGTTAATCCATTCTTCTCTAGGTAATAGAAAATATGTCCCTGTCTTCTGAATGAACTTTGTAACGTCAGTACAGTAGCCTGGGGTAATGTCAGTACAGTAACCTGGGGTAACGTCAGTACAGTAACCTATGGTAACATCAGTACAGTAGCCTGGGGTAACGTCAGTAGAGTGGCCTGGGGTAACGTCAGTACAGTAACCTATGGTAACGTTAGTACAGTAACCTATAGTAACATCAGTACAGTAGCCTGGGGTAACGTCAGTACAGTAACCTATGGTAACGTCAGTACAGTAACCTATGGTAACGTCAGTACAGTAACCTATGGTAACGTTAGTACAGTACCCTATGGTAACGTCAGTACAGTAACCTATGGTAACATCAGTACAGTAGCCTGGGGTAACGTCAGTACAGTAGCCTGGGGTAACGTCAGTACAGTACTCTATGTTAACGTCAGTACAGTAGCCTGGGGTAACGTCAGTACATTAACCTGGGGTAACGTCAGTACAGTAGCCTGGGGTAACGTCAGTACAGTAACCTATGGTAACATCAGTACAGTAGCCTATGGTAACATCAGTACAGTAACCTATGGTATCGTCAGTACAGTAGCCTGGGGTAACATCAGTACAGTAACCTATGGTATCGTCAGTACAGTAACCTGGGGTAAGATCAGTACAGTAACCTATAGTAACATCAGTACAGTAACCTATGGTAAAGTCAGTACAGTAACCTGGGGTAACATCAGTACAGTAACCAATGGTTCGGTGGGGAAGGGCCAGGTTGCCTAAACACACTGGCTCAGATGTTCAGCTGTCCGACACTGGAATACGTTTCTGTGTGACAGAGTGAGGGCTTTACATAGGCACTTGGGTGTTTGTTTTGGGTGGGGGAATAGAAAACAAATATGTTTTAACCGGTTCCCTTGTTTTTAATATAACAGTTCTTTTTCAGAACAGTATGAAGCACTTTTGGTTTCCGGGTTCATTTTCTGTTCATTGAAAAATGTAATTATTGTCTGGTTTTCAGGTTGTGTTACCTGAACGGTTTCCAACCCGGTGGTTGTGACTCTCCTTTCAGGAAGTACACTGAAAACTACTGGTCAAACAGATAACAATAGAAAGAAACCTGTCTGCTGATTCAAACCATCTCAGGATTCAGCACCATAACTCTACAACATGTAGAGCTGTAGAGAACATGCTTCTTTCCGAAGTGCATTATAAAGTACATTCAGTACTGAGAGGATGTTATATTAAAAAAACATGGGTATAAAAATTTAAAAAAAAAACTGTTGACGAAATGGATAAGAGAAAAAGCTAATCTCATGATTTTGGTTGTATCAAACTGTTATGCTAACTTAGGTCTCGCTCTCTCTCTCTCTCTCAAATCTATTTTTAAAGCACTTTTTACATCAGCATATGTCACAAAGTGCTTGTACAGTGAGCCAGCCTAAAACTCCAAACAGCAAGCAATGCAGATGTAGAAGCACGGTGGCAACTCCCTAGAAAGGCAGAAAGCTAGGAAGAAACCTAGAGAGGAACCAGGCTCTGAGTCCTCTTCTGACCGTGCAGGGTGTTCTTCAAGACAATCAAACATTTACAGATGAACATCAGGGTCAAATAATAGTCACTAGTGGTTGTAGAGGAAGTAAATGTCTGTTGGCTTTTCATAGCCGAGCTTTCAGAGGTCGAGTCAGCATTCAGAGGTCGAGTCAGCATTCAGAGGTCGAGTAGGCATTCAGAGGTCGAGACAGCATTCAGAGGTCGAGACAGCATTCAGAGGTCGAGTCAGCATTCAGAGGTCGAGTCAGCCTTCAGAGGTCGAGTCAGCATTCAGAGGTCGAGACAGCATTCAGAGGTCGAGTCAGCATTCAGAGGTCGAGTCAGCATTCAGAGGTCGAGTCAGCATTCAGAGGTCGAGTCAGCATTCAGAGGTCGAGACAGCATTCAGAGGTCGAGTCAGCATTCAGAGCTCGAATCAGCATTAATAGGTCGAGTCAGCATTCAGAGGTCGAGTCAGAATTCAGAGCTCGAGTCAGCATTCAGAGGTCGAGTCAGCATTCAGAGGTCGAGTCAGCATTCAGAGATCGAGAGAGAGATCAAGAGAGCAAGAGATCGAGAGGGAGAGAGAGAGCGATAGAGAGAGACGGAGCGAGAGAGAGAGTGAGCGAGAGAGAGAGGGAGCGAGAGAGAGAGCGAGAGAGAGACGGAGCCAGAGAGGGAGTAGAGGGAGAGCGAGAGAGAGGGAGTAGAGGGAGTAGAGGGAGAGCAAAAGAGAGGGAGTAGAGGGAGTAGTGGGAGAGGGAGTAGAGGGAGAGGGAGTAGAGGGAGAGCAAGAGAGAGGGAGTAGAGGGAGTAGAGGGAGAGGGAGTAGAGGGAGAGCGAGAGAGAGACGGATGGAGAGAGGGAGTAGAGCGAGAGAGAGAGGGAATAGAGCGAGAGAGCGAGCGAGAGAGAGAGAGAGAGAGAGAGAGAGACAGAGCGAGAGAGCGACAGAGAGAGACAGAGCCAGAGAGGGAGTAGAGGGAGAGCGAGAGAGAGGGAGTAGAGGGAGAGCGAAAGAGAGGGAGTAGAGGGAGTAGAGGGACAGGGAGTAGAGGGAGAGCAAGAGAGAGGGAGTAGAGGGAGTAGAGGGAGAGGGAGTAGAGGGAGAGCAAGAGAGAGGGAGTAGAGGGAGTAGAGGGAGTAGAGGGAGAGCAAGAGAGAGGGAGTAGAGGGAGTAGAGCGAGAGAGAGGGAGTAGAGGGAGTAGAGAGAGAGGGAGTAGAGGGAGAGGGAGTAGAGGGAGAGCAAGAGAGAGGGAGTAGAGGGAGAGCAAGAGAGAGGGAGTAGAGGGAGTAGAGCGAGAGAGAGGGAGTAGAGGGAGTAGAGAGAGAGGGAGTAGAGAGCAAGAGAGAGGGAGTAGAGGGAGTAGAGAGAGAGGGAGTAGAGGGAGAGCGATAGAGAGACGGATCGAGAGAGGGAGTAGAGCGAGAGAGAGAGGGAGAGGGAGTAGAGGGAGTAGAGGGAGTAGAGGGAGAGCAAGAAAGAGGGAGTAGAGGGAGTAGAGCGAGAGAGAGGGAGTAGAGGGAGTAGAGGGAGAGGGAGAGGGAGTAGAGGGAGAGGGAGTAGAGGGAGTAGAGGGAGAGGGAGTATAGCAAAAGAGAGAGAGAGAGAGAAAGCTTGTGTGTTAGAAGAGATCTTTGTGGTCTATACTCAGCCTTGTCTCAGGGTAGTAAATTGGTGGTCTGTTGATGTCCCTCTAACGGTGTGGGGTCTTTGCCTTGACAAAGTGGGTGGGGTTATAACCTGCCTTGTTTGCCCTGTCCGGGGATATAGTTGAACAGGACTGTCTCTCTGTCTCTCTGTCTCTGTCTCTCAGTCTCTGTCTCTCTATCTCTCTGTCTCTCAGTCTCTGTCTCTCTATCTCTCTGTCTCTCTGTCTCTCTGTCTCAGTCTCCGTCTCTCAGTCTCTGTCTCTCAGTCTCTCCTAGAAAAATGAGGCCCAGTGCTTTTGATCTGTTTAAATTGACTGAGAAATAAATCTTACCCACAAGCAGATGATATATTGAAGTATACTGCCAGTCACTGTATGGGTTGTTGTGTCTAACTCATACAGTTTAATGAACACTAACTGCCAAGGATATTTTAGTGAAATCCGCACGAGAAGGGATGTGACTCTGTTTAGCTGTCTGCATAAAGCACGAAGCTGGCTGGCCCTGCCTACACATCCTGGTTTAACATCAGGGTTTAGTATAAATATGGGCTGGTTTCTAATGATTAAAGCAAGATCAATAGAGCCTGATTTGCCTTTGGTTGCCGTGACGGGAGTGACAGGACAAATGTTTCTTCAAAGAACTGGCTGGCTGTTCAATGGAGGACGGGCCACAGTAGAATTTACACAGTGTGTTCGTTTAAATCCAGATTGATATGACAGGGTAAATTGGTGTTGGAGGCACGATCCCCTCCGTTCCATCCTTTATATAAGATATATTTGTAAGTAAAAAAGCCTGTTACTACTTAACATCCTGCTTGAATTCAGATCCCTCCCTCCTCCAAAACAACTCTAAAATATTCATGAACTGCAGACTCAGCGGAGGCAATCTGACCCAGCTATCAAAGACTTGTGATTTTATTTATTTAACTAGGCAAGTCAGTTAAGAACAAATTCTTATTTTCAATGATGGCCTAGCAACAGTGGGTTAACTGCCTTGTTCAGGGGCTGAATGATAGATTTTTTTCCATGTCAGCTCGGGGATTTGATCTTGCAACCTTTACGGTTACTAGTCCAACGCTCTAACCGCTAGGCTACCTGCCGCCCCAATAAACAGGGTTGTACATCACTCTGACCCAGCTACCAAATACTTCTAATAAACAGCTACCAAATACTTCTAATAAACAGCTACCAAATACTTCTAATAAACAGCTACCAAATACTCCAAATAAACAGCTACCAAATACTCCAAATAAACATGGTTTGTACATCACTCTGACCCAGCTACCAAATACTTAAAATAAACAGCTACCAAATACTTCTAATAAACAGCTACCAAATACTTGTAATAAACAGGGTTGTACATCACTCTGACCCAGCTACCAAATACTTGTAATAAACAGCTACCAAATACTTCTAATAAACAGCTACCAAATACTTCTAATAAACAGGGTTGTAGGGCAACAGCACTAAACAGAGCCTCTGCTTCCCCTGATTCAACCCAGAGATGCAAATAGATACACGTTTAATATGACTCGTTCTCGTTCTCACTAGGTAAAACATGCCTGGACATGTTTTAATATGTTTTACTGACACTGACTTAAAGCCTAATGATACTCTCATAATGAAGCATAAAGACAACATCTAGCAATGCTAAAAATGAAGTTCAGAAGCAATTCACATCTGTGACGATGCAAGAGTCTCTGGGCATAATCCTTTAATATGGCGTACAAAACAAATAAATATGAACGTTTGCTGGTTTGTAAAACACTTGGGACAACCAGCTGCTGTATATTATCTTAGTACTCTGGCAAAGGGGAGTTTTGGGAAAAAGTTTCAGAATCAGTTTCATTTAACTTGTTTACCTGGGACTTCTTTTAAATATTTTGTCTGTTAATTTTTTGAAAGGACTTCACTGACAATGCACGCCACCACATGGATATTCCATCTGGTGTGGAGGGAAACAGCTCTCCGCATCTCTTCAGGAAACTGCGGCATTGGCATCAGTCCGTTGATTACCTAGTGTGTTAACAACACATCCATTGTAGTCTGACATTTGGCAAGTTGATAAAGTTTTGACGTTTTTGAGGGGTTCAAAATATACTGCTCAAAAAAATAAAGGGAACACTTAAACAACACATCCTAGATCTGAATGAAAGAAATAATCTTATTAAATACTTTTTTCTTTACATAGTTGAATGTGCTGACAACAAAATCACACAAAAATAATCAATGGAAATCCAATTTATCAACCCATGGAGGTCTGGATTTGGAGTCACACTCAAAATTAAAGTGGAAAACCACACTACAGGCTGTTCCAACTTTGATGTAATGTCCTTAAAACAACTCAAAATAAGGCTCAGTAGTGTGTGTGGCCTCCACGTGCCTGTATGACCTCCCTACAACGCCTGGGCATGCTCCTGATGAGGTGGCGGATGGTCTCCTGAGGGATCTCCTCCCAGACCTGGACTAAAGCATCCGCCAACTCCTGGACAGTCTGTGGTGCAACGTGGCGTTGGTGGATGGAGCGAGACATGATGTCCCAGATGTGCTCAATTGGATTCAGGTCTGGGGAACGGGCGGTCCATAGCATCAATGCCTTCCTCTTGCAGGAACTGCTGACACACTCCAGCCACATGAGGTCTAGCATTGTCTTGCATTAGGAGGAACCCAGGGCCAACCGCACCAGCATATGGTCTCACAAGGGGTCTGAGGATCTCATCTCGGTACCTAATGGCAGTCAGGCTACCTCTGGCGAGCACATGGAGGGCTGTGCGGCCCCCCAAAGAAATGCCACCCAACACCATGACTGACCCACCGCCAAACTGGTCATGCTGGAGGATGTTGCAGGCAGCAGAACATTCTCCACGGCGTCTCCAGACTCTGTCACGTCTGTCACGTGCTCAGTGTGAACCTGCTTTCATCTGTGAAGAGCACAGGGCGCCCAGTGACGAATTTGCCAATCTTGGTGTTCTCCGGCAAATGCCAAACGTCCTGCACGGTGTTGGGCTGTAAGCACAACCCCCACCTGTGGACGTCGGGCCCTCATACCACCCTCATGGAGTCTGTTTCTGACCGTTTGAGCAGACACATGCACATTTGTGGCCTGCTGGAGGTCATTTTGCAGGGCTCTGGCAGTGCTTCTCCTGCTCCTCCTTGCACAAAGGCGGAGGTAGCGGTCCTGCTGCTGGGTTGTTGCCCTCCTACGGCCTCCTCCACGTCTCCTGATGTACTGGCCTGTCTCCTGGTAGCGCCTCCATGCTCTGGACACTACGCTGACAGACACAGCAAACCTTCTTGCCACAGCTCGCATTGATGTGCCATCCTGGATGAGCTGCACTACCTGAGCCACCTGTGTGGGTTGTAGACTCCGTCTCATGCTACCACTAGTGTGAAAGCACCGCCAGCATTCAAAAGTGACCAAAACATCAGCCAGGAAGCATAGGAACTGAGAAGTGGTCTGTGGTCCCCACCTGCAGAACCACTCCTTTATTGGGGGTGTCTTGCTAATTGCCTATAATTTCCACCTGTTGTCTATTCCATTTGCACAACAGCATGTGAAATGTATTGTCAATCAGTGTTGCTTCCTAAGTGGACAGTTTGATTTCACAGAAGTGTGATTGACTTGGAGTTACATTGTGTTGTTTAAGTGTTCCCTTTATTTTTTTGAGCAGTGTATATTAAGCGTTTCCTGAAAGTGGTCCTAGATCCTATGTGTTTGGTTAGTTAGTTAGTTAGTTGGTTGGTTAGTTGGTTGGTTAGTTAGTTAGTTAGTTAGTTAGTTAGTTAGTTAGTTAGTTAGTTAGTTAGTTAGTTAGTTGGTTAGGGGAATTGGCTTCATGTTACTATTTCATTACACTTCTTTTCAATCTGAAGGGTGTTTTCATGTGTAAAACTCATTCTGAAATGAGATGCAGTTTGGGTTTCCTGTAACCCATCGAAGTCTTTGATATGCCCAATTATGTAAACAAGCTTTAATAAGTAAACAGAGAGCGGCCGATGCAGTATTGAATCTGATTAAGACCCCGTGGTCAAAATGTCAGCACTTTATATCAAAGACATCGGATCAAAGAAGTCCGGACTCCTCTGTCAACTCTGTCTCTGTCTCTCTCTCTGTCTCTCTCTCTCTATCTCCCTCTCACTCTCTGTCTATCTCTCTCTCTCTCTCTCTCTCTCTCTCTCTCTCTCTCTCTCTCTCTCTCTCTCTCTCTCTCTCTCTCTCTCTCTCTCTCTCTCTTTCTCTCTGTCTCTCTCGTTGGAGTGCATGCTGGGAGTGAGTCGTGAAGCAGGAGTGATTGTGAGAGCGACTGGAATTATCTTCACTCTATTTGGTTTTGGTGTGTATATATATATATATATATATATATATATATATATATATATATATATATATATATATATATATATATATATATATATATATATATATATATATATATATGTTGATTAGTTTAGTTGTTTTAAGGGTATCTTGTCTAAATATCACTAAGCACGTATAGGGGTGGTGGGATCGTTGAGGTTGGTTTTCGCGAGGGCACAACCAGCGGGTGGGGCTGGTTGTAATGGCCACTCGCGGAAGTTTGGAGTTTGAAAAACTTAGTCGGCGACATGGAGTAAAGATTCCTGCTGCGGCTGGGTGTTCAGTGGAAGAATGTAGCTTGGCAGTGGGTGCTATCATTGGGTATGATAGTATCAAATCAGCCTCAAGGATGAATAGCGCTGTAGTGATATTCTTAGATTCCGTTGAAAAGGTGAATAAGTTAGTTGAGAGTGGTGTTGTGTTACGGGAGACACAGACACCGGTTTTTCCGCTTATGAATCCGGCAAAGAAAGTTATACTTTCTAACGTGCCACCATTTGTTTAGAGATGAAGTGTTGGAGCGAGAGTTATCTCGTCATGGTCAAATTGTATCAACAATAAAGAAGGTTCTGTTTGGATGCAAATCTCCGTTGCTGAAACATGTCGTGTCTCATAGGAGACAAGTGCATATGATTTTAAGAAAGGACACTGATGAACTGAATTTAGCATTCAGTTTTAAGATTGATGGATTTGATTATGTCTTCTACGCTTCTACTGAATCAATGAAATGCTTTGGCTGTGGAAGAGAGGGGCATTTGGTGCGTAATTGTCCCGAGAATGAGCACGCAGAGCCCGGTAGCAGCTCTAGTGCTGGTGCAGCTAACGCATCACCGCGAAGGGATGAACATGCTAAGGGTGCAGGGGAAGGGAGAAGGTGGGCAGATGTGGTAGGAAAAGTAGGAGAGGAAGGCAGTGTGGATACGGGGGCAATTGTGGTAGATCAGAACAAAGAGGGAGGGGAAACAGTCGGTGAGATTGCGATTGCCGTCGCTGAGGTGGTGCTGGAAAATGAAATTGGAGGTCAAGAGGAGATTGGAATAATGGAAAAGGAAGCAGCTGTTTTCAAAGTACCAAGGAGTAAGAGGAAGAATGAAAGGGGTGGGGAAGGGTCTAATTCCAAGAGGAAGGTAGAGATTGATAAATCACTTGAAGATAAACAGGTTGTAGAGATGGTGGAGTTTTCTTCTGGGGAGGATAGCGAGAGTGAGTCATCTGACGCGTCACAACAAAATAGTGAGATAAATGGGGTGGAAGGGAGGTATGGGATTGAGAAGGTACGTCAATTTCTGAAGTTGACAAAAGGGAAGAAATATATGCAGGATTACAATGTAACAGATTTTTTCCCTGAAAGCGAATTGTTTATTGATTCAGCAAAGTTTATGATGTCAAAAATAACAGGGGGAGGTTTGACAAGCCCTGAAATTGCTAGACTCAAGAAAGTGGTCGCGAGAGTGATAAGTGATGTAAATTCAAAAGAAAATGAAAGAGTTCAGTCGCAGTTTTAACTCTGTAAAGAGATGTGGTTTCTGGGTCTTCCTCTGTAATTTTTATCACCCATGAGCAGTTTTAAGATTTCTTCTTTAAACGTAAATGGGGCAAGAGACATTAAAAAAAAGCCATAGTGTATGAGAGGCAATACTCTAAACCCTGGGTCAACAGTCACCTTGTACTGCTGAGGGAATACTCTAAACCCTGGGTCAACAGTCACCTTCTACTGCTGAGGGAATACTCTAAACCCTGGGTCAACAGTCACCTTCTACTGCTGAGGGAATACTCTAAACCCTGGGTCAACAGTCACCTTCTACTGCTGAGGGAATACTCTAAACCCTGGGTCAACAGTCACCTTCTACTGCTGAGGGAACACTCTAAACCCTGGGTCAACAGTCACCTTCTACTTCTGAGGGAATACTCTAAACCCTGGGTCAACAGTCACCTTCTACTGCTGAGGGAACACTCTAAACCCTGGGTCAACAGTCACCTTCTACTGCTGAGGGAACACTCTAAACCCTGGGTCAACAGTCACCTTCTATTACTGAGGGAATACTCTAAACCCTGGGTCAACAGTCACCTTCTACTGCTGAGGAAACACTCTAAACCCTGGGTCAACAGTCACCTTCTACTGCTGAGGGAATACTCTAAACCCTGGGTCAACAGTCACCTTCTACTGCTGAGGGAACACTCTAAACCCTGGGTCAACAGTCACCTTCTACTGCTGAGGGAACACTCTAAACCCTGGGTCAACAGTCACCTTCTACTGCTGAGGGAATACTCTAAACCCTGGGTCAACAGTCACCTTCTACTGCTGAGGGAATACTCTAAACCCTGGGTCAACAGTCACCTTCTACTGCTGAGGGAATACTCTAAACCCTGGGTCAACAGTCACCTTCTACTGCTGAGGGAATACTCTAAACCCTGGGTCAACAGTCACCTTCTACTGCTGAGGAAACACTCTAAACCCTGGGTCAACAGTCACCTTCTACTGCTGAGGGAACACTCTAAACCCTGGTTCAACAGTCACCTTCTGGAAATGCTGGAGTCTTTGTTTAAAGCTGTAGAGGAGATTTTCAATAACACTGTTTTTATTTTGGGGTTTCAATATAGAAAGCAACAGAAAAGAAAATGTCAACTGTTTAATTTTTGGGGGGGACAAGCTAAGATGTCAATTTTTCTGAGTAGGAAAAATAAGATAGAAACGTGATATGGGCAGGAGGTAAGATGTGTTTTTAAAGGATTAGTGAAAGTAAGAATAAAAGTGGATTTTGAGTTCTTCTCAGCTGTAAAAGGTCTCCCATTGTTTGAGGAGAAGTGGGCATACGAAGGAGCACTTTGTTTTGTAGAGGAGGGGAAACAATTTTTTGTTGATGAAATAAGTTGAATGTATATGTTCTTTTGTATTTTTATTTTGTATTTTTTTGTATTTTTTTTTAGGAATTACATTTGTTGTTTCATTTCTGAAAAGACAGTGTGTCATTATTTATGTTAACTTGAGTATAAAATAAAGGTTTTATAAAAACTCAAACTCTCTCTCTCTCTCTCTCTCTGTCTCTTTCTCTCTCTCTCTCTCTTTCTCTCTCTCTCTCTCTCACTCTCTCTCTCTCTGTCTCTTTCTCTCTCTCTGTCTCTCTCTCTCTCTGTCTCTTTCTCTCCCTCTCTCTCTGTCTCTCTCTCTCCATCATTCAGGCATGAATAAATGCATCTTTCCCTTTCCCCTAATATTATTGATGAGTAGCTTGTCTTGGCCCGTTAGAGTGTCTGTTAAAGTCCAGGGGCCGGAGAGGAAGAAGGCTTACTGGATCCTGTAGGATCAGGGATACTGTCGCTTTGAAAGACGGGGTCAGGCTCAACCAATCAGGGGCTGTGTTTCACGACAAAAGTTGTAGCCTCAATTATAAGAGCCAATCAATCAGTTATCCTTTAGGTTCCGTAAATGAAACGATTTGTCTTTACACGTACAAATAAAAAAAAAAGGATTCCAGAAATACTTCCTGTATGGTTATCCTCAAACTATCTTTTGTTGGTTGGGGGGGGGGTTTCCAACTCAGAACACAGTTTTTGATTTCTCCTCTCTATATCTATATAAACCCTTTAACCAAATAAAAGTCTGTGTAGGTCTAAATGATTCCACCTATAGTGTTGAAGGAACAAATGGGAGGGGGGGCATTTCAGTTCATCCAACCTTGGTTA
>NC_138307.1:36627500-36665000 GCF_965601325.2 Salmo salar | reverse complement strand
GACCAGGGATGTTCTCTGTTTAGTGAGTCCTCCAGATCAGAGGCAGTAGGGATGACCAGGGATGTTCTCTGTTTAGTGAGTCCTCCAGATCAGAGGCAGTAGGGATGACCAGGGATGTTCTCTGTTTAGTGATTCCTCCAGATCAGAGGCAGTAGGGATGACCAGGGATATTCTCTGTTTAGTGAGTCCTCCAGATCAGAGGCAGTAGGGACGACCAGGGATGTTCTCTGTTTAGTGAGTCCTCCAGATCAGAGGCAGTAGGGATGACCAGGGATGTTCTCTGTTTAGTGACTCCTCCAGATCAGAGGCAGTAGGGATGACCAGGGATGTTCCCTTCAGAAGTGTGTGAATTGGACCATTTTCCTGTTCTGCTTAGCATTTGAAATGTAACGAGTATGTTTGTGTGTCTGGGAAAATGTAAAAATTGAAGCGTAAAAATTACATTATTTTCATTAGGAATGTAGTGAAGTAAAAGTAAAAGTAATCAATAAATATAAGCAGTAAAGTAAAGTACAGATACCCCCAAAAACTACTTAAGTAGCACTTTAAAGTATTTTTCTTAAGAACTTTACACCACTGTATTCTGAATCTCTCTCTCTCCCTCTCTGTCATAGCCCCAACCTCTAATTCTCTCTCTCTCTCTCTGTCTCTGTCTCTGTCTCTGTCTCTGTCAATGTCTCTCTCTCTCTCTTTCTCTCTCTCTCTCTCTCTCTCTCTCTCTCTCTCTCTCTCTCCCTCTCTCTCTCAGTTCTAAGTTCTCCGTTCTCAGGTAAAGTAATAGTGGTTTGATTCCTTCATTAATTCCCTGCACCACTCTCCCTGCTCTCCTCTATCTGATTCCTGAGGCGTGAGGCAGGGCTCCGTGCTCGGACACCGCAGTATAACATCCTCTGAATAATCACTAAGGTATAGTTCTATACCCTGACTGTTTAACATCCTCTGAATAATCACTAAGGTATAGTTATAGTTCTATACCCTGACTGTATAACCTCCTCTGAATAATCACTAAGGTATAGTTATAGTTCTATACCCTGACTGTTTAACATCCTCTGAATAATCACTAATGTATAGTTCTATACCCTGACTGTATAACCTCCTCTGAATAATCACTAAGGTATAGTTATAGTTCTATACCCTGACTGTTTAACATCCTATAAATAATCACTAAGGTATAGTTATAGTTCTATACCCTGACTGTTTAACATCCTCTGAATAATCACTAAGGTATAGTTATAGTTCTATACCCTGATTGTTTAACATCCTCTGAATAATCACTAAGGTATAGTTATAGTTCTATACCCTGACTGTATAACATCCTCTGAATAATCAGTAAGGTATAGTTATAGTTCTATACCCTGACTGTATAATCTCCTCTGAATAATCACTAAGGTATAGTTATAGTTCTATACCCTGACTGTATAACATCCTCTGAATAATCACTAAGGTATAGTTCTATACCCTGACTGTATAACATCCTCTGAATAATCACTAAGGTATAGTTATAGTTCTATACCCTGACTGTATAACATCCTCTGAATAATCACTAAGGTATAGTTATAGTTCTATACCCTGACTGTATAAACTCCTCTGAATAATCCTTAAGGTATAGTTATAGTTCTATACCCTGACTGAATAACCTCCTCTGAATAATCACTAAGGTATAGTTATAGTTCTATACCCTGACTGTATAAACTCCTCTGAATAATCACTAAGGTATAGTTCTATACCCTGACTGTATAACATCCTCTGAATAATCATTAAGGTATAGTTATAGTTCTATACCCTGACTGTATAAACTCCTCTGAATAATCACTAAGGTATAGTTCTATACCCTGACTGTATAACATCCTCTGAATAATCAGTAAGGTATAGTTATAGTTCTATACCCTGACTGTATAACATCCTCTGAATAATCACTAAGGTATAGTTCTATACCCTGACTGTATAACCTCCTCTGAATAATCACTAAGGTATAGTTATATTTCTATACCCTGACTGTATAACATCCTCTGAATAATCACTAAGGTATAGTTATAGTTCTATACCCTGACTGTTTAACATCCTCTGAATAATCACTAAGGTATAGTTCTATACCCTGACTGTTTAACATCCTCTGAATAATCACTAAGGTATAGTTATAGTTCTATACCCTGACTGTATAACCTCCTCTGAATAATCACTAAGGTATAGTTATAGTTCTATACCCTGACTGTATAACCTCCTCTGAATAATCACTAAGGTATAGTTCTATACCCTGACTGTATAACCTCCTCTGAATAATCACTAAGGTATAGTTATAGTTCTATACCCTTACTGTTTAACATCCTCTGAATAATCACTAAGGTATAGTTATAGTTCGATACCCTGACTGTATAACATCCTCTGATTAATCACTAAGGTATAGTTATAGTTCTATACCCTGACTGTATAACATCCTCTGAATAATCACTAAGGTATAGTTCTATACCCTGACTGTATAACATCCTCTGAATAATCAGTAAGGTATAGTTATAGTTCTATACCCTGATTGTATAACATCCTCTGAATAATCATTAAGGTATAGTTCTATACCCTGACTGTATAACATCCTCTGAATAATCAGTAAGGTATAGTTATAGTTCTATACCCTGACTGTATAACCTCCTCTGAATAATCACTAAGGTATAGTGCTATACCCTGACTGTATAACATCCTCTGAATAATCAGTAAGGTATAGTTATAGTTCTATACCCTGACTGTATAACCTCCTCTGAATAATCACTAAGGTATAGTTATAGTTCTATACCCTGACTGTATAACATCCTCTGAATAATCACTAAGGTATAGTTCTATACCCTGACTGTATAACATCCTCTGAATAATCAGTAAGGTATAGTTATAGTTCTATACCCTGACTGTATAACATCTTCTGAATAATCACTAAGGTATAGTTATAGTTCTATACCCTGACTGTATAACATCCTCTGTATAATCACTAAGGTATAGTTATAGTTCTATACCCTGACTGTATAACATCCTCTGAATAATCACTAAGGTATAGTTATAGTTCTATACCCTGACTGTATAACATCCTCTGAATAATCAGTAAGGTATAGTTATAGTTCTATACCCTGATTGTATAACATCCTCTGAATAATCACTAAGGTATAGTTCTATACCCTGACTGTATAACATCCTCTGAATAATCAGTAAGGTATAGTTATAGTTCTATACCCTGATTGTATAACATCCTCTGAATAATCACTAAGGTATAGTTCTATACCCTGACTGTATAACATCCTCTGAATAATCAGTAAGGTATAGTTATAGTTCTATACCCTGACTGTATAACCTCCTCTGAATAATCACTAAGGTATAGTGCTATACCCTGACTGTATAACATCCTCTGAATAATCAGTAAGGTATAGTTATAGTTCTATACCCTGACTGTATAACCTCCTCTGAATAATCACTAAGGTATAGTTATAGTTCTATACCCTGACTGTATAACATCCTCTGAATAATCACTAAGGTATAGTTCTATACCCTGACTGTATAACATCCTCTGAATAATCAGTAAGGTATAGTTATAGTTCTATACCCTGACTGTATAACATCTTCTGAATAATCACTAAGGTATAGTTATAGTTCTATACCCTGACTGTATAACATCCTCTGTATAATCACTAAGGTATAGTTATAGTTCTATACCCTGACTGTATAACATCCTCTGAATAATCACTAAGGTATAGTTATAGTTCTATACCCTGACTGTATAACATCCTCTGAATAATCACTAAGGTATAGTTATAGTTCTATACCCTGATTGTATAACATCCTCTGAATAATCACTAAGGTATAGTTCTATACCCTGACTGTATAACATCCTCTGAATAATCAGTAAGGTATAGTTATAGTTCTATACCCTGACTGTATAACCTCCTCTGAATAATCACTAAGGTATAGTTCTATACCCTGACTGTATAACATCCTCTGAATAATCAGTAAGGTATAGTTTTAGTTCTATACCCTGACTGTATAACCTCCTCTGAATAATCACTAAGGTATAGTTATAGTTCTATACCCTGACTGTATAACATCCTCTGAATAATCACTAAGGTATAGTTCTATACCCTGACTGTATAACATCCTCTGAATAATCAGTAAGGTATAGTTATAGTTCTATACCCTGACTGTATAACATCTTCTGAATAATCACTAAGGTATAGTTATAGTTCTATACCCTGACTGTATAACATCCTCTGAATAATCACTAAGGTATAGTTATAGTTCTATACCCTGACTGTATAACATCCTCTGAATAATCACTAAGGTATAGTTATAGTTCTATACCCTGACTGTATAACATCCTCTGAATAATCACTAAGGTATAGTTATAGTTCTATACCCTGACTGTATAACATCCTCTGAATAATCACTAAGGTATAATTCTATACCCTGACTGTATAACATCCTCTGAATAATCAGTAAGGTATAGTTATAGTTCTATACCCTGACTGTATAACATCTTCTGAATAATCACTAAGGTATAGTTATAGTTCTATACCCTGACTGTATAACATCCTCTGTATAATCACTAAGGTATAGTTATAGTTCTATACCCTGACTGTATAACATCCTCTGAATAATCACTAAGGTATAGTTATAGTTCTATACCCTGACTGTATAACATCCTCTGAATAATCACTAAGGTATAGTTATAGTTCTATACCCTGATTGTATAACATCCTCTGAATAATCACTAAGGTATAGTTCTATACCCTGACTGTATAACATCCTCTGAATAATCAGTAAGGTATAGTTATAGTTCTATACCCTGACTGTATAACCTCCTCTGAATAATCACTAAGGTATAGTTCTATACCCTGACTGTATAACATCCTCTGAATAATCAGTAAGGTATAGTTTTAGTTCTATACCCTGACTGTATAACCTCCTCTGAATAATCACTAAGTTATAGTTATAGTTCTATACCCTGACTGTATAACATCCTCTGAATAATCACTAAGGTATAGTTCTATACCCTGACTGTATAACATCCTCTGAATAATCAGTAAGGTATAGTTATAGTTCTATACCCTGACTGTATAACATCTTCTGAATAATCACTAAGGTATAGTTATAGTTCTATACCCTGACTGTATAACATCCTCTGAATAATCACTAAGGTATAGTTATAGTTCTATACCCTGACTGTATAACATCCTCTGAATAATCACTAAGGTATAGTTATAGTTCTATACCCTGACTGTATAACATCCTCTGAATAATCACTAAGGTATAGTTATAGTTCTATACCCTGACTGTATAACCTCCTCTGAATAATCACTAAGGTATAGTGCTATACCCTGACTGTATAACATCCTCTGAATAATCAGTAAGGTATAGTTATAGTTCTATACCCTGACTGTATAACCTCCTCTGAATAATCACTAAGGTATAGTTATAGTTCTATACCCTGACTGTATAACATCCTCTGAATAATCACTAAGGTATAGTTCTATACCCTGACTGTATAACATCCTCTGAATAATCAGTAAGGTATAGTTATAGTTCTATACCCTGACTGTATAACATCTTCTGAATAATCACTAAGGTATAGTTATAGTTCTATACCCTGACTGTATAACATCCTCTGTATAATCACTAAGGTATAGTTATAGTTCTATACCCTGACTGTATAACATCCTCTGAATAATCACTAAGGTATAGTTATAGTTCTATACCCTGACTGTATAACATCCTCTGAATAATCAGTAAGGTATAGTTATAGTTCTATACCCTGATTTAATAACATCCTCTGAATAATCACTAAGGTATAGTTCTATACCCTGACTGTATAACATCCTCTGAATAATCAGTAAGGTATAGTTATAGTTCTACACCCTGACTGTATAACCTCCTCTGAATAATCACTAAGGTATAGTTCTATACCCTGACTGTATAACATCCTCTGAATAATCAGTAAGGTATAGTTATAGTTCTATACCCTGACTGTATAACCTCCTCTGAATAATCACTAAGGTATAGTTATAGTTCTATACCCTGACTGTATAACATCCTCTGAATAATCACTAAGGTATAGTTCTATACCCTGACTGTATAACATCCTCTGAATAATCAGTAAGGTATAGTTATAGTTCTATACCCTGACTGTATAACCTCCTCTGAATAATCACTAAGGTATAGTTATAGTTCTATACCCTGACTGTATAACATCCTCTTAATAATCACTAAGGTATAGTTCTATACCCTGACTGTATAACATCCTCTGAATAATCAGTAAGGTATAGTTATAGTTCTATACCCTGACTGTATAACATCTTCTGAATAATCACTAAGGTATAGTTATAGTTCTATACCCTGACTGTATAACATCCTCTGAATAATCACTAAGGTATAGTTATAGTTCTATACCCTGACTGTATAACATCCTCTGAATAATCACTAAGGTATAGTTATAGTTCTATACCCTGACTGTATAACATCCTCTGAATAATCACTAAGGTATAGTTCTATACCCTGACTGTATAACATCCTCTGAATAATCAGTAAGGTATAGTTATAGTTCTATACCCTGACTGTATAACATCTTCTGAATAATCACTAAGGTATAGTTATAGTTCTATACCCTGACTGTATAACATCCTCTGAATAATCACTAAGGTATAGTTATAGTTCTATACCCTGACTGTATAACATCCTCTGAATAATCACTAAGGTATAGTTATAGTTCTATACCCTGACTGTATAACATCCTCTGAATAATCACTAAGGTATAGTTATAGTTCTATACCCTGACTGTATAACCTCCTCTGAATAATCACTAAGGTATAGTGCTATACCCTGACTGTATAACATCCTCTGAATAATCAGTAAGGTATAGTTATAGTTCTATACCCTGACTGTATAACCTCCTCTGAATAATCACTAAGGTATAGTTATAGTTCTATACCCTGACTGTATAACATCCTCTGAATAATCACTAAGGTATAGTTCTATACCCTGACTGTATAACATCCTCTGAATAATCAGTAAGGTATAGTTATAGTTCTATACCCTGACTGTATAACATCTTCTGAATAATCACTAAGGTATAGTTATAGTTCTATACCCTGACTGTATAACATCCTCTGTATAATCACTAAGGTATAGTTATAGTTCTATACCCTGACTGTATAACATCCTCTGAATAATCACTAAGGTATAGTTATAGTTCTATACCCTGACTGTATAACATCCTCTGAATAATCAGTAAGGTATAGTTATAGTTCTATACCCTGATTGTATAACATCCTCTGAATAATCACTAAGGTATAGTTCTATACCCTGACTGTATAACATCCTCTGAATAATCAGTAAGGTATAGTTATAGTTCTACACCCTGACTGTATAACCTCCTCTGAATAATCACTAAGGTATAGTTCTATACCCTGACTGTATAACATCCTCTGAATAATCAGTAAGGTATAGTTATAGTTCTATACCCTGACTGTATAACCTCTTTTGAATAATCACTAAGGTATAGTTATAGTTCTATACCCTGACTGTATAACATCCTCTGAATAATCACTAAGGTATAGTTCTATACCCTGACTGTATAACATCCTCTGAATAATCAGTAAGGTATAGTTATAGTTCTATACCCTGACTGTATAACATCTTCTGAATAATCACTAAGGTATAGTTATAGTTCTATACCCTGACTGTATAACATCCTCTGAATAATCACTAAGGTATAGTTATAGTTCTATACCCTGACTGTATAACATCCTCTGAATAATCACTAAGGTATAGTTATAGTTCTATACCCTGACTGTATAACATCCTCTGAATAATCACTAAGGTATAGTTACCCTCTATGGGCTAGGTGGGACGCTTGCGTCCCACCTACGTAACAGCCACTGCCAGCCTGTGGCGCGATTTTCAAAACCTTAAAAATCCTATTACTTCAATTTCTCAAACATATGACTATTTTACAGCCATTTAAAGACAAGACTCTCGTTAATCTAACCACACTGTCCAATTTCAAAAAGGCTTTACAACGAAAGCAAAACATTAGATTATGTCAGCAGAGTACCAAGCCAGAAATAATCAGACACCCATTTTTCAAGCCAGCATATAATGTCACCAAAACCCAGAAGACAGCTAAATGCAGCACTCACCTTTGATGATCTTCATCAGATGACAACCCTAGGACATTATGTTATACAATACATGCATGTTTTGTTCAATCAAGTTCATATTTACATCAAAAACCAGCTTTTTACATTAGCATGTGACGTTCAGAACTAGCATACCCACCGCAAACTTCCGGGGAATTCGCTAACATTTTACTAAATTACTCACGATAAACGTTCACAAAAAGCATAACAATTATTTTAAGAATTATAGATACAGACCTCCTCTATGCACTCGATATGTCCGATTTTAAAATAGCTTTTTGGTGAAAGCACATTTTGCAATATTCTAAGTACATAGCCCAGGCATCACGGGCTCGCTATTTAGACACCCGGCAAGTTTAGCACTCACCATAATCATATTTACTATTATAAAAGTTTGATTACCTTTTGTTGTCTTCGTCAGAATGCACACCCAGGACTGCTACTTCAATAACAAATGTTGGTTTGGTCCAAAATAATCCATCGTTATATCCGAATAGCGGCGTTTTGTTCGTGCGTTCCAGACACTATCCGAAATAGTAAAGAAGTGTCGCGCGCATGGCGCAATTCGTGACAATAAAATTCTAAATATTCCATTACCGTACTTCGAAGCATGTCAACCGCTGTTTAAAATCAATTTTTACGACATTTTTCTCGTAGAAAAGCGATAATATTCCGACAGGGAATCTCCTTTTCGGCAAACAGAGGAAAAAATCCCAAAGGCGGGGGCGGTCGGGGTCACGCGCATAAGCCCAGTGTCCCTTGATCGGCCACTTGAGAAAGGCGATAATGTGTTTCAGCCTGGGGCTGGAATGACGACATTCTGTTTTTTCCCGGGCTCTGAGCGCCTATGGACGACGTGGGAAGTGTCACGTTAGAGCAGAGATCCTTAGTAAATGATAGAGATGGAAAAGAAGTTCAAGAAATGGTCAGACAGGCCACTTCCTGTAAAGGAATCTCTCAGGTTTTGACCTGCCATTTGAGTTCTGTTATACTCACAGACACCATTCAAACAGTTTTAGAAAATTTAGGGTGTTTTCTATCCATATGTAATAAGTATATGCATATTCTAGTTACTGGGTAGGAGTGGTAACCAGATTAAATCGGGTATGTTTTTTATCCAGCCGTGTCAATACTGCCCCCTAGCCCTAACAGGTTATAGTTCTATACCCTGACTGTTTAACATCCTCTGAATAATCACTAAGGTATAATTATAGTTCTATACCCTGACCGTATAACATCCTCTGAATAATCACTAAGGTATAGTTCTATACCCTGACTGTTTAACATCCTCTGAATAATCACTAAGGTATAGTTATAGTTCTATACCCTGACTGTGTAAACTCCTCTGAATAATCACTAAGGTATAGTTTTAGTTCTATACCCTGACTGTATAACCTCCTCTGAATAATCACTAAGGTATAGTTCTATACCCTGACTGTATAACATCCTCTGAATAATCACTAAGGTATAGTTATAGTTCTATACCCTGACTGTATAACATCCTCTGAATAATCACTAAGGTATAGTTATAGTTCTATACCCTTACTGTTTAACATCCTCTGAATATTCACTAAGGTATAGTTATAGTTCTATACCCTGACTGTATAACATCCTCTGATTAATCACTAAGGTATAGTTATAGTTCTATACCCTGACTGTATAACATCCTCTGAATAATCACTAAGGTATAGTTATAGTTCTATACCCTGACTGTATAACATCCTCTGAATAATCACTAAGGTATAGTTCTATACCATGACTGTATAACATCCTCTGAATAATCAGTAAGGTATAGTTATAGTTCTATACCCTGACTGTATAACCTCCTCTGAATAATCACTAAGGTATAGTTCTATACCCTGACTGTATAACATCCTCTGAATAATCAGTAAGGTATAGTTATAGTTCTATACCCTGACTGTATAACCTCCTCTGAATAATCACTAAGGTATAGTGATAGTTCTATACCCTGACTGTATAACATCCTCTGAATAATCACTAAGGTATAGTTCTATACCCTGACTGTATAACATCCTCTGAATAATCAGTAAGGTATAGTTATAGTTCTATACCCTGACTGTATAACATCTTCTGAATAATCACTAAGGTATAGTTCTTGTTCTATACCCTGACTGTATAACCTGCTCTGAATAATCACTAAGGTATAGTTCTATACCCTGACTGTATAACATCCTCTGAATAATCACTAAGGTATAGTTATAGTTCTATACCCTGACTGTATAACATCCTCTGAATAATCACTAAGGTATAGTTATAGTTCTATACCCTTACTGTTTAACATCCTCTGAATAATCACTAAGGTATAGGTATAGTTCTATACCCTGACTGTATAACATCCTTTGAATAATCACTAAGGTATAGTTCTATACCCTGACTGTATAACATCCTCTGAATAATCAGTAAGGTATAGTTATAGTTCTATACCCTGACTGTATAACCTCCTCTGAATAATCACTAAGGTATAGTTATAGTTCTATACCCTGACTGTATAACATCCTCTGAATAATCACTAAGGTATAGTTCTATACCCTGACTGTATAACTTCCTCTGAATAATCAGTAAGGTATAGTTATAGTTCTATACCCTGACTGTATAACATCTTCTGAATAATCACTAAGGTATAGTTATAGTTCTATACCCTGACTGTATAACATCCTCTGAATAATCACTAAGGTATAGTTATAGTTCTATACCCTGACTGTATAACATCCTCTGAATAATCACTAAGGTATAGTGATAGTTCTATACCCTGACTGTATAACATCCTCTGAATAATCACTAAGGTATAGTTATAGTTCTATACCCTGACTGTTTAACATCTTCTGAATAATCACTAAGGTATAATTATAGTTCTATACCCTGACCGTATAACATCCTCTGAATAATCACTAAGGTATAGTTCTATACCCTGACTGTGTAACATCCTCTGAATGATCACTAAGGTATAGTTATAGTTCTATACCCTGACTGTGTAAACTCCTCTGAATAATCACTAAGGTATAGTTATAGTTCTATACCCTGACTGTATAACATCCTCTGAATAATCACTAAGGTATAGTTCTATACCCTGACTGTATAACATCCTCTGAATAATCAGTAAGATATAGTTATAGTTCTATACCCTGACTGTATAACCTCCTCTGAATAATCACTAAGGTATAGTTCTATACCCTGACTGTATAACATCCTCTGAATAATCAGTAAGGTATAGTTATAGTTCTATACCCTGACTGTATAACCTCCTCTGAATAATCACTAAGGTATAGTTATAGTTCTATACCCTGACTGTATAACATCCTCTGAATAATCACTAAGGTATAGTTCTATACCCTGACTGTATAACATCCTCTGAATAATCAGTAAGGTATAGTTATAGTTCTATACCCTGACTGTATAACATCTTCTGAATAATCACTAAGGTATAGTTATAGTTCTATACCCTGACTGTATAACATCCTCTGAATAATCACTAAGGTATAGTTATAGTTCTATACCCTGACTGTTTAACATCCTCTGAATAATCACTAAGGTATAATTATAGTTCTATACCCTGACCGTATAACATCCTCTGAATAATCACTAAGGTATAGTTCTATACCATGACTGTTTAACATCCTCTGAATAATCACTAAGATATATATATATATAGAGGGAAAGAGATGGAGATATATATATATAGAGAGAGAGGGAGAGAGACGGAGATATATATATAGATATATATATATAGATATATATAGAGAGAGGGATATATATATATATATATATATATATATATATATATATATATATATATATATATATATATATATATATATATATATATATATTCAGAGAGAGTGATATATATATATAGTGAGAGAGGGATATATATATATATATAGAGAGAGAGAGAAGGAGAGAGAGAGAGAGGGATATATATATATAGAGAGAAGGAGAGCGAGAGGGATATATACATATATATATAGAGGGAGAGAGAGGGAGATATATATAGAGAGAGAGGGAGAGAGAGGGACATATATAGAGGGAGAGAGGGAGAGAGAGGGAGATATATATATATAGAGGGAGAGAGAGAAGGATATATATAAATAGCGAGGGAGAGAGAGAAGGATATATATATATATAGAGAGAGGGAGAGAGAGGATATATATACATAGAGAGGGAGAGAGAGAAGGATATATATATATATATATAGAGGGAGAGAGAGAAGGATATATATATATATATAGAGGGAGAGAGAGAAGGATATATATATATATATAGAGGGAGAGAGAGAAGGATATATATATATAGAGGGAGAGAGTGGGAGAGAGGGAGAGAGAGGGATATATATATGTAGAGTGGAAGAGAGGGAGAGAGAGAGGGATATATATATATAGAGAGAGAGAGAGGGAGAGAGGGAGAGAGGGAGAGAGAGAGGGATATATATATATATATATATATATATATATATATATATATATATATATATATATACATATATATAGAGGGAGAGAGAGGTAGAGAAGGATATTGCACTTGGTCCAAAACAAACATGTTTATTTTTGTTGTCTCTATCACACTCTTTAGTTGGCATCACATATTCTGATCTAGGGGTCTATTTATCCACAACCAGCTATAAAATATAGAAGGGATTAGCAACATGTTCTCATTAGAACATGAATTAACAATGTAATTTAACCATTGTAGTTATAGTATATGTGGTTGTCTTACCTACCTACCTACCTACCTACCCACCTACCCTCCTGCATACCTACCTACCTACCTACCTACCTACCTACCTACCTACCTACCTACCTACCTACCTACCTACCTACCTACCTACCTACCTACCTACCTACCTACCTTTTCTACCTACCTACCTTTTCTACCTACCTACCTACCTACCTACCTACCTACCTACCTACCTACCTACCTACCTACCTACCTACCTACCTACCTACCTACCTACCTACCTACCTACCTACCTACCTACCTACCTACCTACCTTCCTACCTACCTACCTACCTACCTACCTGCTAATGTTGTTCATGATGAGAAACCTTTGGGTTGCTAGATGGTGTTAAACACCCGCCCATCCTCCCCAACCACCCACCATACTTTCGCTTCTGTCTTATGTAACTATACCAAAGGTAACATGTCGTACTCATTTTGTTTCACAGATTTAAGTTTACTATGTTACGTCTAGTCGTTGAGACCAGGCTGGATTTTAAATCTCAAAATGTATTCCCAGTACGTGAGGATGTTCTCTATCGTATGCTGTTTTTTTTTTTTTGCTGAGTTGATAGACCTTAGAATGTTCAACAATGTTCCAAACACTAGCTCTGTCTAGAGGAGGAACAGGCCTGGTACCACCAAACACTAGCTCTGTCTAGGAGAGGAACAGGCCTGGTACCACCAAACACTAGCTCTGTCTAGAGGAGGAACAGGCCTGGTACCACCAAACACTAGCTCTGTCTAGAGGAGGAACAGGCCTGGTACCACCAAACACTAGCTCTGTCTAGGAGAGGAACAGGCCTGGTACCACCAAACACTAGCTCTGTCTAGGAGAGGAACAGGCCTGGTACCACCAAACACTAGCTCTGTCTCTCTCTCTCAATTTCAATTTAAGGGGGCTTTATTGGTGTCGGAAACATATGTTTACATCTCTCTCTCTCTCTCTCTCTCTCTCGACACTAATATAGTGGGTTTTTGTCAGTGATTGGTATTCATAAAACTCTTAAAAATGAAACATTTTAATACGTTGATGTTGTCAGTGCATCTGTTTCTTCCTTGGCTTGGTTCAAATGATTGACAAGACGTTATACATAACAATGTAAAAACAAAAGGTAAAATAAGACTACATATTACAACTCAGAAAAAACATAAGCGAATAGAAAAATGATGATTAGTGATATAGCAGGAAGTTAATGTAACAGATTTCACACCTATCTCAAATGTATCAAAAAAATCACAGCATTAATGTGACACTGTGTAACTGACACTGGCCTGTGAGGACTATGTTAAATCACACTAAGCAATGTTGATCACTTCAGTGGAGGGCCAAGTTCCCTTCATTCTCATCGTCGCATTTCTTCTCCAGCATGTCGCCTGATCTCTTGATCTCTTCCCGTGTGACAATCTCAACTGGTTTGGACAGGCGAGGACTGATGAGGCGCCTATCGCCCCTGGCAACTGTTTGAAGTTATGTGAGTGTTGAACAACGCGGCCTGTCTCCTCACATGCTCCTCTACCAGAGGACGCTGGCACCTTGATTTTCCCTCTTCATCATCCCTTCATTCGTCAGCCAGCTCCGCCGGGAATCGTAGGCGTCGTTGACAAATGTGGGGCCCACCTTGGGTAATTAATAAATGAAAGCGGGGACTGTCGTAATGTTACGCCTGTGATCTGTAAAGAGACTGCTGTTCGTTCTCCTCTCCCTCATCCTCCTCCTCTCCTCCTCCTCTCCTCCATCCACTCCTCTCCTCTTCCTCTCCTCCATCTCCTCCTCTCCTCTCCTCTTCGTCTCCTCCTCTCCTCCTCTCCTCGTCTCCTCCTCCTCTCCTCCTCTCCTCCATCTGGGGAGGAATCCATTTATGTATAAAACTTCCCTCCACTAAAGAGAGAACAAGAGAGGAGAGAGGAGGGATGAGAGGAGAGTGGAGGGAGTAGAGGAGGAGGAGAGGAGGAGGAGGGAGGAGAGGAGGAGGGAGGGGAGGAGGAGAGATGGAGGAGATGGAGGAGAGGGACTTACCTCCACTAAAGAGAGAACAAGAGAGGAGAGAGGAGGGAGGAGAGGAGAGTGGAGGGAGTAGAGGAGGAGGAGAGGAGGAGAGGAGGTGAAGGGAGGAGGGAGGAGAGGAGAGAGGAGAGGGACTTACCTCTACTAAAGAGAGAACAAGAGATGAGGGAGGAGGGAGGAGGGAGAAGAGGAGTAGTGGAGGAGGAGTGGGACTTCTCTCCACTAAAGAGAGCCAAGAGAGGAGGGAGGAGAGGAGGGAGGAGAGGAGGAGAGGGAGGGGTGGCTGGCAAATGTCCCATCGTCTTCTTGCACATAAAATCCCACTGGTGTGTCTCCACCAATTAAGACACGCCCCTTCCCTCCATGTTCTAGACATCATCATTAATAAAAATGGCAGGTGTTGTGTCGTCTTTAACACTTGTGAAAGGAAACAGAGTAACGGGAGAAGGAGGGAGGGAGGAGGGAGGAAGAGAAGGAAGAAAAGAAAACAGATTGTTATGTGGGGGTCGCTTGTTGTTATGGAGTGTTTTCATTCCAACCAATAATGCGACTGTGGCCGGTCCCAAACGGCAACCTATTTGCTATGTAGTGCACTACTTTTGACCACCACCAGTCAAAATTAGAGCACTACATAGGGGATAGGGTGTCGTTTATGGGTCGCATAGCGGATCAATAGAGGGTTGTGGTGGATGGACTCAGCTGGGAGTTTAATAAGCAATGCGGACAGCAAATCAGGAAATAGGACATTGATGTATGAGGATATTTCAGTGGGTATTACTCTTACAGGTCTCCCATTCAGATCAATAGAAGACAGGATGATAATGAGGGTTTCAATAGACAGCGGGACAGGAAGTGGATTATAGAGGCTAATGTTAGCTTATTTGCTGGAGTCACATGCTTTTATATATATATATATCTGCTTTCCCTAATTAGCATTCTGTTCACATTATAGTTCACTACTTTTCACCAGGACCCATAGTAGTGGACAATACAAGGGGAAAAGGTTGGCATTTGAGAAGCAAACTTTGCTTTCCCCTGAGACAAACAATGACGAATACATCTAACCAGCTGTCACAAGGATCAGACCAAAACGCAGCGGGAATATGTATACTCATCTTCTTTTTATTTTGAAGAAGGAGAAACAAATAAATACGTATATAAAAAAAAAAAGAACAAAACGAAACAGTCTTATCAGGTGCAACAAACACTAAACAAGGAACAACTACCCACACAATCCCACAGAAAAACACCCCTCTTAAATAGGACCTTCAATTAGAAGCAACTAGGAGCAGCTGCTTCCAATTGAGGGTCAACCCCATTAACTAAACATAGAACTAGACATACTAGATGAACATAGAAATATACTAACATAGAACATAGCCCAACAAACCCCGAAACACTCTAAACAAACACACCCCTGCCACGTCCTGACCAAACTACAATAACAAATAACCCCTTATACTGGTCAGGACGTGACACCAGCAATGTCTAATGTATCAATCTAACAGTAATATATTACTAGAGGACTAATGTACCAATCTAACAGTAATATATTACTAGAGGACTAATGTACCAATCTAACAGTAATATATTAGAGGACTAATGTACCAATCTAACAGTAATATATTACTAGAGGTATAATGTACCAATCTGTTTTTGTTTTTTGTTTTAGTCATTTAGCAGACACTCTTATCCAGAGCGACTTACAGTAGTGAATGCATACATTTCATACTTTTTCCCCCGTGGGAATTGAACCCACAACCCTGGCGTTGCAAACATGATGCAAACACCATGCTCTACCAACTGAGCCACACCCTCCCCAATCTAACAGTAATATATTACTGGAGGACTATTGTGTCCCGTGTCTAATATATGAAGCGTGGTTACTGTGCTTATTGGAACAGTCAAGGAATCTGATATTCTGAGAGTGAATTGGCTTTCATTTAACCAAACCAATGAATGTAAGATACACAGAACAAACACCACCGACAGCAATCAAAACAACTGGCTTGGGAGAGAAGAGCCCAGAGAACCAGACAGCATTGCTGTCGCCAGCAGTAGAAGTGTGTTGTTTTATCACCTCTAATGTGGACAATTTGTTCCACTCAATGTGGAGCGAGACCGCGGTGATTCTCCCAGATTGATCCATTTTCCAAAAGACCCAAAGTTAGAAACCCATTGATATTTGTTCCTAAACAAACCGTGATTAGTTCCCTGAAATTGCAGGGACATTGGCCACCTCACAAAATGGAGGCTCTTTTGACCAGAGCCCTATGGGAATAGAGTGTCATTTCAGACAAAGACATCGTCTGAGGAAAAAAGGGGTTTATTTCAGTCTTAAGCAGGCTGTTAAAGATTGATACTGCCTAATATAGAACACTGATATAACTAGTTTAAATTCACTTGCTCTGATTGTAAACGCATACAAAGAGACTTAATAACATGATATGGACAGTAGTAGGATAACATGATATGGACAGTAATATGACAACATGATATGGACAGTAATATGACAACATGATATGGACAGTAATATGACAACATGACAACATGATATGAACAGTGATATGACAACATTATATGGACAGTAATATGACAACATGATATGGACAGTAATATGATAACATGATATGGACAGTAATATGATAACATGACAACATGATATGGACAGTAATATGATAACATGATATGGACAGTAATATGATAACATGATATGGACAGTAATATGATAACATGGACAGTATTATGATAACATGGACAGTAATATGATAACATGGACAGTAATATGATAACATATACAGTATGTCAGTACTGGACAGTAATATGATAACATGATACAGTATGTGTCAGTACTGAATAGTATTATGATAACATGGTACAGTATGTGCCAGTACTGGACAGTAATATGATAACATGATACAGTATGTGTCAGTACTGGATAGTATTATGATAACATGGACAGTAATATGATAACATGGACAGTATGTGTCAGTACTGGACAGTAATATGATAACATGGACAGTATGTGTCAGTACTGGACAGTAATATGATAACATGATACAGTATGTGTCAGTACTGGACAGTATTATGATAACATGGTACAGTATGTCAGTACTGGACAGTATTATGATAACATGGACAGTAATATGATAACATGGACAGTATTATGATAACATGGACAGTAATATGATAACATGGTACAGTATGTGTCAGTACTGGACAGTAATATGATAACATGGACAGTAATATGATAACATGGTACATTATGTGTCAGTACTGGACAGTATTATGATAACATGGAGAGTAATATGATAACATGGACAGTAATATGATAACATGGTACAGTATGTGTCAGTACTGGACAGTAATATGATAACATGGACAGTAATATGATAACATGGTACAGTATGTGTCAGTACTGGATAGTAATATAACATGGTACAGTATGTGTCAGTACTGGACAGTAATATGATAACATGGACAGTAATATGATAACATGGTACAGTATGTGTCAGTACTGGACAGTAATATAATAACATGGTACAGTATGTGTCAGTACTGGACAGTATTATGATAACATGGACAGTAATATGATAACATGGTACAGTATGTGTCAGTACTGGACAGTAATATGATAACATGGTACAGTATGTGTCAGTACTGGACAGTAATATGATAACATGATATTAACAAAGTCAGTCCCACTGTATTGTACTTTAAGAAGAGAGACATTATTGTTGAATAAGTCAACAGTTTTGTGAAGCTGAAAACTGAATGATCACAAAAAAAAAGGTGAGGTTGGCAACGAGGGAGCCGGTTGAAACCAGCTTTTCGGGTGGGTGTGGATATCTTTAATTGAGGGAGACAGAGTGCTGGGAGATGTTTACCTGACAGATGGTAAGGGTGGGTGGGTGTGGATATCTTTAACCCCTTAGAGTGGAATGTCCCGGCCCCAGCTGAAATCTAGTTACAAAAATCCCAATAATATTCTGTCAGTTTGAAATAGAGATATCTGTTGTTTTTGGATTGGACGAGGTGAAAGGTGACAGAGCTAGCGCGTTCGTCTGACCATGAGACATCCCGAACAGTTTGGGCTACACGTACATTTTGGTTGTATTTCTCAATGACGCCCTCAGGCCTCACAAGACTCTTGATCCACGTAGTGAATCTGTTATGCGTTCAAGGAGTCTTACATTTTAAAATGAAATAGCTAAGGGATCCTTGGTGTGACTTTCTTAAAAAAAACAATTCTATATAGATTATTAGAACCCCTCCCCCCCAGTTTATACAGGGATTAGACAGTTATGGGTTGACTGAGGGAGACAAGAGGGCTGGGAGATGCTGGGAGATGTTACCTGACTCACAGTAAAGGTGGGTGGATGTGGATATCTTTAATGAATGGAGACAGAGTGCTGGGACAAGAACACATTTTCATTGAGTGTAACACCGTGCACCTCCCTACACATTGATATGGAGATCTTTAATTGACCACATAGGTGGTGTTCGGGTCCGCTGGACCAGGGGGTAATACAAGTGTGGAAAAGTGTGTGTGGGTGAAAACAACAAAAAAATGAAACAAAAAAAGAGTTTTCTGTGTGCCTTCACCTTGTCCTCCTCCTCCATGGGCCTGCTGTTTCAACAGAGTACCAAGAACCTGTCTGTCTCCCTGCCTCTCTGCCTGTCTCCCTGCCTCTCTGCCTGTCTCCCTTTCTCTCTGCCTGTCTCCCTGCCTCTCTGCCTGTCTCCCTGCCTCTCTGCATGTCTCCCTGCCTCTGCATGTCTCCCTGCCTCTCTGCCTGTCTCCCTGCCTCTCTGCCTGTCTCCCTTTCTCTCTGCCTGTCTACCTGCCTCTCTGCCTGTCTACCTGCCTCTCTGCTTGTCTCCCTTTCTCTCTGCCTGTCTCCCTGCCTCTCTGCCTGTCTCCCTGTCTCTCTGCCTGTCTCCCTGTCTCTCTGCCTGTCTCCCTGCCTCTCTGCCTGTCTCCCAGCCGCTCTGCCTGTCTCGCTGCCTCTCTGCCTGTGTCCCTGCCTCTCTGCCTGTCTCCCTGCCTCTCTGCCTGTCTCCCTTTCTCTCTGCCTGTCTCCCTGCCTCTCTGCCTGTCTCCCTACCGCTCCGCCTCTCTCCCTGCCGCTCTGCCTGTCTCTCTTTCTCTCTGCCTGTCTCCCTGCCTCTCTGCCTGTCTCCCTGCCGCTCTGCCTGTCTCCCTGCCTCTCTGCCTGTCTCCCTGCCTCTCTGCATGTCTCCCTGCCTCTCTGCATGTCTCCCTGCCTCTCTGCCTGTCTCCCTGCCTCTCTGCCTGTCTCCCTGCCTCTCTGTATGTCTCCCTGCCTCTCTGCCTGTCTACCTGCCTCTCTGCCTGTTTCCCGCTTTTCTCACACTCTTTACCCTTTGTAGTGCCTTCCCTGTAGCTCAGTTGGTAGAGCATGGTGTTTGCAACACCAGGGTTGTGGGTTCGATTCCCACGGGGGGCCAGCACAGAAAAAAAAAGAAAAAAAAAAATGTATGAAATTGTATGAAATGTATGCATTCACTACTGTAAGTCGCTCTGGATAAGAGCGTCTGCTAAATGATGATGTAAATGTAGTGTGTGAAATTACACAGTGTCTTGTGCGAACCTGCACAATGTTATTACAATACATTATTTCGATACTTTGTAAAAAAATGCTGTATTTTCCCACACTCTTCCCCAGCCAGGTGAAAATTGGGGGAGGGACACAACAAATAAATAGCTTTGCATGTGTGACTTCTTACCACAATCAATCAGTATGGCAAAAACAATCTCTGCTCAGAGGGCCTTAGAAATCATTTTTGCAGAGAGAGAAGTTAGTGTGGAAAGGAACGTCTTCCACTTCGGAAGATGGAGAATTGTCAGTCTGAGGATCATGTCTGTGTCAATTTGGAGTCTGACAGTGAGTTGGAAGAAGAGGATGAGATTGACCCTAAACTAGTCCCAGGACCAGCCCGTCTGCAGCCAGTCCCAGGACCAGCCGTCAGCAGCCTGCCCCAGGACCAGCCCGTCAGCAGCCAGTCCCAGGACCAGCCGTCAGCAGCCAGTCCCAGGACCAGCCCATCTGCAGCCAGCCCCAGGACCAGCCCGTCTGCAGCCAGCCCCAGGACCAGCCCGTCTGCAGCCTGCCCCAGGACCAGCCCGTCAGCAGCCAGTCCCAGGACCAGCCGTCAGCAGCCAGTCCCAGGACCAGCCCGTCTGCAGCCAGCCCCAGGACCAGCCCCAGGACCAGCCCGTCTGCAGCCTGCCCCAGGACCAGCCCGTCAGCAGCCAGTCCCAGGACCAGCCGTCAGCAGCCAGTCCCAGGACCAGCCCGTCTGCAGCCAGCCCCAGGACCAGCCCGTCTGCAGCCAGCCCCAGGACCAGCCCGTCTGCAGCCAGCCCCAGGACCAACCCATCAGCAGCCAGCTCATCAGCAGCCTGCAGGACGAGAAATATGGATGTCCATTTTTTTTTAATTGAATGGTCTTCTTGCCCAAGGAATGAGCCACCCTGCATGGCTGTCCAATGTGATAAGGATGCAACCCGGCCGGCGTGCATGCAACCAGGGCCGACGCGTTACTCATGTGCAGGACATAAAGTATTCTGTTGAACTGTTCATCACAGACACCATCCAGAAAATCATTCTAGACTGCATTAATTTGGAGGGAAGGCATGTTTTTGGAGAGAGACGGAAGGAGATGGACCAAACTCATTTACATGCATACTTTGGGGTTCTTATCCTTGCTGGTGTTTTCAGATCCAATGGGGAATCCACAGAGTCCCTGTGGGATGCAGAAACTAGCAGATAACTTTTCCGTGTAACAATGTCTCTGGAAAACTTTATTTCCAGGATTATCCGCGTCGATAACCGAGACCCCAGACCAGCTCGGCGTCAGAGAGACAAGCTAGCTGCAATCAGCTCAGAGTTGGACAAGTGGGTGGACCGCCATCCCCTGTTTTACAACCCTGGGCCCAACGTTACTGTTGATGAGCAGTTTATGCCATTTAGGAGCCGCTGCCCCTTCAGGAAGTACATACCGTCTAAACATGCAAAAAAAAATGAAATCAAGGTCTGGGCTGCCTGTGATGCTGCTGCCTGTGGAATTTCCAAGTGTATACGGGGAAGCCAGATGGATGACGCCTTGAGAAGAACCAAGGGATGAGGGTTGTCCTGGACGTGACACAGGGACTCCGTGGCCACAACATCCCATGCGATTAACTTTTTTACTTCTCACAAGCTGGGACAGGATCTCCTCAAGAGGAAGCTGATGATGGTAGGAACGGTATGAAAAAACAAGCCAGAGCTCCCACCTCAGCTGTTGAATACACGGAACAGGCCTATCAATTCCTCTAAGTTTGTGTTCACGGCCGACATGTCCCTAGTATACTAAGTGCCAAAGAAAGGCAAACGTGGTATTCATGAGTACGCTGCATAGGGACGGGATAATCTGAGGCCAGGAACATCGAAAAACCAGAAATCATAATGAATTACAATGCCACAAAAGGAAGGGTGGACAATTTAGACAAGTTGGTGACTGGCTACAGCTGCAGAAGAAGAACCCTACGCTGGCCTCTTGTGATATTCTTCAACATCTTGGACATCTCGGCGTACAACACGTTTGTCATCTGGATGGTGTTGAACCCAGATTGGAACAGAGGGAAGCTCCAGAGGAGACGGCTCTTTCTCGAGGAGCTGGGCAAGGCATTGGTAAGATCTCAAATCCAGAGGAGGCAACATATCCCAAGGACCCCAGCTTCTGCAGCCATCGTGAGGTGGATTCAGGAGGAGGATGCTGGTGACCCATCAGCCCCAACCCACAGAACCAACAACTCCAATACAGGAAGTAAGTGTGAGTGATGTTGTTGTGTGTGTGTGTGTCTGACTCTCCTACCTTGGTCTGCTGTAACTATATATGTGAGTGAGTGAGATGTTAGTACAATTCCAGAACTAAAGTGTTTTCATAATTCTAGATTGTAGCCGGTAGCAACAAGAAGAAGGGTTGAGATGTGTGTGGACCCAAGGACAGGAAGACACAGCACACATGCATCAAGTGCAATAGATACGTTTGTAGCACACACACACACAGTAAAACTATGTCCCTTATGTGGTGTGTACACCGGCCTTAATTTGTGTTCAATGGGGTTCATTTATCATTTCCATAAAATACTGTATTTAATATTCAGTTCAAAGCAATGAACATCAATAATGATGGAAACCGTGTTTCATGTATATTTGTTCGAGATAAACATTATTTATTCCACCCACATCTTGATTATAATTTATTTTTGTTCACAAAAATCACATTTTATTTAAAAATAAAACGAAAAGCGCATTTCTTGATAAATGTGATCTAGCAGAGGTAAATGGCAAATATGAACCATGTTTGCTGTCTATATTAACAATGTTTGCTGTCTATATTGCTTGTAATTTAGATAAATTGTTACGGCTGTATTGTTTTAAAAACCCAATAATGTTGTAGGTCAATCAGACCCAATCAGACATTGGGTGAATAACAAACACGATGCTGAGAGATGCCCGGAGATGTTAACTGACAGATGGTAAGGGTGGGTGTGGAGATCTTTAATTGGTGGCCGTAGAGTGCTCTGAGATGCTGTGAGATGTTCCCTGACAGATGGTCAGGGTGGGTGTGGAGAAGGTAGGCACGGTGGCCCTCAAGCAGTGGTGTAAAGTATTTAAGTAAAAATACTTTAAAGTACTTCTGAAGTAGTTTTGAGTATCTGTACTTTACTATTCATATTTTTTTTTTTTACAACTTTTACTTTACTACATTCCTAAAAAAATTGTTTTTAATTTTACTCCATAAATTTTCCCTGACACCCAAACTTACTCAGTACATTTTCAATGCTTGGCTGGACAGGAAGTTATCCACGGATCTAAATCACTCACCTATCAAGAGAACATCCCTTGTCATCTCTGCCGTCTCTGATCTGGCGGACTCACGAAACGTAAATGTTTCATTTCTAAATGATGTCTGGGTGTTGGAGTGTGACGCGGGCTATACGGACATTTATTAAACAAGAAAATTGTGAAATCTGGTTTGCATAATATAAGGAATTTTAAATAATTTATAATTATACTTTTACTTCTGATACTAATGTCACGTCCTGACCAGTAAAGGGGTTATTTGTTATTGTAGTTTGGTCAGGACGTGGCAGGGGGTGTTTATTTTCATGGTTTTTGTGTATGTGTTTAGCTAGAGGGATATTTTGTGTAGAGTGTTTCTGGGGTTTATTGGTGTAAGTGTCGATGTAGAGGGGGTAGTTGATTTAGGTGGTTCGGGGTGTGTGTGTATTGTAGAGGGGAATTTGATTTATGTGTTCCGGGGCGTTGGGTATGTTCTTGTGTTTGTATTTCTAAAGTATATTTTAGCAATTACATTTACCTTTGATACTTAAGTATGTTTAAAACCAAATCCTTTTGAACTTTTACTGAAGTAATGCTTTACTGGGTGACTTTCACTTTTACTTGAGTCATTTTCTATTAAGGTATCTTTACTTTTACTCAAGTATGACAACTGGGTACTTTTTCAATCACTGCCCTCAGCGCCCAATACGGTAAGAGAATGAATGGTGACTGGGGACAAAGGTTCTGGCAGTGATTCTACACATCTAAATGCAAACAGTTCCCCCATAGAGAGTTGAGTTGTAATAGATATCACACTGAGACATCATACAGTTACTTGTAGAATATTTTTAGAAATACAGTATACAGTGCCTATGGAAAGTATTCAAACCCCTTGACTTTCTCTATATTTTCTTACATTAAAGTCTAATTCTAAAATAGATAAAATAAATAAAAAATCCTCATCAATATACAGACAATACCCCATAATGACAAATTTAAAACCGTTTTTTAGAATTTTTGAAAATGTATTACAAATAAAAACCGAAATACCTTATTTACAAAGGTATTCAGACCCTTTGCTATGAGACTCAAAATTGAGCTCAGGTGCATTCTGTTTCCATTGATCATCCTTGAGATGTTTCTACAACTTGTTTGGAGTCCACCTGTGGTAAATTCTATTGATTGGATATGATTTGGAAAGGCACACACCTGTCTATGTAAGGTCCCACAGTTGACAGTACATGTCAGAGCAAAATCCAAGCCATGAGGTTGAAGGAATTGTCCGTAGAGCTCCGAGATAGGACTGTAGAGGCACAGATCTGCGGAAGGGTACCAATACATTTCTGCAGCAATGAAGGTCCCTAAGAACACACTGGCCTCCATCATTCTTAAATGGAAGACGTTTGGAACCACCAAGATTCCTCCCAAAGCTGGCCGCTCAGCCAAACTTAGTAATCGTGGGAGAAGGGTCTTGGTCAGGGAGGTGACCAAGAACCTGATGGCCACTCTGACAGAGATCTAGAGTTCCTCTGTGGAGATGGGAGAACCTTCCAGAAGGACAACCATCTCTGCAGCAATCCACCAATCAGGCATTTATGGTAGAGTGGCCACACGGAAGACACTCCTCAGTAAAAGGCACATGACCACTTGGAGTTTGCCAAAAGATACCTAAAGACTCTCAGACAATGAGAAACAAGATTCACTGGTCTGATGAAACCAAGATTGAACTCTTTGGCCTGAATGCAACGCGTCACGTCTGGAGGAAACATGGCACCATCTCTACGGTGAAGCATGGTGGTGGCAGCATCATACTGTCGGGATGTTTCTCAGCGACAGGGACTCAGAGACTAGTCAGGGTCAAGGCAAAGACGAACGGAGCAAAGTACAGAGAGATCCTTGATGAAAACCTGCTCCGTCCAACAGGACAACGGCCCTAAGCACACAGCCACGACAAAGCAGGAGTGGCTTCGAAACAATTATCTGCATGTCCTTGAGTGGGCCAGCCAGAGCCCGGACTTGAACCCAATCAAACATCTCTAGAGAGACCTGAAAATAGCTGTGCAGCAACGCTCCCCATCCAACCTGACAGAGCTTGAGAGGATCTGCAGAGAAGAATGGGAGAAACTCCCCAAATACAGGTGTGCCAAGCTTGTAGCATCATACCCAAGAAGACTTGAGGCTGTAATCACCATGAAAGGTGCTACAGCTGTTGCTGTTGATTTGTGTTAATGTTGCTATTGTAATATTTTAATGCTGTTGTTGCTGTTTTGAGTTAATGCTGCTGTTGTTTTGTGTTGCTGTTTATTTGTGTTAATGTTGCCGTTGTTTTGTTGTTGTTTTGTGTTAATGCTGTTGTTGTTTTTTTAACCTTTTTTAACTAGGCAAGTCAGTTAAGAACAAATTCTTATTTTCAATGACAGCCTAGGAACAGTGGGTTAACTTCCTTGTTCAGAGGCAGAACGACAGATTTTTACCTTGTCAGCTCGGGGATTCGAACTCGCAACCTTTCGGTTAATAGCCCAACACTAGGCTACCCTGCCGTTTTGTGTTGCTGTTTTGTGTTGATGTTGCTGTTTATTGTTGAGGTTGCTGTTGTTTTGTGCTGTTGTTTTGTGTTAACGCTACTGTTGTTTTGTGCTGTTGTTTTGTGTTAACGCTACTGTTGTTTTGTGCTGTTGTTTTGTGTTACCGCTACTGTTGTTTTGTGTTAACGCTACTGTTGTTTTGTGTTAACGCTACTGTTGTTTTGTGATATTGCTTCTGTTGTTTTGTGTTAATGCTACTGTTGTTTTGTACTGTTGTTTTGTGCTGTTTTGTGTTAACGCTACTGTTGTTTTGTGTTACCGCTACTGTTGTTTTGTGTTAATGCTACTGTTGTTTTGTGTTAACGCTACTGTTGTTTTGTGCTGTTGTTTTGTGTTAACGCTACTGTTGTTTTGTGCTGTTGTTTTGTGTTACCGCTACTGTTGTTTTGTGTTAACGCTACTGTTGTTTTGTGTTAACGCTACTGTTGTTTTGTGTTAATGCTTCTGTTGTTTTGTGTTAATGCTACTGTTGTTTTGTACTGTTGTTTTGTGCTGTTTTGTGTTAACGCTACTGTTGTTTTGTGTTACCGCTACTGTTGTTTTGTGTTAATGCTACTGTTGTTTTGTGTTAACGCTACTGTTGTTTTGTGTTGATGCTGCTGTTGTTTTGTGTTGAGGCTGCTGTTGTTTTGTGTTAACGCTACTGTTGTTTTGTGTTGATGCTACTGTTGTTTTGTGTTGATGCTGCTGTTGTTTTGTGTTGATGCTACTGTTGTTTTGTGCTGTTGTTTTGTGTTGAGGCTGCTATGGTTTTTAAGGATGTGACAAAAAAGGTTTCCACACTTATAGATGGAACTTGTGGTCCAAACAACCAAGAAATCAGTATTTTTGCTTCATTTTTACTGTACATCTGTTTGTATTGTTGTTTATCTCGCGGTCTTTATTTAGAGAGACTGTATTGTTAGGGAAATGTTTTTGTGTATTTTCTCACTCTCTGTAACAGATAATCTTCATATGCGGTTGTCTTACGTCTCTGTCAGCATACAGCAGCATCGCTAATTTGCAGGATAGTAGAGAGAGGGGAAAAATACCGCAGAAGGTTGTGTTTTCTATCTTGTCGTTTTCATATCATGGGCTCAACTTTGAAAATTCTGGTCAGTCCTTCTTCGCCGCAACAGCAGTTTGGGTGAACTCAGGGCTGTTTCTTAATATGGAACCCTTTCCCCTAAGGGCCCTTGGCCAAAAGTAGTGCACTATTTATAGTGTCATTTAGGACACACCCTGGGTGAAGTCAGATGGCAACCTCCTAAGGGCCTTGGCCAAAGGTAGTGCACTATTTAAAGTGTCATTTAGGACACACCCTGGGTGAAGTCAGATGGCACCCTATCCCCTAAGGGCCCTTGGCCAAAAGTAGTGCACTATTTAAAGTGTAATTTAGGACACACCCTGGGTGAAGTCAGATGGCACCCTATCCCCTAAGGGCCCTTGGCCAAAGGTAATGCACTATTTATAGTGTAATTTAGGACACACCCTGGGTGAAGTCAGATGGCACCCTATCCCCTAAGGGCCCTTGGCCAAAAGTAGTGCACTATTTGTGTGTGTGTGTGTGTGTGTGTGTGTGTGTGTGTGTGTGTGTGTGTGTGTGTGTGTGTGTGTGTGTGTGTGTGTGTGTGTGTGTGTGTGTGTGTGTGTGTGTGTGTGTGTGTGTGTGTGTGTGTGTGTGTGAGTTCCTTTTGAAATCCTGTTTTTTCTTTGTCACTAGGCTTGTGGGTTTATTGCATCGTCATGGTGATATCAAAATCCAAAAAGCAACAACAAAACATAAAAAAGTCGATTTTTTTGTTGTTGTCTTGGTTCCTCAACAGATTATCACAGGACTGGTAGGGTATTGTTCATTTGTTGTGTTTTTTAACAGATTACTTGTGAGGGTAATGTTAGTTTGTTGACTTTGCTCATCAACAGATTTCACAGGACTGTGAGGGTAATGTTAGTTTGTTGTGTTTGTTCCTCAACAGATTATCACAGGACTGTGAGGGTAATGTTAGTTTGTTGTGTTTTACAACAGATTATCACAGGACTGTGAGGGTAATGTTAGTTTGTTGAGTTTCTCACCAGATTATCAAAGGACTGTGAGGGTAATGTTAGTTTGTTGTGTTTTACAACAGATTACCACAGGACTGTGAGGGTAACGTTAGTTTGTGTTCCTTAACAGATTACCACAGGACTGTGAGGGTAATGTTAGTTTGTGTTCCTCACCAGATTACCACAGGACTGTGAGGGTATTGTTAGTTTGTGTTCCTCACCAGATTACCACAGGACTGTGAGGGTAATGTTAGTTTGTGTTCCTTAACAGATTACCACAGGACTGTGAGGGTATTGTTAGCGTGTTGGGTTTGATTCTCAACAGATTACCACAGGACTGTGAGGATATTGTTTGTCAGGTATGTAGACATTTATTCAAATGTTTTGTCTGGGTGTCTCAAACTCTGATATTGAGGAGCAGTCAGGAGGTTAGTGTTCCAAATGGCAGCATATTCCCTGTATACTGGAGGGCACTACTTCTGACCACAGCCCTGTGTTGACTAGTTTGCCATTTGGGACACAAGCCTCGTCTAAGAGGAGCTATTATAAATCCAAGCAGAAAGATCTGAGGTTGATTGTTGAACCAAGAAGCGTCTCTCTCTCTCTCTCTCTCTCTCTCTCTCTCTCTTTCTCTCTCTCTCTCTCTCTCTCAGCAGGAGCTACATTTTTCTTGGCAGAACAATAAATGAGACTAAATTGTCGGGAAATCTCAGGTGTTGAAATGTATATGTATGGTTATCAAAACCAAAAGTTCACATGGCCTGCCACAACCCTGGAATGAGGGGTTAATGCGATAATAAGAAGGAAGTTGTAATCTGTAACACACCTCGTTTATTCTCCTCAGGACTTTAAATGGCCCCACAAACCGCGGACCCAGCTTCCGGCAGGGCAGGCGGAGGGGCAGGTTCCGGGTCGAGAGCCAGACTCTCTCCCTGGGGTGAAAACGGGGGCCTCGCTGCGGTGCCGCTCGCTTTTTGTCGCTCCCTGGCACAGCGTTCCAGATCTCCCTTGAGCGCTGAACCCATTGCTCCACCGCAGGGGCCTCCGTCTGGCTCTGATGCCATGGCCCCAGGACCGGCTGATAACCCAACACACATTGGAATGGTGATATGTTGGTGGAGGAGTGGCGCAAAGAGTTCTGAGCCATTTCGGCCCATGGCACGAACCTTGCCCACTCCCCTGGCCGGTCCTGGCAGTAGGACCGCAGGAACCTGCCCACCTCCTGGTTTACCCTTTCCACCTGCCCATTACTTTCGGGGTGAAACCCCGAGTTCAGACTGACCGAAACCCCCAGTCGCTCCATAAACGCCCGCCACACTCGGGACGTGAACTGGGGGCCTCGATCTGAGACGATATCCTCGGGCACCCCGTAGTGCCGGAAGACGTGGGTGAATAAGGCTTCCGCGGTCTGCAGGGCCGTAGGAAGACCGGGTAACGGAAGCAGACGGCAGGACTTAGAAAACCGGTCCACAACGACCAGGATCGTAGTGTTGCCCTGAGACGGCGGGAGATCGGTCAAGAAATCCACCGCCAGGTGGGACCATGGTCGTTGTGGAACCGGGAGGGGTTGTAATTTCCCTCTAGGCAGGTGCCTGGGAGCCTTACTCTGAGCGCACACCGAACAGGAGGAGACATAGTGCCTCACGTCCCTCACCAAGGTGGGCCACCAGTATCTCCCACTAAGACCACGCACTGTCCGCTCAACCCCTGGGTGACCCGAGGAGGGAAGCGTGTGAGCCCACCGAATCAGCCGATCGCGAACATCAAGCGGAACGTACTTACGACCCACTGGACACTGCGGAGGAGTAGGCTCCGTCCGTAACGCCCGCTCGATGTCCGCGTCCACCTCCCAGACCACCGGTGCCACCAGGCAGTAGGCTGGAAGTATGGGCGTGGGATCGGTGGACCGTTCCTCGGCGTCATGGAGACGAGACAGTGCGTCGGCCTTAGTGTTCCGGGAACCTGGGATATACGAGATGTTAAACCGAAATCTCGTAAAGAACATCGCCCACCTGGCTTGACGCGGGTTCAGTCTCCTCGCCGCCCGGATGTACTCCAGATTGCGGTGGTCAGTCCAGATGAGAAAAGGGTGACGTGCCCCCTCAAGCCAATGTCTCCACACCTTCAGGGCTCTGACCACAGCCAACAGCTCCCTGTCCCCCACATCATAGTTACGCTCCGCCGGACTCAACTTCCTAGAGAAGAAGGCGCAGGGGCGGAGCTTTGGGGGGGCGCCCGAGCGCTGAGACAGCACGGCTCCTACCCCAGCCTTGGACGCGTCCACCTCCACTATGAAGGGCAAAGAGGGGTCCGGGTGCGCCAGCACCGGAGCGTCGGTGAACAAAACCTTCAGACGACTAAAGGCCCTGTCCGCCTCCGCGGACCACTGCATCCGCACCGGGCCCCCCTTCAACAGTGAGGTAATGGGAGCCGCCACCTGCCCAAAGCCCCGGATAAACCTCCGGTAGTAATTGGCAAATCCCAAAAACCGCTGCACCTCCTTCACCGTGGTGGGAGTCGGCCAATTACGCACGGCTGAGACGCGGTCACATTCCATCACTACCCCTGATGAGGAAATGCGATACCCCAAGAAAGAGACGGCTGGTTTGGAAAACTCACATTTCTCAGCCTTGACGTATAGGTCATGCTCCACCAGTCGCCCAAGCACTTTACGCACCAGAGACACATGCTCGGCGCGTGTAGCGGAGTAGACCAGAATGTCATCGATGTACACCACTACACCCTGACCGAGCAGGTCCCGGAGAATCTCGTCCACAAAGGATTGAAAGACTGCGGGAGCATTCTTTAACCTGTTGGGTCTAGGGGGCAGCATTTGCACGTCTGGATAAAAAAAATGTACCCGATTTAATCTGGTTACTAATCCTACCCAGTAACTAGAATATGCATATACTTATTATATATGGATAGAAAACACTCTAAAGTTTCCAAAACTGTTTGAATGGTGTCTGTGAGTATAACAGAACTCATTTGGCAGGCAAAACCCTGAGACATTTTCTGACAGGAAGTGGATACCTGATGTGTTGTATTGACTTTAAACCTATCCCATTGAAAAACACAGGGGTTTAGGAATATTTTGGCACTTCCTATTGCTTCCACTAGATGTCACCAGCCTTTACAAAGTGTTTTGAGTCTTCTGGAGGGAGATCTGACCGAACAAGAGCCATGGAACGGTGATGTCCCATTAGACACCTGGCGCGCTACTTCATGTTGGGTACCCTCGTTCCAATACGTTATAAAAGAGTATGCATTCGTCCACCTTGAATATTATTCATGTTCTGGTTAAAAAAGGCCCTAATGATTTATGCTATACAACGTTTGACATGTTTGAACGAACGGAAATATATTTTTTCCCCTCGTTCATGACGAGAAGTCCGGCTGGCTTACATCATGTGCTAACGAGACGGAGATTTTTGGACATAAATGATGAGCTTTTTTGAACAAAACTACATTCGTTATGGACCTGTGATACCTGGAAGTGACATCTGATGAAGAGAATCAAAGGTAATGGATTATTTACATAGTATTTTCGATTTTAGATCTCCCCAACATGACGTCTAGTCTGTATCGCAACGCGTATTTTTCTGGGCACAGTGCTCAGATTATTGCAAAGTGTGATTTCCCAGTAAGGTTATTTTTAAATCTGGCAAGTTGATTGCGTTCAAAAGATGTAAATCTATAATTCTTTAAATGACAATATAATATTTTACCAATGTTTTCTAATTTTAATTATTTAATTTGTGACGCTGACTTGACTGCCGGTTATTGGAGGGAAACGATTTCCTCAACATCAATGCCATAGTAAAACGCTGTTTTTGGATATAAATATCAACTTGATAGAACTAAAAATGCATGCATTGTCTAACATAATGTCCTAGGAGTGTCATCTGATGGAGATTGTAAAAGGTTAGTGTATCATTTTAGCTGGTTTTATGGTTTTGGTGACCCTGTCTTTGACTTGACAAAACATTACACACAACTCTTGTAAATGTACTGTCCTAACATACTCTAAATTTATGCTTTCGCCGTAAAACCTTTTTGAAATCGTAAAACGTGGTTAGATTAAGGAGATGTTTATCTTTCAAATGGTGTAACATAGTTGTATTTTTGAAAAATCTGAATTTTGACATTTATTTGGATTCAAATTTGCCGCTCTTGAAATGCACCTGCTGTTGATGGAGTGCACCACGGGTGGCACGCTAGCGTCCCACCTAGCCCCAAGAGGTTAACCCATATGGCATGACGAGGTACTCATAATGGCCAGATGTGGTACTAAATGCCGTTTTCCACTCGTCCCCTCCTCGGATACGCACCAGGTTATATGCGCTCCTGAGATCCAATTTCGTGAAGAAGCGCTCCCCGTGAAATGACTCCATCGCCGAGGCGATGAGAGGTAGTGGGTAACTGAAACCCACTGTGATGGCATTTAGACCTCTATAGTCAATGCACGGGCGCAGACCTCCCTCCTTCTTCTTCACGAAAAAGAAGCTCGAGGAGACGGGTGAGTGAGATGGCCGAATGTATCCCTGCCTCAAGGACTCAGTGATGTATGTCTCCATAGCCGCTGTTTCCTCCTGAGACAGGGGATAAACGTGACTACGAGGAAGGGCAGCGCCCACCTGGAGGTTTATCGAACAGTCTCCTCGTCGATGAGGTGGTAATTGGGTCGCCTTCGTTTTACTGAAGGCGATAGCCAAATCGGCATACTCTGAGGGAATGTGCACGGTGGAGACTTGGTCTGGACTCTCCACCGTAGACGCACCGATGGAAACTCCTATGCACCTGCCCGAGCACTCATTTGACCACCCCTTAAGAGCCCTCTGTCCCCACGAAATCTTAGGGTTGTGAGTGGCTAGCCAGGGAATCCCTAGAACCACTGGAAATGCTGGGGAATCGATGAGGAAAAGACTAATCCGCTCCTCATGACCCCCCCGCATTACCATAACCAGAGGCACAGTGACCTCCCTGACCAGCCCTGACCCTAGTGGTCGACTGTCTAGGGCGTGCACGGGGAAGGGTTGGTCCAACTGGACCAGGGGAATCCCTAACTTAGCCGCGACCCCACAGTCCATAAAACTCCCTGCTGCGCCTGAATCGACTAGCGCCTTAAACCGGGAGTGAGGGGAGAAACCAGGAAAGGACACTGACACATACATGTGACGGACAGGGGGGTCTGGGTGAGGCTGGTGCTGACTCACCTGAGGTGTCAAAGGAGCGCTCTGCCTGCCTTCTGGACTCCTAGGGGAGTCTCCCCAGCACCGGTCCACAGTGTGCCCTCTGCGACCACATGAGGTGCAGGAGCGACCTCCCCCTCCAGTCTTCCTGGCTGCTGCCCCCCCTATCTCCATAGGCGTGGGAGCAGGAGGGCTGGAGGGTGGAATGAGCAGGGCCCGGGTCGGACGTCCGCGGGCGGCCAGCAGATTGTCCAGTCGGATGGACAGATCCACCAGTTGGTCCAGTGTGTGGGTCGTGTCCCGACAGGCTAATTCCCGGCGGACGTCCTCCCTCAAACTACAACGGTAGTGATCTATAAGGGCCCTCTCATTCCACCCTGCTCCCGCGGCCAGGGTCCGGAACTCGAGAGCGAAATCCTGCGCGCTCCTCGCCTCCTGCCTCAGGTGAAACAGCCGCTCACCCGCCGCTCTCCCCTCCGGGGGATGATCGAATACTGCCCGAAAGCGGCGGGTGAACTCTGGGTAGTTGTCCCTGGCTGAGTCCGGACTGTCCCACACGGCGTTTGCCCATTCCAGGGCCTTACCCGTGAGGCATGAGACGAGGACACTGACGCTCTCCTCCCCCAAGGGAGAGGGACGAACGGTCGCCAGGTATAACTCCAACTGGAGTAAGAAGCCCTTACACCCAGCGGCCGTTCCATCGTACTCTCTGGGGGGAGCGAGTTTCACCCCACTGGTACTGGGTGCTGTGGGTGCTGGTGGGGGCGCAGGCTGTTGGCCTGCCGCGTTCAGGGGGCCGAGAGCGCGTCGGTCCCAGCTCTCCAGGCGCGCCAACACCTGATCCATGGCGTTCCCCAGCCGGTGGAGCAGGGTGGAGTGTTGGTCTACGGTTTCCTCCATGGACATGGCTGGCGCTGAAGCTCCTGCTGACTCCATTAAGTTTGGGTACGTGATTTCTGTCACGTGCTGGCTCGAGGAACAGGAGAGGTAGAGTCAGGCGCAGGAGACAGAGAGAGTTCGTGACCACACTTCTTTATTGGAAGCACTGTACGTGGTCGACAAAGTATAGGGGCGCAGCCCTGAAAGATTCTGCGGTGGTGTACACAAACAAAATAAACCACTGGCAGGAAAAACTCAGTACACGTTCTTTTCGAACACAAAAAACCTGGACAAGCAACACAATCACGTACAACCACATACATCCTACGCTAACCTAAATAACCCCTCCTTACTAATGACTAACCCAAAACAGGTGCGTGCCTACCTAGACCTAACCAAACGAAAGTGAAACAAAAAGGGATCGATGGTAGCTAGTAGGCCGGCGACGACGACCGCCGAGCTCCGCCCGGCCGAGGAGGGGCGCCACCATCCGTCACTGTCGTGACAATTATGAATAGTATCTGATTGGATATAAAGGTTGTCATTATGAATAGTATCTGATTGGATATAAAGGTTGAGGTTGTCATTATGAATAGTATCTGATTGGATATAAAGGTTGAGGTTGTCATTATGAATAGTAACTGATTGGATATAAAGGTTGTCATTATGAATAGTATCTGATTGGATATAAACGTTGTCATTATGAATAGTATCTGATTGGATATAAAGGTTGAGGTTGTCATTATGAATAGTATCTGATTGGATATAAAGGTTGTCATTATGAATAGTATCTGATTGGATATAAAGGTTGAGGTTGTCATTATGAATAGAATCTGATTGGATATAAAGGTTGTCAGTATGAATAGTATCTGATTGGATATAAAGGTTGAGGTTGTCATTATGAATAGTATCTGATTGGATATAAAGGTTGAGGTTGTCATTATGAATAGTATCTGATTGGATATAAAGGTTGTCATTATGAATAGTATCTGATTGGATATAAAGGTTGAGGTTGTCATTATGAATAGTATCTGATTTGATATAAAGGTTGAGGTTGTCATTATGAATACTATCTGATTGGATATAAAGGTTGAGGTTGTCATTATGAATAGTATCTGATTGGATATAAAGGTTGAGGTTGTCATTATGAATAGTATCTGATTGGATATAAAGGTTGAGGTTGTCATTATGAATAGTATCTGATTGGATATAAAAGTTGAGGTTGTCATTATGAATAGTATCTGATTGGATATAAAGGTTGTCATTATGAATAGTATCTGATTGGATATAAAGGCTGTCATTATGAATAGTATCTGATTGGTTATAAAGGTTGTCATTATGAATAGTATCTGATTGGATATAAAGGTTGTCATTATGAATAGTATCTGACTGGATATAAAGGTTGTCATTATGAATAGTATCTGATTGGATATAAAGGTTGAGGTTGTGCAGCTCGGTGCATTCAACATATCAATACCTCTCATAAATACAAGTAGTGATGAAGTCAATCTCTCTTCCACTTTCAGCCAGGAGAGATTGACATGCATATTATTAATATTAGCTCTCTGCGTACATCCAAGGGCCAGCTGGGGCTGCCCTGTTCTGAGCCAATTGCAAATTTCCTAAGTCCTTTTTTGATGCACCTGACCACACTACTGAGTGTGTGTATATGGTGTGAATATATAGTCTAATGAGTCTGTATATAGAGTGCATATTGTGTGTATAGTGTGTATATGGTGTGTAAATGGTGTGTATATATAGTCTAGTGAGTCTGTATATAGTGTGCATATTGTGTGTATATTGTGTATATGGTGTGTATATGGTGTGAATATTTAGTCTAGAGAGTCTGTATATTGTGTGTATAGTGTGTATATTGTGTGTATATGGTGTGTATATGGTGTGAATATTTAGTCTAGAGAGTCTGTATATTGTGTGTATAGTGTGTATATTGTGTGTATATGGTGTGTATATGGTGTGAATATTTAGTCTAGTGAGTCTGTATATTGTGTGTATATGGTGTGTATATGGTGTGTATATAGTCTAGTGAGTCTGTATATATTGTGTGTATAGTGTGTATATAGTGTAATGAGTCTGTATATAGTGTGTGTATATAGTGTGTATATATAGTCTAGTGAGTGTGTGGTGTGTATATGGTGTGTATATAGTGTGTATATATAGTCTAGTGAGTGTGTGTATATAGTGTGTGTATATAGTGTGTATATATAGTATAGTTAGTGTGCGTATATAGTGTGTATATATAGTGAGTGTGTATATAGTGTGTATATATAGTATAGTTAGTGTATATAGTATGTATATATAGTAATGTTAGTGTGTATATAGTATGTATATATAGTATAGTGAGTGTGTATATAGTGTGTATATATAGTATAGTGAGTGTGTGTATATAGTGTGTATATATAGTCTAGTGAGTGTGTATATAGTGTGTATATGGTGTGTGTATATGGTGTGTGTATGGTGTGTGTGTGGTGTGTGTATATATAGTCTAGTGAGTGTGTATATGGTGTGTATATGGTGTGTATATATATATATATATATATATATATATATAGTCTAGTGAGTCTGTGTATAGTGTGTATATAGTGTGTATAGTGTGTATATATAGTCTAGTGAGTGTGTATATGGTGTGAATATGTAGTCTAATGAGTCTGTATATAGTGTGTATATAGTGTGTATATATAGTCTAGTGAGTGTGTATATAGTGTGTGTATATAGTGTGTGTATATAGTGTGTTTATGTAGTCTAGTCAGTGTGTATATAGTGTGTATATGGTGTGTATGGTGTGTGTATATATAGTCTAGTGAGTGTGTATATGGTGTGTATATGGTGTGTGTATGGTGTGTGTATATATAGTCTAGTGAGTGTGTATATGGTGTGTATATTGTGTGTATGGTGTGTATATGGTGTGTGTATGGTGTGTGTATATATAGTCTAGTGAGTGTGTATATGGTGTGTATATGGTGTGTATATGGTGTGTATATATAGTCTAGTGAGTTTGTATATAGTGTGTATATATAGTCTAGTGAGTGTGTATATGGTGTGTAT
>NC_138307.1:36360000-36622500 GCF_965601325.2 Salmo salar | reverse complement strand
GAATGGGATGACATTTGCATTATTGGGGTTCACGTTAATGACAAAGTCAATTAAGGAGAATGCACTTTTAAACATACTGTACTATAACATCTAGTATCTACAGTAGACGGACTAAACCTTTAAACATACTGTACTATAACATCTAGTATCTACAGTAGAGACGGACTAAACCTTTAAACATACTGTACTATAACATCTAGTATCTACAGTAGAGACGGACTAAACCTTTAAACATACTGTACTATAACATCTAGAATCTACAGTAGAAATGGACTAAACCTTTAAACATACTGTACTATAACATCTAGAATCTACAGTAGAGACGGACTAAACCTTTAAACATACTATAATATAACATCTAGTATCTACAGTAGAGACGGACTAAACCTTTAAACATACTGTAATATAACATCTAGTATCTACAGTAGAGACGGACTAAACCTTTAAACATACTGTACTATAACATCTAGAATCTACAGTAGAGACGGACTAAACCTTTAAACATACTGTACTATAACATCTAGAATCTACAGTAGAGATGGACTAAACCTTTAAACATACTGTAATATAACATCTAGTATCTACAGTAGAGACGGACTAAACCTTTAAACATACTGTACTATAACATCTAGTATCTACAGTAGAGACGGACTAAACCTTTAAACATACTGTACTATAACATCTAGTATCTACAGTAGAGACGGACTAAACCTTTAAACATACTGTACTATAACATCTAGTATCTACAGTAGAGACGGACTAAACCTTTAAACATACTGTACTATAACATCTAGTATCTACAGTAGAAATGTACTAAACCTCCAGATATGTGTGCTGGGATGAACCTACATTAATTCCATACAGTATCCCAGCTTTTCTCTTAATCTCTCTGGGTTTGATAGATTCATGAAGGCACATTCAATAAATCAAACAGCACGTAGGTTCGCCGCAAGCCCTCTCGTTTCCATAGAGACCTGCCGTCACATTCTCAATCCCCCCCACCCTGGCTACCTATCCTCTCTCTCTCTCTCTCTCTCTCTCTCTCTCTCTCTCTCTCTCTCTCTCTCTCTCTCAATTCATTTTCAATTTAAGGGCTTTATTGGCATGGGAAATAGATATACAAAAGTGAGAAAAAAATGAACAATTAATATTACACTCACAAAAGTTCCAAAATAATAAAGACATTTCAAATGTCATATTATGTGCAAATAGTTAAAGTACAACAGGGAAAATAAATATGGGATGCATTTAAAATGGTGTTTGTTCCTCTCCCTCTCTCTCCCCCTCCCTCCCTCCCACCAATTCCCGCTCGTATATATTGGACTACGTCTCTACATTGTTCAGGGGTAGAGAGAAACATAGGGGAGGGACGGAGGGAGGGAGAACCAGAGGGGAGACCAGGGGAGGGACGGAGGGAGGGAGAAACAGAGGGGAGACCAGGGGAGGGACGGAGGGAGGGAGAACCAGAGGGGAGACCAGGCGAGGGAGGGAGGGAGGGAGGGAGAGAACAGAGGGGAGACCAGGGGGAGGGAGGGAGGGAGGGAGGGAGGGGAGGGAGGGAGGGAGGGAGAGGAGAAACAGAGGGGAGACCAGGGGAGGGACGGAGGGAGGGAGAACCAGAGGGGAGACCAGGGGAGCGACGGAGGGAGGGAGAAACAGAGGGGAGACCAGGGGAGGGATGGAGGGAGGGAGAAACAGAGGGGAGACCAGCGGAGGGACGGAGGGAGGGAGAAACAGAGGGGAGACCAGGGAACAACGTCTAACTGTAGTTTAGCTTAATGAGATTTCTGCATTTCAATCTCCTACTTCAGCTGTTAGACCAATGCTCCCAGGGACATGTTATTGATTGCTGGCCAAACAAGGGCCTAAAATTGAAATGGTTAGACTGAGAGACTCAGAGATTCAGTCTGATGCTTTTCAGGATCACTACCAGGGATGTGTATTGATTGCTGGCCAAACAAGGGCCTAAAGTTGGAATGGTTAGACTGAGAGACTCAGAGATTCAGTCTGATGCTTTTCAGGAACACTACAGAGGAATGTGTCTCAAATGGCACCCTATTTCCTAGAAAGTTCACTACTTTAGACAAGGACCCAAAGGGCTCTAGTCAAAAGTAGGGCATTTTTTTATAAGGGAATAGGTTGCCGTTTGGGACACAGTGGATAAGAGAGAGAGAGAAGCCATCAGCAGGAAGACTTCAGGGAAACTCACTTATGGGAAACAAAATGGTTTGAAATGAGAACAGACGAAGGAAGAAGCTGCTATCACCTGATTTCCAATGGGTATCACCCAACCGCTGAAACTAGGTACAAAGCGGATAACTATTACAGCAAGAACCTAGCTTAATGTCTGCGCGTGTATGATGAAAATCAATTGTGCTAATTAGATAGTATATTTCTATTTCATTTTGCCATTCTTTGGTGACAACGCAATTGTGTCTCGAGTGAAACACTGAAAAATTGTCCATGAAATAAATCTCAGCACAGGGTCAAAATTATAGTATGAAATTATTTATTTAAATAGTTATACCCTGCAATATAACATTGCCATATACAACATGGCAACTTCCTGCTTCCAGACTTCTAGAACACAACACAACAGCTTCCACAGTGTCACAAAGGACCAGCTGCACTAATAAATCAACCTTTTATTAAACTGTGGATTTAAGGGATCTGAGTTTAAATCCAGATGGGTCCTTTTTTTTCCCCCCACATCTAATCCCTACTGGAGAGATGATGCATCTCTCCCAAGGCCATGCGTGGCTGGGAACCATGACCTCTGATCTCTTAACTCTGACCCCTTAACTCAGGCACAATCTCACCTTAAATCAATAGGGTGGATCTTCCTGAGTCCTGACCTGCAATGCTTTTACAAGGCTTCACCTCCAGCCACAGAGCTGGTCGTACAAACTAATCTAGGTCCCAAATGCCACCCCATTCCCTATATAGTGTACTGCTTTTGACCAGAGCCCGTAGGTAGGAAATAGGATGCCGTTTTGGAATTTGCCCGGAGTCTTTAGTGGGTTTTAAAACTAAGTGAAACTACCTCCCAAAATGGCACCCTCCTCTCCTTCTCCTTCTCCTTCCCAATCCTCCTCCTTCATTCAAAAGCCATTAGGTATCCAGCTATAGTGCAGCTTGTAAGCATTTAGTTTCCCCTCACAGCTCTCCTGCTGCACCGCCTGGTGTATCCAGACTGTTCCTTGGGGGTAAGACAGCTGGAGACGCCTCTTATTAGAGACTACTCTTGCGTCCTAAATGGTCCACTATTCTCTATATGGTTACACTGCTGGGCCACGGTCAAAAGAAGCGCACTACATAGGGAATAGTGCACCACTTGGGATAGAGCCTAGGTTTCGCCTGCCGACCGCCAGTAACTGAGACTGCAGAGAGATAGACACACCAACATATTCTCCCTCTCCCCCCAAAAAACACAAAACACAAATTGCAGATGACAGTGCGGCAGCATCGACTGCAGTACCTAGGCAGTAGACAGTGTTATACCATTCAGACTGCAGTACCTAGGCAGTAGACAGTGTTCTTCAAATCAGACTGCAGTACCTAGGCAGTAGACAGTGTTCCTCCAGTCAGACTGCAGAACCTAGGCAGTAGACAGTGTTCCTCCAGTCAGACTGCAGTACCTAGGCAGTAGACAGTGTTCCTCCAGTCAGACTGCAGTACCTAGGCAGTAGACAGTGTTCCTCCAGTCAGACTGCAGTACCTAGGCAGTAAGCAGTGTTCCTCCAGTCAGACTGCAGTACCTAGGCAGTAGACAGTGTTCTACCATTCAGACTGCAGTACCTAGGCAGTAGATAGTGTTCTACCATTCAGACTGCAGTACCTAGGCAGTAGACAGTGTTCTACCATTCAGACTGCAGTACCTAGGCAGTAGACAGTGTTCTACCATTCAGACTGCAGTACCTAGGCAGTAGACAGTGTTCCTCCAGTCAGACTGCAGTACCTAGGCAGTAAGCAGTGTTCTACCATTCAGACTGCAGTACCTAGGCAGTAGACAGTGTTCCTCCAGTCAGACTGCAGTACCTAGGCAGTAGACAGTGTTCCTCCAGTCAGACTGCAGTACCTAGGCAGTAGACAGTGTTCCTCCAGTCAGACTGCAGTACCTAGGGAGTAAGCAGTGTTCCTCCAGTCAGACTGCAGTACCTAGGCAGTAGACAGTGTTCTACTATTCAGACTGCAGTACCTAGGCAGTAGACAGTGTTCCTCTAGTCAGACTGCAGTACCTAGGCAGTAGACAGTGTTCCTCCAGTCAGACTGCAGTACCTAGGCAGTAGACAGTGTTCCTCCAGTCAGACTGCAGTACCTAGGCAGTAGACAGTGTTCTACCATTCAGACTGCAGTACCTAGGCAGTAGACAGTGTTCTACCATTCAGACTGCAGTACCTAGGCAGTAGACAGTGTTCTACCATTCAGACTGCAGTACCTAGGCAGTAGAAAGTGTTCTACCATTCAGACTGCAGTACCTAGGCAGTAGACATTGTTCCTCCAGTCAGACTGCAGTACCTAGGCAGTAGACAGTGTTCTACCAGTCAGACTGCAGTACCTAGGCAGTAGACAGTGTTCTACCATTCAGACTGCAGTACCTAGGCAGTAGACAGTGTTCTACCATTCAGACTGCAGTACCTAGGCAGTAGACAGTGTTCCTCCAGTCAGACTGCAGTACCTAGGCAGTAGACAGTGTTCTACCATTCAGACTGCAGTACCTAGGCAGTAGACAGTGTTCCTCCAGTCAGACTGCAGTACCTAGGCAGTAGACAGTGTTCTACCATTCAGACTGCAGTACCTAGGCAGTAGACAGTGTTCCTCCAGTCAGACTGCAGTACCTAAGCAGTAGACAGTGTTCTACCATTCAAACTGCAGTACCTAGGCAGTAGACAGTGTTCCTCCAGTCAGACTGCAGTACCTAGGCAGTAGACAGTGTTCTACCATTCAGACTGCAGTACCTAGGCAGTAGACAGTGTTCTACCATTCAGACTGCAGTACCTAGGCAGTAGACAGTGTTCCTCCAGTCAGACTGCAGTACCTAGGCAGTAGACAGTGTTCTACCATTCAGACTGCAGTACCTAGGCAGTAGACAGTGTTCCTCCAGTCAGACTGCAGTACCTAGGCAGTAGACAGTGTTCCTCCAGTCAGACTGCAGTACCTAGGCAGTAGACAGTGTTCTACAATTCAGACTGCAGTACCTAGGCAGTAGACAGTGTTCTACCATTCAGACGGCAGTACCTAGGCAGTAGACAGTGTTCTACCATTCAGACTGCAGTACCTAGGCAGTAGACAGTGTTCTACCATTCAGACTGCAGTACCTAGGCAGTAGACAGTGTTCTACCATTCAGACTGCAGTACCTAGGCAGTAGACAGTGTTCTACCATTCAGACTGCAGTACCTAGGCAGTAGACAGTGTTCTACCATTCAGAGACTCAGGTAAGACGAGGAAATTTCCCCACACAGACAGCCAGGAAGGGCGGTGGCGTGGCTCATCCGTTCTGGTTGATTTGAAGTGTCTGGCCCAACTCCACCGCCTCACAACAGCAGGTCTGCTCTGTGTGATGATATCCAATACTCAATCACTATAAACCGATCAGCTAGTGTTTCACACACACTGGTCCCAGTTATTGTTGATTATGGGACTATAAACAATGAAACATTTCTACAGATGGGGTTTAAAGGGGGGTTACCTTGTGTGTGTTTTGAAATCCCGTTGTGAAATTGCCCCATTGGTAAAGAAAATGAACTGGGGATCTGGAGCTGAACGCAGTGATGAAGTAGTAGTGGTTCTCTAAGTGACTCTCTCTGTCTCTCTCTCTCTCCCTCTCCCTGTCTCTCTGTCTTTCTCTCTGTCTCTCTGTCTTTCTCTCTCTGTCTTTCTCTCTCTGTCTCTCTGTTTGTCTCTGTCTCTCTCTATCTATCTATCTATTTCATGCATATACTCTCTCTATTTTACTCCTCCTCCTCTCTCCATCATCTAATTAATACCACACTGTATGATGACTTTTAATGGTCATCTGGCCATCATTAACACCCTCCTCTCCTCCTCCTCTCCTCCCTCCTCCCCTCCTTCTTCACTATCATCCTCCTTCTCATTTAAATGCCACTACGTACTAATCCACCACCAACGAGGAGAGAGAAACATTGACTAAATCAAAACATTAATTAATTACAGCCTGTCCAGTCCTCACTGACCAGGGTGACATTTTCCCTTTCCTAGAGAGAGAGAGAGAGAGAGAGAGAGAGAGAGAGAGAGAGAGAGAGAGAGAGAGAGAGAGAGAGAGAGAGAGAGAGAGAGAGAGAGAGAGAAAGAGAGAAAGAGAGAAAGAGAGAAAGAGAGAAAGAGAGAGAGAGAGAGAGAGAGACCCCTCCGTCCTCTGTAGCGTGTGAGTGCCCACTAGTGTCAGCAGTGTATATATTGAAGTAGCAGGGTGAGACAGTAGGGTGATCCTGAACATAGCCTAGGGCAGGATGGTCTGTCTCTGGCTAGGCACCGTACACTGATAAAAACCCCTGAACATCGCTGCATTATCACTGTAGACATATAAAATTCTGCATTATCACTGTAGATAAATCACTGCATTATCACTGTAGACATATACAACGATGCATTATCACTGTAGACATTTAAAACGCTGCATTATCACTGTAGACATATAAAACACTGCATTATCACTGTAGACATATAAAATGATACATTATCACTGTAGATAGAACACTGCATTATCACTGTGGACATATAAAACGATGCATTTTCACTGTAGACATATAAAATACTGCATTATCACGGCAGACATATAAAACACTGCATTATCACCGTAGACATATAAAATGCTGCATTATCACTGTAGACATACAAAATGCTGCATTATCACTGTATATAAAACACTGTATTATCAATGGACAGAACATCATGTTAAAGGAACACGCAACGATGGACCCGTATCTCAGTAACACGTGACCCCTCCCAGAGGGGAACAGGGCACCGTGCTAATATAATGACGATGAAGGAGAGGGGTAAAATCCCCTTCGGATCCATTGATCAGTTCGATGATGACGACAGTGCCAGTCTTCACACCTATCCTACCACTAGCTAGCAGCCACTGCAGTATTGAATCTGATTAAGACCCAGTGGTCAAAATGTCAGAGCTTTATATCAAAGACATCGGATCAAAGAAGCCCGGACTCCTCCGTCAACCACCTCTCTCTCTCTCTCTCTCTCTCTCCCTCACTCTCTCTCTCCCTTCTCTCTCTCTCATCATCTGAACACTAGGCAATACATTAACCTGTGTGATTTACTAGACAAAACAACTCCAAACAGCTGCAGATATGACTAGCCAACCCAGACAGAGCACAGAGCCCAAACCCACTGACTATCACCATTTTGGCTGGAAACCAGGAAGCGTCCCAAACAGCAGTCTATTCCCTATTCCTTTTGATCTGGGCCGATAGGATACTCTGGTCAAACGTAACCCACTGTCTAGGGAATAGTGTGTCGTTTGGGAGACATGCTGTGACTAGCAGTGCTTCAAGGTACCTAAAGATGGCACACATTACCGTAACACCCTGAATAAAGCCACCACATTGACTCTGTACCGGTACCTAACGATGGCACATGTTGCAACAAAAAGGGACAAATCGTTATCCTTCAACCATTACTAAAGTGATCAACGGTCACTTTAATACCTCTCCTCTACCTGTACATATTACCTCAATTACCTCTACACCGGTGCCCCGTACATGTTGACTCTGTACCGGTACCCCCTGTATATAGCCTCCACATTGACTCTGTACCGTAACACCCTGTATATAGACTCCACATTGACTCTGTACCGGTACCCCTTGTATATAGCCTCCACATTGATTCTGTACCGGTACCCCCTGTATATAGCTTCCACATTGACTCTGTACTGGTACCCCCTGTATATAGCTTCCACATTGACTCTGTACTGGTACCCCCTGTATATAGCCTCCACATTGACTCTGTACTGGTACCCCTGTATATAGCCTCCACATTGACTCTGTACCGGTACCCCCTGTATATAGCCTCCACATTGACTCAGTACTGGTACCTCCTGTATATAGCCTCCACATTGACTCTGTACCGTAACACCCTGTATATAGCCTCCAAATTGACTTTGTACCGTAACACCCTGTATATAGCCAACACATTGACTCTGTACCGTAACACCCTCTATATAGTCTCCACATTGATTCTGTACCGGTACCCCCTGTATATAGACTCCACATTGACTCTGTACCGTAACACCCTGTATATAGCCTCCACATTGACTCTGTACTGGTGCCCCCAGTATATAGTCTCCACATTGACTCTGTACTGGTACCCCCTGTATATAGCCTCCACATTGACTCTGTACCGGTACCCCCTGTATATAGCCTCCACATTGACTCTGTACCGGTACCCCCTGTTTATAGCCTCCACATTGAGTCTGTACCATAACACCCTGTATATAGTCTCCACATTGAATCTGTACCGGTACCCCCTGTATATAGCCTCCACATTGACTCTGTACCGGTACCCCCTGTATATAGTCTCCACATTGACTCTGTACCGGTACCCCCTGTATATAGCCTCCACATTGACTCTGTACCGTAACACCCTGTATATAGACTCCACATTGACTCTGTACCGGTACCCCTTGTATATAGCCTCCACATTGATTCTGTACCGGTACCCCCTGTATATAGCTTCCACATTGACTCTGTACTGGTACCCCCTGTATATAGCTTCCACATTGACTCTGTACTGGTACCCCCTGTATATAGCCTCCACATTGTCTCTGTACTGGTACCCCTGTATATAGCCTCCACATTGACTCTGTACCGGTACCCCCTGTATATAGCCTCCACATTGACTCAGTACTGGTACCTCCTGTATATAGCCTCCACATTGACTCTGTACCGTAACACCCTGTATATAGCCTCCAAATTGACTTTGTACCGTAACACCCTGTATATAGCCAACACATTGACTCTGTACCGTAACACCCTCTATATAGTCTCCACATTGATTCTGTACCGGTACCCCCTGTATATAGACTCCACATTGACTCTGTACCGTAACACCCTGTATATAGCCTCCACATTGACTCTGTACTGGTGCCCCCAGTATATAGTCTCCACATTGACTCTGTACTGGTACCCCCTGTATATAGCCACCGCATTGACTCTGTACCGGTACCCCCTGTATATAGCCTCCACATTGACTCTGTACCGGTACCCCCTGTTTATAGCCTCCACATTGAGTCTGTACCATAACACCCTGTATATAGTCTCCACATTGAATCTGTACCGGTACCCCCTGTAAATAGCCTCCACATTGACTCTGTACCGGTACCCCCTGTATATAGTCTCCACATTGACTCTATACCGGTACCCCCTGTATATAGCCTCCACATTGACTCTGTACTGGTACCCCCTGTATATAGCCTCCACATTGACTCTGTACTGGTACCCCCTGTATATAGTCTCCACATTGACTCTGTACTGGTACCCCCTGTATATAGCCTCCACATTGACTCTGTACTGGTGCCCCCTGTATATAGTCTCCACATTGACTCTGTACTGGTACCCCCTGTATATAGCCTCCACATTGACTCTGTACTGGTGCCCCCTGTATATAGTCTCCACATTGACTCTGTACCGGTACCACCTGTATATAGCCCTGTTATTTTTATTTACTGCTGCTCTTTAATTATTTGATATTCTTATCTCTTACTTGTTTAGGGATTTTCTTAAAACTGCATTGTTGGTTAAGGGCTTGTAAGTAAGGTCTACACCTGTTGTATTCGGCGCATGTCACAAATACAATTTGATTTGATTTGACTTTGAGAGAGGAACTCACATTCTGTGTAGTACAACTATATTCTATAGACAACATGAAATGGGGTGCCTTAAATTATTAAATGTCTCCTCTCCTCTCCTCATCCTCTCCTCTCCTCATCCTCTCCCTCTCCTCATCCCCCCCACTCCTCATCCCCTCCCCTCCTCTCCCTCTCCTCATCCCCTCCCCTCCCCTCCCCTCCCCTCCCCTCCCCTCCCCTCCCCTCCCCTCCCCTCCTGTTAGTCACCTTGTTGACTAGCATCTCTCCTCTCCTCTCTTCTCCTCTCTTCTCCCCTCCTCTACCCCTCCTCATCCTCTCCTCCCCTCCCCTCCCCTCCTCTTCTCTTCTCTCCCCTCCTCCTCTCCTCTCCTCTCCTCTCCTCTCCTGTTAGTCACCTTGCTCACTAGCATCTCTCTGCTCCAAAAAAACAAATGTAAATGTGTGTTTAGGTGTAATGTGTGATTATTCCCCTTCCATTCCTCACTGAAGGACCTTCAGCTGTCATTACTAGGAGAGAAAGATGCTACACACCAAGTTCATAAACACATGAGTACATGAATACATGAGAGAGAGACCTCTTAAATAAATAAGAAAGTGCTGTCTAGAACATTCCTTTTTGGTTTCAGATAGAACCCTCTGTGAAAAGGGTTCTATCTGAAGCCAAAAATGGGGTATACAAAGTGTTCTCCTAGGGGGACAGCCGATGAACCCTTTAATGTTCTAGACAGCACTTTTTTTATCTAAGAGGGTATGGGTCATGGTCCAATGTAGTGTTCTACATAGGGAATATGGTGTCAGTTGGGATGTACAGTAGTAGTGGTATTCTGGTTCATTATAGTGGTTGTTTGTTGCTCTGTGTAAAGCTAGGCAGCAGGCAAACATGTTCTGTTATTGTGTGTGTTGCAATATATTTCCCCACATCTTTGTTTAAATATATCATTTTCCACAGCTCTTTGCTTAAATACGTTTCCCCAGCTATTTGTTAAAATATGTTTCCCCAGCTATTTGTTTAAATATGTTTCCTCACATCTTTGTTGAAAAATGTTTCCCCAGCTCATTGTTTAAATAAGATTCTCCAGATCTTTGTTTAAATAAGATTCCCCAGCTCTTTGTTTAAATATGTTTCCAAAGCTCTTTATTTAAATAAGATTCCCCACATCTTTGTTTAAATACGTTTCCCCAGCTCTGTTTAAATAAGATTCCCCAGCTCTTTGTTTAAATAACATTCCCCAGCTCTTTCTTAAAACCTCTTTGGGCTAGGGGGCAGTATTTTCACGTCCGGATGAAAAGCGTGCCCAAAGTAAACTGCCTGCTACTCTGGCCCAGAGGCTAGAATATGCATATTATTAGAAGATTTGGATAGAAAACACTCTGAAGTTTCTAAAAACTGTTTGAATAATGTCTGTGAGTATAACAGAACTGATTTGGCAGGCGAAACCCCGAGCACAATCCATCCAGGGAAAGTTTTTTGGGAGCTCAATGTGTTTTCCATTAGGTTTCTATGGTAAGCCCTTTTTAATAGGAATATGCTTGCAGTTCCTATGGCTTCCACTAGATGTCAACAGTCTTTAGAAATTGGTTGATGTTTTTCTTTTGAGAAATGAAGAAGTATTCCTTTCCATGTGTCACTCAGATGGACTCAAGTTTTTTGTTGCGCGCGATCTGGAATGCGCTTCACTTTGTTTTCGTCCGGCATTGAGCGCAGCATATCTCGTCTTAAATTTGATCGATTATTACGTTTCAGGATACCTACATTTGGATTAGGAATGTTGTTTGAAATGTTTGGACCAAGTTTACAGGTAACTTATTAGATACTTTGTAGTCATGTTGGGCGAGTTGGAACCGGTGTATTTATGAATCCAACGTGCCAAATAAATGGACATTTTGGGGATATATAGAAGGAATTTATCGAACAAAAGGACCATTTGTGATGTTTCTGGGACATTTTGGAGTGCCAACAGAAGAAGATCTTCAAAGGTAAGGCATGAATTATATCGTTATTTCTGACTTTTGTATCACACCTGGCTGGTTGAAATATGATTTTCATGTGTTTGCATGCGGGATGCTGTCCTCAGATAATCGTATGGTCTGCTTTTGCCGTAAAGCCTTTTTGAAATCTGACACTGCGGCTGGATTAACAAGAAGTTAAGCTGACTTTTGATGTATAACACTTGTATGTTTTTTGAATTCTTAGTATGAGTGTTTCTGTTTTTGAATTTGGCGCGTTGCAGTTTCACTGGATGTTGTCAAATTAATCCCATTAACGGGATTCGAGCGGGAATGGGGGTGAAGGGATCCCTAAGAGGTTTTAAATTAAGATTCCCCAGCTCTTTGTTTAACTTTTTAATGACAGGGGGCAGTATTTGGAAATTCAGATGAATGATGTGCCCAAATTAAACTGACTGCTACTTGGGCCCAGAAGGTAGGATATGCATATTATTAGTAGATTTGGACAGAAAACACTCTGAAGTTTCTTAAACTGCTTGAATGATGTCTGTGAGTATAACAGACTCATATGGCAGGCAAAAACTTGAGAAAAAATCCAACCAGGAAGTGGTTTATAGTTTTTCAAGTGATTGTCTATCCAAACTACAGTGTCTGTGGGGTCATTTTGCCCTTCCTAAGGCTTCCACTAGATGTCAACAGTCTTTAGAACCTTGTTTCGTGCTTCTACTGTTACTGGGGAAAGAATAAGAGCTGTGGACTGCCTGAGAGCAATGAGTTGTTTACTGCGCACTCACGCAGGCGCCCCGTTCCTTCTTTTTCCTCTGTAATGAATACGCTATTGTCCGGTTGGAATATTATCGAATATTTATGTTAAAAAGATCCTAAGGATTGATTGTAAACATCGTTTGACATGTTTCTACGAACGGTAATGGAAGTATTTGACTTTTTCTCTCGGATTTTGCGCTCGCGCATTTTGCCTTTGGATAGCGATCTGAACACGCGAACAAAAGGAGGTATTTGGACATAAATATGGAGTTTATCGAACAAAAAAACATTTCTTGTGGAAGTGGGAGTCCTGGGAGTGCATTCCGAAGAAGATCAGCAAAGGTAACTGAAGATTTATAATACTATTTCTGAGTTTTGTTGACTCCAGAACTTGGCAGGTAACTGTATAGCTTGCTTTGATGGCTGAGCTCTGTACTCAGAATATTGAGCAATGTGCTTTCGCCGTAAAGCTATTTTGAAATCTGACACAGCGGTTGCATTAAGGAGAAGTGTATCTATAATTCTTTAAATAACTGTTGAATATTTTATCAACGTTTATGATGAGTATTTTAGTAAATTGATGTGCTCATTCACCGGAAGTTTTGGGAGGCAAAACACTTCTGAACATCACGCGCCAATGTAAAATGGGGTTTATGGATATAAATATGAACTTTATCAAACAAAACATACATGTATTGTGTAACATTGAGTCCTGGGAGTGTTATCTGATGAAGACCATCAAAGGTTAGTGATTCATTTTAGCTGTATTTCTGGTTTTTGTGACGCCTCTCCTTGCTTGGAAAATGGCAGTGTGGTTTTTCTTGTCAAGGTGATGTCCTAACATAATCTAATGTTATGCTTTCGCCGTAAAGCCTTTTTGAAATCGGACAATGTGGTTGGATTAACGAGAAGTGCATTTTTAAAATGGGATGTAAAAGTTGTATGTTTGAGAAATTTGAATTATGAGATTTTTTGTTGTTTTGAATTTGCCGCCCTGCTATTTCACTGGCTGTTGACTAGTGTGTCCCCCGGGTCACATGTCCCAGAGAGGTTAAATAAGATTCCCCAGCTCTTTATTTAAATAAGATTCCCCACCTCTTTGTTTAAATAACATTCCCCACCTCTTTGTTTAAATACGATTCCCCAGATCTTTGTTTGTTTGCCAACATGATATGAAATGAAGATTGAAATCTCCCTCATTGAGAAAGAAGGTAATAAACATGCTAATTTGTGGGTTTTGTGTTTTTTTTCATTCACCTGCATGGAAACACAGCAACAAAACAGCCGCCTGTTTACGACAGAAAAACACTGAAATGTTATTTATTTGGATGTATCCATTGAGATTTACTCTCTGTCATGATGTCTCCATCCTGAATGGCTGTATATACAGATCCACGAGGTGAGATCTAGCATGGAGCCCCAGGCTGAGGGAGATTGACAGTTCTTTTGTGTTTCTTCCATTTGCGAATAATCGCACCAACTGTTGTCACCTTCTCACCAAGCTGCTTGGCGATGGTCTTGTAGCCCATTCCAGCCTTGTGTAGGTCTACAATCTTGTCCCTGACATCCTTGGAGAGCTCTTTGGTCTTGGCCATGGTGGAGAGTTTGGAATCTGATTGATTGATTGCTTCTGTGGACAGGAGTCTTTTATACAGGTAACAAACTGAGATTAGGAGCACTCCCTTTAAGATTGTGCTCCTAATCTCAGCTCGTTACCTGTATAAAAGACACCTGGGAGCCAGAAATCTTTCTGATTGAGAGGGGGTCAAATACTTATTTCCCTCATTAAAATGCAAATCAATTTATAACATTTTTGATGCGTTTTTCTGGATTTCTTTTTGTTATTCTATCTCTCACTGTTCAAATAAACCTACCATTAAAATTATAGACTGATCATTTCTTTGTCAGTGGGCAAACGTACAAAATCAGCAGGGGATCAAATGCATTTTTGTATTTTATATATATATATATATATATATATATATATATATATATATATATATATATGTGTGTGTGTGTGTGTGTGTGTGTGTGTGTGTGTGTGTGTGTGTGTGTGTGTGTGTGTGTGTGTGTATATATATGTGTGTGTGTATGTGTATATATATATATATATATATATATATATATTAGACTATATATATTAGACTATATGGTGTCATGTTGTTTCCATCCTGACTGGCTGTATATATATATTATAGACTATATGGTGTGTGTGTGTGTGTGTGTGTGTGTGTGTGTGTGTGTGTGTGTGTATATATATGTGTGTGTGTATGTGTATATATATATATATATATATATATATATATATATATATATATATATATATATATATTAGACTATATATATTAGACTATATGGTGTCATGTTGTTTCCATCCTGACTGGCTGTATATATATATTATAGACTATATGGTGCCGTGATGTCTCCATCCTGACTGGCTGTATATATACAGTAAGACCACATGGTTTCATTATAGGACCTGTATTGAATTTCCACGTTGATGTATTCAGTCATGTGACAGTATTCGTAATAACTTCTCTTATAGGTGAAGAACCTTGGCTTTGTCAATCTGGCTGCCAACTGTAAAACGGAACAACCTGTTTTTGAAAGAAGACATCACTATAATTTATACCGGTCTATAAATGCATCATAAAACTGCCCAAGGTTGGTCAAGGTTATACAGCTCAGATAGAGGTAGCCGGCTTGTCTTTCCGCTCCGCTGTCAGAGGATAGACAGAACTCACACACGCACACACACTCCTGACCATTTGTTCTAACATGCGTTATTTCTGCGCCGATTTTATCTTTATTTCTACGTAATGTTTTCGCCGTTGTTTTGACCAAAAAGAGCTTCTGGACATCAGAACAGCATTCACTAACCTCGATTTGGATGAGTATTTCAATTTCTGTGAGGTGAATGACATACTGCTCATCCTGGACCAGGCCCAAATCCATGACACTCGGAAATGGAAGAGGCTGCGTTATAAATGCCCTCGAACCTCCGTTCTACTAGGAAACGTGCGATCACTGGAGAATAAACTGGATGGGCTCCGTTCGAGACTATCCTATCAACGTGGCTGAACAAGGACCTGGAAAATCTAAATCTGTTTTTTTTCTATACATCGGCAGGACAGAACGGCGGCATCGGGTAAGATCGGAGGGGTGGTGTTTCTCTTTGTTTACTACAGCTGGTGCACAATCTCTAATATTAAGGAGGTCTTGAGGTTCTGCTCGCATGAGTTCCAATACCTCATTATAAGCTGTAGAGTTTTCATCTATATTTTTCACAGCTATCTATTTACCACCACATACCGATGCTGGCACTAAGACCACACTCAATGAACTATATCTGGCCATAAGCAGGAAAATGCTCACCCTGAGGCCGGTTATTTTAATGCAGGAAAACTGAAATCCGTTTCACCTCATTTCTACCAGCTTGTCACCTGAGCAACTAGAGACGACAAAACTGTAGATCCCCTTTATACCACACACAGAGAGACGTGTACAAAGCTCTCCCTCGTCCTCCGTTTGGCAAAATCTGACCATAACTCTATCGTCCTGATTTCTGCTTCAAAGCAAAAACTGAAACAGGAAGTACCAGTGGTCTAATGAAGCGGAAGTGATCCGATGAAGTGGATGCTAAGCTACAGGACTGTTTCGTTATCACAGACTGGAATATCTTCCGGGATTCATCTGATATCATTGAGAAGTTTACCACATTAGTCACTGGCTTCATTAATAAGTGCATCGATGGAGTCACTCCCACAGTGACTGTACGTACATATCCCAACCAGAAGCCATGGATTACAGGCTACAGCCGCACTGAGCTAAAGGCTAGAGCTGCCGCTTTAAAGGAGTGGGACACTAATTCAGACGATTAGAATAAAACCTGCTACACCCTCAGACGAACCATCAAACAGGCAAGTGCCAATACAGGACCAAGATCGAATCCTACTACACTGGCTCTGACGCTCATCGGATGTGCCAAGGTTTGCAAACTAATTTGGATTACAAAGGGAAACCCAGTCGCGAGTTGCCCAGTGACGCAAGCCTATATGCCTTCTATGCTCACTTCAAGGCAACCAACTCTGAATCATGAATAAGAGCACCAGCTCTTCCGGATGACTTTGTGATATTACTCTCCGCCGATGTGAGTACGACCTTTTTAAACAGGTTAACATTCACAAGGCCACAGGGCCAGATGAGGATGCGTACTCAGAGCATGCGCTGACCAGCTGGCAAGTGCCTTTGCTGATATTTTCAACCCCTCCCTGAAACAGTCTGTAATATATACATGTTTCAAGCAGACCCCCATAGTCCCTGTGCCCAAAAACCCCAAGGAAACCTGTCTAAATGATTATCGCCCCGTAGCACTCACATCTGTAGCCATGAAATGTTTTGATAGGCTGTTCATGGCTCACATCAACACAATCATGCCAGACACCCTGGACCCACTCCAATTCGCGTACCACCCCAACAGATCCACAGATGACACAATCTATATTCCACTCCACACTGCCCTTTCACACAGAAAAACACCTACGTGAGAATGCTGTTCATTGACTATATCTGAAACCTTGAGAGCATCTTGACGGGCTGCGTCACCGCTTGGTATATGTTAACTGCTTGGCATATGACCACAAGGCGCTCCAGAGGGTAATCTGTATGGCCCAGTACATCACTGGAGCCCGAGTTCCCTGCCATCCAGGACCTCTATATCAGGCGGTGACAGAAGAAGGCCCTAAAAATGGTCAGAGACTCCAGCCACCCAAGTCATAGCCTGTTCTCTCTGCTACAGCACGGCAAGCAGTAGCAGAGAGCCAAGTCTGCTACCAAAAAGGCTCCTGAACAGCTTCTACCCCCCCCAAGCCATAAGACTGCACTGACTCTCTTGCACTGGACACTACCCACACACTTACACACTCCAACACACATACACAAACACACCACACACACACACACACACACACACACACACACACACACACACACACACACACACACACACACACACACACACAAAACACACACACCGTGCATATTGACGACACACACACACACTCACACATAGACACACTTTCACACTCTTCACATACACTGCTGCTACTCTGTTTATTATCTCTCCTGATTGCCTCGTCACTTTTAACTGCCCCGTACTCCTGCACATTGACTCAGTACTGGTAGTCCATATATGTAGTCATGCTATAGTTATTTTATTGTCTTACCATTTCATGCAAATTGATTTTACTTTTTAACTCTGCATTGTTGGAAAAAGGGCTCGTAAGTAAGCATTTCACAGTGAAGTCTATACCTGTTGTAATCGGCACATGTGACAAATACAATTTGATTTGGACACCCCTGTGTGTGTGTGTGTGTGTGTCTGTGTGTGTTTGTTCGCGTGTGTGTGTGGTGTGTGGTGTGTGTGTGTGTGTGGTGTGTGTGTGTGTGTGTGTGTGTGTGTGTGGTGTGTGTGTGTGTGTGTGTGTGGTGTGTGGTGTGTGTGTGTGTGTGTGTGTGTGTGTGTGTGTGTGAATGTGTGTGTGTTATGACTTCAAAGGAGAAAGAGCATGCAGTGTAAAACAGAGAAACATGATCTCACCATATTTACAATGCTCTACAGAAACTGGAGGAGAAGAGAGGAGAAGAGAGGAGAGAAGAAGAGAGGAGAGGAGAGAGAGAGAGCAAGAGGGGAGGGGAGAGGAGAAGAGGGAGAGGAGAAAAGGAGAGGGGAAGAGGGAGAGAAGAGGAAGAGAGAGAAGAGGAAGAGAGAGAAAGAAAGAGAGGAGAGGAGAAGAGGAGAGGAGAGAGGGAGAGAAGAGGAGAGGGAGAGGAGAGGCTTACTGGTGACTATGATGTATTGCGTGTCACCAGCGACAGTCCCCAATGAATACTAACCCAATGCAACCGTCCGAGTGGTGTGTGTGTGTGTGTGTGTGTGTGTGTGTGTGTGTGTGTGTGTGTGGTGTGTGTGTGTGTGTGTGTGTGTGTGTGTGTGTGTGTGTGTGTGTGTGTGTGTGTGTGTGTGTGTGTGTGGGACAATCTGTTAGAGGAAACTGTGGCAGTCCTTGTGCTGTTGGATTCCCATCAAGGTTAAGAAGAAGAAAAGAGAGAGAAAGACAGATAGATTAAATCCGAGTCAAAAATGGGCCCCCATTCCCTATGTAGTGCACTACCCTTGGTTAAAGAGTCCATGTGTGAGTCTTGAGGACTGCAATTGTGTATATAATTTGGTATGAATCTGTTGTCTGGTGTGGTATCATTATGTATCTGATGTTTGGTGTGGTATCATTATGTATCTGTTGTCTGGTGTGGTATCATTATGTATCTGTTGTCTGGTGTGGTATCATTATGTATCTGTTGTCTGGTGTGGTATCATTATGTATCTGTTGTCTGGTGTGGTATCATTATGTGTCTGTTGTCTGGTCTGGTATCATTATGTATCTGTTGTCTGGTCTGGTATCATTATGTATCTGTTGTCTGGTCTGGTATCATTATGTATCTGTTGTCTGGTCTGGTATCATTATGTTTCTGTTGTCTGGTGTGGTATCATTATGTATCTGTTGTCTGGTCTGGTGTGGTATCATTATGTGTCTGTTGTCTGGTATCATTATGCGTCTGTTGTCTGGTCTGGTATCATTATGTGTCTGTTGTCTGGTATCATTATGGGTCTGTTTTCTGGTGTGGTATCATTATGTATCTGTGGTCTGGTGTGGTATCATTATGTATCTGTGGTCTGGTGTGGTATCATTAAGTATCTGTTGTCTGGCCTGGTATCATTATGTGTCTGTTGTCTGGCCTGGTATCATTATGTGTCTGTTGTCTGGCGTGGTATCATTATGTATCTGTTGTCTGGCCTGGTATCATTATGTGTCTGTTGTCTGGTGTGGTATCAATATGTATCTGTTGTCTGGTATCATTATGTGTCTGTTGTATGGTATCATTATGTGTCTGTCGTCTGGTATCATTATGTGTCTGTTGTCTGGTATCATTATGTATCTGGTGTGGTATCATTATGTATCTGGTGTGGTATTCGTATGTATCTGGTGTTGTATCATTATGTATCTGGTGTGGTATCATTATGTATCTGGTGTGGTATCATTATGTATCTGTTGTCTGGTATCATTATGTATCTGTTGTCTTGTATCATTATGTGTCTGTTGTCTGGTATCATTATGTGTCTGTTGTCTGGTATCATTATGTATCTGTTGTCTGGTGTGGTATCATTATGTATCTGTTGTCTGGTGTGGTATCATTATGTATCTGTTGTCTGGTGTGGTATCATTATGTGTCTGTTGTCTGGTATCGTTATGTGTCTGTTGTCTGGTATCGTTATGTGTCTGTTGTATGGTATCGTTATGTGTCTGTTGTATGGTATCGTTATGTATCTGTTGTCTGGTATCATTATGTGTCTGTTGTCTTGTATCATTATGTGTCTGTTGTCTGGTATCATTATGTGTCTGTTGTCTGGTATCATTATGTGTCTGTTGTCTGGTATCATTATGTGTCTGTTGTCTGGTATCATTATTTGTCTGTTGTCTGGTATCATTATGTGTCTGTTGTCTGGTATCATTATGTGTCTGTTGTCTGGTATCATTATGTATCTGTTGTCTGGTATCATTATGTATCTGTTGTCTGGTGGGGTGTCATTATGTATCTGTTGTCTGGTGTGGTATCATTATGTGTCTGGTGTGGTATCATTATGTATCTGTTGTCTGGTGTGGTATCATTATGTATCTGTTGTCTGGTATCATTATGTGTCTGTTGTCTGGTATCATTATGTATCTGTTGTCTGGTCTGGTATCATTATGTGTCTGTTGTCTGGTGTGGTATCATTATGTATCTGTTCTCTGGTATCATTATGTGTCTGTTGTCTGGTATCATTATGTGTCTGTTGTCTGGTATCATTATGTGTCTGGTGTCTGGTATCATTATGTGTCTGTTGTCTGGTATCATTATGTATCTGTTGTCTGGTATCATTATGTATCTGTTGTCTGGTGTGGTATCAATATGTATCTGTTGTCTGTTATCATTATGTATCTGGTGTGGTATCATTATGTATCTGGTATGGTATCATTATGTATCTGGTGTGGTATCATTATGTATCTGGTGTCTTGTATCATTATGTGTCTGTTGTCTGGTATCATTATGTATCTGTTGTCTGGTGTGGTATCATTATGTATCTGTTGTCTGGTGTGGTATCATTATGTATCTGTTGTCTGGTGTGGTATCATTATGTATCTGTTGTCTGGTGTGGTATCATTATGTGTCTGTTGTCTGGTATCGTTATGTGTCTGTTGTATGGTATCATTATGTATCTGTTGTCTGGTATCATTATGTGTCTGTTGTCTGGTATCATTATGTGTCTGTTGTCTGGTATCATTATGTGTCTGTTGTCTGGTATCATTATGTGTCTGTTGTCTGGTATCATTATGTGTCTGTTGTCTGGTATCATTATGTGTCTGTTGTCTGGTATCATTATGTATCTGTTGTCTGGTGGGGTATCATTATGTATCTGTTGTCTGGTGGGGTATCATTATGTATCTGTTGTCTGGTGTGGTGTCATTATGTATCTGTTGTCTGGTGTGGTATCATTATGTGTCTGTTGTCTGGTATCATTATGTGTCTGTTGTCTGGTATCATTATGTGTCTGTTGTCTGGTATCATTATGTATCTGTTGTCTGGTATCATTATGTGTCTGTTGTCTGGTATCATTATGTGTCTGTTGTCTGGTATCATTATGTGTCTGGTGTCTGGTATCATTATGTGTCTGTTGTCTGGTATCATTATGTATCTGTTGTCTGGTATCATTATGTATCTGTTGTCTGCTGTGGTATCAATATGTATCTGTTGTCTGTTATCATTATGTATCTGGTGTGGTATCATTATGTATCTGGTGTGGTATCATTATGTATCTGGTGTGGTATCATTATGTATCTGGTGTCTTGTATCATTATGTGTCTGTTGTCTGGTATCATTATGTGTCTGTTGTCTGGTATCATTATGTGTCTGTTGTCTGGTATCATTATGTGTCTGTTGTCTGGTATCATTATGTGTCTGTTGTCTGGTATCATTATGTGTCTGTTGTCTGGTATCATTATGTGTCTGTTGTCTGGTATCATTATGTGTCTGTTGTCTGGTATCATTATGTATCTGTTGTCTGGTGGGGTATCATTATGTATCTGTTGTCTGGTGTGGTATCATTATGTGTCTGGTGTCTGGTGTGGTGTCATTATGTATCTGTTGTCTGGTGTGGTATCATTATGTGTCTGGTGTGGTATCATTATGTATCTGTTGTCTGGTGTGGTATCATTATGTATCTTTTGTCTGGTGGGGTATCATTATGTATCTGTTGTCTGGTGGGGTATCATTATGTATCTGTTGTCTGGTGGGGTATCATTATGTATCTGTTGTCTGGTGTGGTGTCATTATGTATCTGTTGTCTGGTGTGGTATCATTATGTGTCTGGTGTGGTATCATTATGTATCTGTTGTCTGGTGTGGTATCATTATGTATCTGTTGTCTGGTATCATTATGTGTCTGTTGTCTGGTATCATTATGTGTCTGTTGTCTGGTATCATTATGTGTCTGTTGTCTGGTGTGGTATCATTATGTATCTGTTGTCTGGTGTGGTATCATTATGTGTCTGTTGTCTGGTGTGGTATCATTATGTATCTAATGTCTGGTATCATTATGTGTCTGTTGTCTGGTATCATTATGTGTCTGTTGTCTGGTATCATTATGTATCTGTTGTCTGGTATCAATATGTATCTGTTGTCTGGTGTGGTATCAATATGTATCTGTTGTCTGGTATCAATATGTGTCTGTTGTCTGGTATCATTATGTGTATGTTGTCTGTTATCATTATGTATCTGGTGTGGTATCATTATGTATCTGGTGTGGTATCATTATGTATCTGGTGTCTTGTATCATTATGTGTCTGTTGTCTGGTATCATTATGTGTCTGTTGTCTGGTATCATTATGTGTCTGTTGTCTGGTATCATTATGTGTCTGTTGTCTGGTATCATTATGTATCTGTTGTCTGGTATCATTATGTATCTGTTGTCTGGTGGGGTATCTGTTGTCTGGTGGGGTATCATTATGTATCTGTTGTCTGGTGTGGTATCATTATGTGTCTGGTGTGGTATCATTATGTATCTGTTGTCTGGTGTGGTATCATTATGTATCTGTTGTCTGGTATCATTATGTGTCTGTTGTCTGGTATCATTATGTGTCTGTTGTCTGGTATCATTATGTGTCTGTTGTCTGGTATCGTTATGTATCTGTTGTCTGGTGTGGTATCATTATGTGTCTGTTGTCTGGTGTGGTATCATTATGTATCTGTTGTCTGGTATCATTATGTGTCTGTTGTCAGGTATCATTATGTGTCTGTTGTCTGGTATCATTATGTGTCTGTTGTCTGGTATCATTATGTGTCTGTTGTCTGGTATCATTATGTGTCTGTTGTCTGGTATCATTATGTATCTGTTGTCTGGTATCAATATGTATCTGTTGTCTGGTGTGGTGTCAATATGTATCTGTTGTCTGGTATCATTATGTGTCTGTTGTCTGGTATCATTACGTGTATGTTGTCTGTTATCATTATGTATCTGGTGTGGTATCATTATGTATCTGGTCTGGTATCATTATGTATCTGGTGTGGTATCATTATGTATCTGTTGTCTGGTATCATTATGTATCTGTTGTCTGGTATCATTATGTGTCTGTTGTCTGGTATCATTATGTGTCTGTTGTCTGGTATCATTATGTATCTGTTGTCTGGTATCATTATGTATCTGTTGTCTGGTATCAATATGTATCTGTTGTCTGGTGTGGTATCAATATGTATCTGTTGTCTGGTATCATTATGTGTCTGTTGTCTGGTATCATTATGTGTATGTTGTCTGTTATCATTAAGTATCTGGTGTGGTATCATTATATATCTGGTCTGGTATCATTATGTATCTGGTGTGGTATCATTATGTATCTGTTGTCTGGTATCATTATGTGTCTGTTGTCTGGTATCATTATGTGTCTGTTGTCTGGTATCATTATGTGTCTGTTGTCTGGTATCATTATGTGTCTGTTGTCTGGTATCATTATGTGTCTGTTGTCTGGTATCATTATGTGTCTGTTGTCTGGTATCATTATGTGTCTGTTGTCTGGTATCATTATGTGTCTGTTGTCTGGTATCATTATGTGTCTGTTGTCTGGTATCATTATGTATCTGTTGTCTGGTATCAATATGTATCTGTTGTCTGGTATCATTATGTGTATGTTGTCTGTTATCATTATGTATCTGGTGTGGTATCATTATGTATCTGGTCTGGTATCATTATGTATCTGGTGTGGTATCATTATGTATCTGTTGTCTGGTATCATTATGTGTCTGTTGTCTGGTATCATTATGTGTCTGTTGTCTGGTATCATTATGTGTCTGTTGTCTGGTATCATTAAGTGTCTGTTGTCTGTTATCATTATGTATCTGTTGTCTGGTATCATTATGTATCTGTTGTCTGGTATCAATATGTATCTGTTGTCTGGTGTGGTATCAATATGTATCTGTTTTCTGGTATCATTATGTGTCTGTTGTCTGGTATCATTATGTGTATGTTGTCTGTTATCATTATGTATCTGGTGTGGTATCATTATGTATCTGGTCTGGTATCATTATGTATCTGGTGTGGTATCATTATGTATCTGGTTTGGTATCATTATGTATCTGTTGTCTGGTATCATTATGTGTCTGTTGTCTGGTATCATTATGTGTCTGTTGTCTGGTATCATTATGTGTCTGTTGTCTGGTATCATTATGTGTTTGTTGTCTGCTATCATTATGTGTCTGTTGTCTGGTATCATTATGTGTCTGTTGTCTGGTATCATTATGTGTCTGTTGTCTGGTGTGGTATCATTATGTATCTGTTGTCTGGTATCTGTTGTCTGGTATCATTATGTGTCTGTTGTCTGGTATCATTATGTATCTGTTGTCTGGTGTGGTATCATTATGTGTCTGTTGTCTGGTGGGGTGTCATTATGTATCTGTTGTCTGGTGGGTTGTCATTATGTATCTGTTGTCTGGTGTGGTGTCATTATGTGTCTGTTGTCTGGTGTGGTATCATTATGTATCTGTTGTCTGTTATCATTATGTGTCTGTTGTCTGGTGTGGTATCGTTATGTATCTGTTGTCTGGTGTGGTATCGTTATGTATCTGTTGTCTGGTGTGGTATCGTTATGTATCTGTTGTCTGGTGGGGTATCGTTATGTATCTGTTGTCTGGTGGGGTGTCGTTATGTATCTGTTGTCTGGTGTGGTGTCATTATGTATCTCTTGTCTGGTATGGTATCATTATGTGTCTGGTGTGGTATCATTATGTATCTGTTGTCTGGTATTCAGGTCAGTATTCGACGTCCATCCATGTTTGAGAATGGATGGCAGATGGATGTAAGTATGTGCCCCTAATTCCAAAACCCACAAGTTTGAATAAAGCGTTGTTTTTTTTAGTTTTTTTTTAAGCCTATCTCAAACCTTAACCCTTAACTTAACCATTCCGCGTTCATGCCTAACCTTAACATTTCGGCGTTAATGCCTAAACTTTCAACACTGAAAAGTTACGTTTGGATGAATGTCTAATTTTGACGTGAGACTTTGAGAGCTAGTTGTATATTTTTCCTGTTTCTCACAGTTATATCTGTGTGTTAGACACACGTGTGAAATGGAAATGTGTTTTTTCGTGTCCAACTCCCCCGGAGACGCTCTCGGAGAGTAGGGTTACAACCAGGGTCAGCTATTATCAAGGGTAACCCTGGAGAAACCAGGGTCAGCTATTATCAAGGGTAACCCTGGAGAAATCAGGGTCAGCTAATATCAAGGGTAAATCAAATCAAATCAAATCACATTTATTTATATAGCCCTTCATACATCAGCTGATATCTCAAAGTGCTGTACAGAAACCCAGCCTAAAACCCCAAACAGCAAGCAATGGTGGCTAGGAAAAACTCCCTAGAAAGGCCAAAAACCTAGGAAGAAACCTAGAGAGGAACCAGGCTATGAGGGGTGGCCAGTCCTCTTCTGGCTGTGCAGGGTGGATATTATAACAGAACATGGTCAAGATGTTAAAATGTTCATAAATGACCAGCATGGTCAAATAATAATAATCATAGTAGTTGTCGAAGGTGCAACAAGCACGTCCGGGGTAACCCTGGAGAAATCAGGGTCAGCTATTATCAAGGGTAACCCTGGAGAAATCAGGGTCAGCTATTATCAAGGGTAACCCTGGAGAAATCAGGGTCAGCTAATATCAAGGGTAACCCTGGAGAAATCAGGGTCAGCTAATATCAAGGGTAACCCTGGAGAAATCAGGGTCAGCTAATATCAAGGGTAACCCTGGAGAAATCAGGGTCAGCTAATACCAGACAACAGATACATAATCAGGGTCAGCTATTATCAAGGGTAACCCTGGAGAAATCAGGGTGCAGTGCTTTTCTCAACGGCACATAGACAGATTTGTCCCCTGGTCGGCTTGGGGATTCAAACTAGCGATCGTTCACTTACTGGCCCAAAGCACTAACCACTAGGCTACCTGTGTGCGTGTGCTTGTGTGACGAACAAACATTTGACCAACTGGGGACATTTTGTTAGTCCTCACGAGGTCAAATGCTATTTCTAAGGGGTTTAGCATTAGGGTTAGAATTAGGTTTAGTGTTGGGAGCTAGGGTTAGTTTTTGGAGCTTAGGGTTAGGTTTATGGTCAGTGTTAAGGTAGGGTATTCAGGTTAGGGTTAAGGTTAGGGTTAGGGTTAGCGTACGGATTAGAGTTAAGTTTAGGGTTAGGGGATAGGGAAAACAGGAATTTGAATGGGACTGAATTTTGTGTCCCCACAAGGTTAGTTGTACAAGACTGTGTGTGTGTGTTTGAGTTTGTGTTGTTACCGTAAGGTCATGTGATCCAGGACAGCTTTCCTCTCTCTATCCCACTATTGGTTTGCTAGTGTAGTGAATATGCAGCAGTAGGGGATCTTGATCCAGGACTGCTTTCCTCTCTCTATCCCACTGATGGCTTGCTAGGCTAGTGGATATGCAGCAGTAGGGGATCTTGGTCCAGGACAGCTTTCCTCTCTCTATCCCGCTGATGGTTTGCAAGGCTAGTGGATATGCAGCAGTAGGGGATCTTGGTCCAGGACAGCTTTCCTCTCTCTATCCCACTGATGGTTTGCTAGGCTAGTGGAAATGCAGCAGTAGGGGATCTTGGTCCAGGACAGCTTTCCTCTCTCTATCCCACTGATGGCTTGCTAGGCTAGTGGATATGCAGCAGTAGGGGATCTTGGTCCAGGACAGCTTTCCTCTCTCTATCCCACTGATGGTTTGCTAGGCTAGTGGAAATGCAGCAGTAGGGGATCTTGGTCCAGGACAGCTTTCCTCTCTCTATCCCACTGATGGTTTGCTAGGCTAGTGGATATGCAGCCGTATGTCTGCATGTCTGATTGTCTGCATCCTAAAATAGCACACTATTCCCTATATAGTGCACTACGTTTGACCATGGCCCTTAGGGAATAGGGTGCCATTTGGGGACACAACCATTATCTGCTGCTATCAGCCACACAACATTTACACCACTGACATCTCAATGCTAAATACAGGGCCCGGCTTTAATAGCAAAAGTAGTTTACTATGTAGGGAATAGGCTGCCATTAGGGACGTATCCATAGTGAAGTTATGATGATTATAATCATGTATTATTTATCCATTAGGATTGTCTTTACGTTATCGAAAGGTCACAGATTGTCAGCTATTTCTAAACGTCACCACACAAGTCATCACAAGCCATCACATTCTAAAGCAATCTCACTCCGACACACACACACACACACACACACACACACACACACACACACACACACACACACACACACACACACACACACACACACACACACACACACACACACACACTCAATTTATTGATGCTGAAAGCATAGCTACATTTCTCTCTGCACAACAAAGTCCCCTGATTAAATCAGTGAGGTAATGAAGACAATTGTTTTTCAGCATTCACTTGTTAGTGGATTGCTCCAGGTAAAACTTATAGTTACGCCCAATCTAAGGGATACCAACGCTGTGTTCTCTGTCGTGACTTGACTTTCATTCATCAGATGACTGTTATTTATCTAATCAACTAACTATGTTTAATTGTTCTCCGATTTAAATGAATCATGTAACAATTAACTCATTAGGATCTGGGGGCACCACGAGAGCGGATGTTTTAAAGAGTTACCATCTCCCGAATTAAACTCTATAAGGTCTCTTTACCTATCACATCCATAAACAATCAACTTATTAATCATAACAACCTCGTTCAATCATCATTCTGAACAGTCGTAACCTCCTTGCATGTAACGCGCGTCGTATAGAGGGGACCAAGGCGCAGTGTGTTGAATGCTCATAATTATATTTGAATGAAAACGAACACTTTGACAAAAGAAACAAAATGACAGCCAACAGTTCTGTCAGGTTACATAAACGAAACAGAATACAACTACCCACGAAAACCAAGTGGGGAAAAAGGCTGCCTAAGTATGGCTTCCAATCAGAGACAACGATAGACAGTTGCGTCTGATTGGAAACCATACCCGGCCAAAACATAGAACCAAAACACATAGAATGCCCACCACCATCACACCCTGACTTAACTAAACAGAGAAAAAACAGCTCTCTTAGGTCAGAGCATCTGAGCTTTGCATCTGCAAAAAAAAACAGCCTTACTTATGATTCAAGAACTACACTATTTGGTTTAATGATTCATTTACTAGCTAACTAAATGGTAACACAGGATAAACATACACACTTTATACATTAAAAACAGGTCCCTAGCGGACTGACAACAATATGGCTGCTTGTTACAAAAGACATGGAGAGGGTGAGAGAGAGAGAGAGAGAGAGAGAGGGACAGAGACAATTAATGTTGGTATATTTAGAAACTACTCTTACTTAACACTTTGCACACGAACCGTCACCAGCTTGGGTTAAGAAATCCTGAATATATTTGCATGAAAATGCCTTGGTTTGATGTGTATCTCTCCTAACCAAGGCCTTCTTTTAAAGGGGGTTGGTTGGGCCTTTTCACGGAACATAAATATATATTTTTTTTTTAACTAGGCAAGTTCATCCATCCTTATTAATACCAATACTATTTTTCCCCGTAGTCCATTACAGGAGAAATCACGCGGTGGGAACATCTACACTGAACAGAAATATAAACACAACACGTAAAGTGTTGGTCCCATGTTTCATGAGCTGAAATAAAAGATCCCAGAAATGTTCCATACTCACAAATATATTATTTCTCTCAAATGTTGTGCACAAATTTCATTACATCCTTGTTAGTGAGCATTTCTCCATTGCCAAGATAATCCATCTACCTGACAGGTGTGGTATATCAAGAAGCTGATTAAACCGCATGATCATTACACAGGTGCACCTTGTGTAGGGGACAATAAATGTGCAGTTCTGTCACACAACACCATTCCCGAGCGTGCAATTGGTATGCTGACTGCAGGAATGTCCACCAGTGCTGTTGCCATAGAATGTATAATTATAATTATTGTTATTATTGGATCATTTATTGTTATTTTGTCTACTGTAAGCCGCCTCCAACTTCATTATAGAGAATTTGTCAGAACGTCCAACCGGCCTCACAAACGCAGACCACGTGTATGGCGTTGTGTGTGCGAGCGGTTTGCTGATGTCAACGTTGTAAACAGAGTGCCTCATGGGCAGGCTTAAGCTACGGACAACGAACACAATAGCATTTTATCGATGGAAATTTGAATGAGATACTGTAACGAGATCCTGAGGCCCATGATAATGCACGGCCCCATGTCGCAAGGATCTGTACACAATTCCTGGAAGCTGAAAATGTCACCAGTTCTTCCATGGCCTGCATACACTCACCACACATGTCACCCATTGATCATGTTTGGGACGCTCTTGATCGACGTTTACGACAACGTGCTCCAATTCCTGACAATATCCAGCAACTTTGCACAGCCATTGAAGAGGAGTGGGACAATATTCCACAGGCCACAATCAACATCTTTATCAACTCTATGTGAATTAGATGTGTCACACTGCATGAGGTAAATGGTGGTCACACCAGATACTGACTGGTTTTCATGAGATAAATGGTGGTCACACCAGGTACTGACTGGTTTTCATGAGGTAAATGGTGGTCACACCAGATACTGACTGGTTTTCATGAGGTAAATGGTGGTCACACCAGATACTGACTGGTTTTCATGAGGTAAATGGTGTTCACACCAGATACTGACTGGTCTTCATGAGGTAAATGGTGGTCACACCAGATACTGACTGGTTTACATGAGGTAAATGGTGGTCACACCAGATACTGACTGGTTTACATGAGGTAAATGGTGTTCACACCAGATACTGACTGGTTTTCATGAGGTAAATGGTGTTCACACCAGATACTGACTGGTCTTCATGAGGTAAATAGTGGTCACACCAGATACTGACTGGTTTTCTGATCCATGTCCTTACTTTTTTTTAAAGGTATCTGTGACCAATAGATGTACAGTATATCTGTATTCCCAGTCATGTTAAATCCATAGATTAAGGCCTTATTCATTTATTTCAAATGACTGATTTCCTTCATATGAACAGTAACTCAGTAAAAATCGTAGAAATTGTTGCATGTTGCGTTATATTTTTGTACGGTACGTGTGAGGTGAAACTGCAGATGAAAACACTACACACGAGCCACTGCTGTTCCTCCTCCTAGCTCCCAACTACTGAACGCTGGAGGTTACACCAAGCAACTTTGACACAACGTCGGTTGCTTCCAAACTGAGTTGCTTCTTGATTGGCTCGTGAAACACCCACAGCTACGATTTAAAGCAACTTGTTGTCCAAAAACCGCCATGTAGTTGCAACGGGCCAGACAAATAAAAAACAAATACTTTTGTCCCACGATTCATTAGAAGGTTCCGGAACTCCGTCCCAGTTGTCATGTCAACGCAGCTTTCAGTGCACGCTGGAACCACGATGAAGGTTGATGGAAGACACGTTAGCCAAACGGGAGCTGTAATGAATATTGGCATCATGGCTAGTAAATGTTTATGTACATGATTTGTGTCCAGACTAATGGTTTCATCCTCAGGATAGTGACATGAGCCATATTGGGGGACAGTCTTTGTGTCCAGACTAATGGTTTCATCCTCAGGATAGTGACATGAGTCATATTGGGGACAGTCTTTGTGTCCAGACTAATGGTTTCATCCTCAGGATAGTGACATGAGTCATATTGGGGACAGTCTTTGTGTCCAGACTAATGGTTTTATCCTCAGGGTTGTGACATGAGTCATATCGGGGACAGTCTTTGTGTCCAGACTAATGGTTTTAGCCTCAGGATTGTGACATGAGTCATATCGGGGACAGTCTTTGTGTCCAGACTAATGGTTTTATCCTCAGGATAGTGACATGAGTCATATGGGAAAAGTCCTTTTTTCCTCTTTAAAGTCTAATTCAGGTCACCACCATGAGTGTGTGTGTGTGTGTGTGTGTGTGTGTGTGTGTGTGTGTGTGTGTGTGTGTGTGTGTGTGTGTGTGTGTGTGTGGGTGTGTGTGTGTGTATATATGAATGCATACGTGTGCGTGTATGTGTGTGCTTGTGTGTGTATGTATGTGTGTGTTTGTGTGTGTGTGTGTGTGTGTGTGTGTGTGTGTGTGTGTGTGTGTGTGTGTGTGTGTGTGTGTGTGTGTGTGTGTGTGTGTGTGTGTGTGTGTGTGTGTGTGTGTGTGTGTGTGTGTGTGTGTGTGTGTTCGCCACCTGCCTCCCTTAACCTCTCCTCTCATCTGACTGTCTGGGCTTGGGGGTTTACCGCTAATCGATGCCGTGACCCAAGAGAAATCAGAATCTGTCTCTACAGTAAGAGGGCCAAACTAAATTGCAACTTGTCCAATATTTTTGCCCGCCAGTCAGGGGTTGGTTTGTGGTGTTTAGGACTCCGGGAGGTACGGAATGAAAGACGACCACGGCCACAAGGCCTCTAGGACAACAGATGCTTCGCTTTGATGAGGAAATTAGGAAACAGACAAACTGGTGTTTGGCGTGAATTAATAAATCATTTTAATGGCTTATTCGGGGCAAAGTTTACACCAATTCTTCTCAGTTAAGATATTCAAATAAAAGAGGTTTGAGGAGAAGGATCAGACATATTTCCATGTATTTTCCAGTGAAACACTTTAATACGCTGATTTGTTTTACCATTAGCAAAGAGCCACCACTGAGCTGCACCGTGAAGATGCTATCCTATTAGCTGACAGCCGCTCCATTAGGCGGACACTACTGACACCGGACGCATCAGCTGATTGGCATCTTCACCTTCTTTGTTTTGTCGTCTGACTCATTAAAGTAAAATGTTCTTCTCCTTCTTCATGGAATTCTCTCTCCTCTTCTTCTTCTTCAATGACGGAGTGAGTTTCCTCTAGAATGTAATTTACCCATAGTCCCTTAGTGTTTCCTCTAGAATGTAAAGGTTACCCATAGTCCCCCAGTGTTTCCTCTAGAATGAAAGTTACCCATAGTCCCCCAGTGTTTCCTCTAGAATGTAAGTTACCCATAGTCCCCCAGTGTTTCCTCTAGAATGTAAAGGTTACCCATAGTCCCCCAGTGTTTCCTCTAAAATGTAAAGTTTACCCATAGTCCCCCAGTGTTTCCTCTAGAATGTAAAGTTTACCCATAGTCCCCCAGTGTTTCCTCTAGAATGTAAAGGTTACCCATAATCCCCCAGTGTTTCCTCTAGAATGTAAAGGTTACCCATAGTCCCCCAGTGTTTCCTCTAGAATGTAAAGGTTACCCATAGTCCCCCAGTGTTTCCTCTAGAATGTAAAGGTTACCCATAGTCCCCCAGTGAAACACATATATGTCTTCCCTTTCCCTCTTGACACCCCAAGTGCCTATCAGGTGTTGACATCATGTGACAGGGGGATGGTGTGTAGACTTCCTGCCTATCAGGTGATGACATCATGTGACAGGGGGATGGTGTGTAGACTTCCTGCCTATCAGGTGATGACATCATGTGACAGGGGGATGGTGTGTAGACTTCCTGCCTATCAGGTGATGACATCATGTGACAGGGGGATGGTATGAAGACTTCCAGGCCTATCAGGTGATGACATCATGTGACAGGGGGATGGTGTGTGGACTTCCTGCCTATCAGGTGATGACATCATGTGACAGGGGGATGGTGTGTAGACTTCCTGCCTATCAGATGTTGACATCAACTTCCAGTTGAACTTGAAATGAGGGAGAACTCAGATTGTTCTTTTGAAATTCTTTTTTTTTCTCCCCAATTTTGTGATTACGATCTTGTTTCATCGCTGCAACTCCCCAATGGGCTCGGGAGAGGCGAAGGTCGAGTCATGCATCCTCCGAAACATGACCCTCCAAACCGCACCGAGAATGCCAAGAGTGTTCAAGCTGTCATCAAGGCAAATGGTGGCTACTTTGAAGAATCAGTCAATCAATCAAATGTATTTATAAAGCCCTTTTTACATCAGCCAATGTCACAAAGTGCTGTACAGAAACCCAGCCTAAAACCCCAAACAACAAAAAATTCAGATGTAGAAGCACGTTGTTTAGGAAAAACTCCCTAGAAAGGCAGGAACCTAGGAAGAAACCTAGAGAGGAACCAGGCTCAGAGGGGTGACCAGTCCTCTTCTGGCTGTGCCGGGTGGAGATTATAACAGAACATGGCCAAGATGGTTAAACGTTCATAGATGACCAGCAGGGTCAAATAATAATAATAATCACATTGTTTGTAGAAGAATCTCAAATCTCAAATATATTTTGATTTGTTTAACGCTTTTTAAGGTTTCTACATGATTCGATATGTGTTATTTCATAGTTGTAATGTTTTCTCTACTATTCTACATTGTAGCAAATAGTAAAAATAAAGAAAAACCCTGGAATGAGTAGGTGTGTCCAAACTTTTGACTGGTACTGTATATGGCTCTGAATATATACAGCAACACCTCCCCCAGAGGCATTCCTGTCTTTAACAAGTTATTGTATAGTTTTTTTCTCTTGCTTGGTTTGCTCTTTTCCATATTATGTCTATCTCTGATAAGCTACCCAGGAAAACGGCTGAAAATAGCTCATATTAATATCTGTATCTTAGAAATAAGGTTCATGAAGTCAATAACTGTATAGGATCAGGGCCTCCCGAGTGGTGCAGTGGTCTAAGGCACTGCATTGCAGTTGCTAGCTGTGCTACAAGATATCCTGGTTCGAGTCCAGGCTCTGTCGCAGGCGGCTGTGACCGCGAGACCAATTGGTCGGTGCTTAATTGGCCCAGTGGTGTCTGGGTTAGGGGAGGCAGTAGCAATACAAAGATATAACATCTATAGAAAAGATGTAAGAATGCTTATGTGGGAGGTGTTGCTGTATATATTCAGAGCCATATCCCTATAATGCTTAGAGAAGATCTTATGTCAAGTGTTATTTAGGTGTTGTGGTTGCAAGTTCACTTGGCACATCTAAAGCCTTTTGTTATGGGGTGTTGCTATAGGCCACCAAGTGCTAACAGTCAGTATCTAAATAATATGTGTGAAATGCTTGATAGTGTATGTGATGTAAACGGAGAGGTCTACTTTCTTGGGGACCTGAATATTGACTGGTTTTCATCAAGCTGTCCGCTCAAGAGGAAGCTTCTTACTGTAACCAGTGCCTGTAATCTGGTTCAGGTTATTAATCAACCTACCAGGGTGTTAACAAACACTACAGGAACAAGATCATCCACATGTATTGATCACATGTTTAACTAATATTGTAGAACTTTGTTCTAAAGCTGTATCCGTACCCATTGGCTGCAGTGATCACAATATGGTGTCTATATCCAGGAAAGCCAAAGTTCTAACAGCTGGGCCTAAAATAGAGTATATAAGATCTTTCAAAATACTTTTGCTGTGACTCTTATGTGGATGATGTTACAAATATTTGTTGTTCTGATTTGATTAATGAGGAGCATCCAGACGCTGCACTTGATTAATTTATGAAATTGCTTCTTCCAATTATTGATAAACAAGCACCTGTTAAGAAACTGACAGTTAGAACTGTTAAATCCCAATGGATTGATGAGGAATTTAACCCTTGTGTGGTCTTGTGTACTCTTATGTGGTCTTGTGTGGTCTTGTGTAGTCTTGTGTGGTCTTGTGTAGTCTTGTGTAGTCTTAACATTCTGTATACTTCCCTTGTCCTAAGGGTAAAAAATGACCCGCCTTCACTAAACCCCTAAAATAAATCAGCTTAATTGAATTTTAAACTCCAAATCTATTTTAGATGAAGAAACAACCTGTTATTCATCATAAACGGTGTGAATATCTGGGTTTTCCCTCTTCACAATACAGAAACACTGCATTTAATCAGTGGATATCCTTCGTTTTTATTACAACACACCTGTCATAGTTGTTTTCTTTACTAAAGTAGAGATTTATTATTATTATTATTATTGCTAAAGGTACTGCATAGGTATAAACATTTATTTTTAGCAAGAGATAGCACTTGTATAGCCTAAGAAAGCAGCAGAAACGTGCAGAAAGTAGTTTTTATGCATTTTTTTTAAGGGAAACAATAACAGTCTTGAACTTTTCTGGCAACATAGTGATGTATTCTTATATACTGTACAATGAGGAATTCAACTAGAAAATACTAGTCTCCTCCCATTTTTTTTAACCATTGCCCCCAAACACAAGGTGTATAAACAACAACAATAAATGTAAATAAAATAATAATAGATACATAACAAAAACATGAAGAATATAAATCAATTAACTCTAATTATCACATGTAGGACAGTATGCAAGTGTGTGTGCACGGACTTTGCAGATGTATTTCTCACATGTGCAGCACATAGTATTTGTTTTACAGTCCTTCTTTGGGGGACAGAATTGGCATCTCCTCCTCTTGCCTGCCCCAGCTGCAGCCTCAGGTGGATCAGGACAAGATTCAGATTCTCATCTGCTCCAGGAACACCCTCCTCTTGTTCCGCTTATCAAGCATCCAGGTAAGGTTGATCTTGTTCCATATCACAAGGCATTGTATGAGGACTCATCAATGATGTTATGGAAGATGACCAGGGGCCAGCGGGCAGTCATCCTCCTGCAGCTGTAAGTTCCAATCACCTTGTCCAGGTTGTCCACGCCTCCTTTGTTGTGGTTGTAGTCCAGGATGATGGCTGGCCACCTAGCGTCACGATCACTGATCTCAGCCGTTTTGTGCAGGGTGCTCAGGAGGACCACATTCTTGTTCCTCTTTGGGAGGTAAGAAACTAGAGTGGTGGTGGGGGTGAAGGCAAACTTTGATGAGAAGGTTTGATGAGAAGGCCTCTCTCCCCCTTGTTGCGAGGAGTGCAGGGGGGAGCTCAGGCTTGTTCTTTCTAACTGTGCCAACCATGGTGATCTTCCTATTCAGGAGCTGCTGGCTGTTCAATCAGTAGCACACATAATCGCAATTTCTCATTGTGTATGTGTGTGTGTGTGTATGTGTGTGTTTCTTTGTGGTTTTTGTGGTGTGTAAATGATTTTACAACTACCGGGTCAAAAATGACCCAAAGACAATTTTTGTACCTTGGTGGTGAACAACTTTCATGGAAATACGAACAAAGGCAATGTTTCACTTTTTGTAATGTTGGAGTCTTTCTAGGAAAAGTCATCAAATTTCAAGTTGAAAAATGATTATTTAGGGGGTTTTCTCTGCTGTTAAACGTAGTGGTGGGTCATTTTTAAAAACTGTATGGCTGAAAGAGAAGGGTGGCTATTAAGTCTAGCTTCACATCTGACTGGCTGACTTACTGCAAATTCAGAAATTATGTGACTAAACTCAACAGAAAGAAGAAGAAACTGAATTATGAAGCCATGATTAACGATATAAAGAATAATGGGAAAAAACTTTGGAGTACTTTAAATGAAATTATGGTCAGAAAGACAAATTCAACTTGATCTTTCATCGAATCAAATGGCTTACTCATCACAAAACCATTTGATGTTGGCAATTATTTTAATGATTACTTCATTGGCAAAGTGGGCAAACTTAGGCAGGAAATGCCAACAACGAACAGTGAGCCATCGTACAAATTCATAAAAAAACAAATAATGAAAGAAAAGCATTGCCTGCCTGTCAGGTGATGACATCATGTGACAGGGGGATGGTGTGTAGACTTCCTGTCTCAGCTGATGACATCATCACTTCCTGCCTGTCACCTCTGTCATGTGATGTATGTAAATACTAAAATACTTCACCTTTATGACCAACCCCGTCTCTCTCACTCCATCTCGCTCTCTCTCCATCTCTCTCTGTCACTCCATCTCTCTCTCTCCATCTCTCTCTCCATCTCTTTCTCTCACTCCATCTCTCTCTCTCCCCATCTCTCTCTCTCCATCTCTCTCTCTCCCACTCCATCTCTCTCTCACTCCATCTCTCTCTCACTCCATCTCTCTGTCCCTCCCTCTCCCTCCCTCCCTCCCTCCCTCCCTGAGAGGTCTTCCAGAGGTAATGTATTCACTATCGCCCCTGTAGACATCTCTACTCAGGCGACATGTGAGGGAGGAGTAATTAACCTGGATTTGGGTTTCCAGGACACTCGAGGTCGTCTCTCTATCCATCCCTCTCTACTTTCCACTAAGATGACAGAGGACAGAGGTTGTGTCCCCAATGACACCCTATTCCCTATCTAGTGCACTACTTTAGACCAGAGCCCTATAGAACCCTATTCCCTATATAGTGCACTACATTCGACCAGAGCCCTATACAGTGTACTGTGTAGTTACTAGGGTGCCACTTATCCACAGGAACGCATTCACTCGTCTTCACTATAGTCTTCCAGTGCACTATATATATAAGGAATAGGCTTCTATAGGGCCCTGGTCTAAAGTAGTGCACTATATGTGGAATACGGTTCTATATGGCCCTGGTCTAACGTAGTGCACTATATAGGGAATAGGGTTCTATAGGGCTCTGGTCTAAAGTACTGCACTATATATAGGGAATAGGGTTCTATAAGGCTCTGGTCTAAAGTAGTGCACTATATAATAGGGAATAGGGTGCCATTTAGGATGAAGGCAGAGCTTATTAGACTTTACAATGACCCTGTCTAGAGCTCAAGCGGATTGACCAGGGCTCCCGTGTGGCACAGCGGTCTAAAGCACTACATCTCAGCGCAAGAGGCATCACTGCAGTCCCTGGTTCAAATCCAGGCTGCATCACATCCGGCCGTGATTGGGAGTCCCATAGGGTGGCGTGCACAATTGGTCCGGGTTTGGCCGGGCGGGTAGGCTGTCACTGTAAATAAGATTTTGTTCTTAACTGACTTTCCTAGTTAAATAAAGGTTAAATAAAAATGTAATTTTAAAAAAGACTGTGAAACAGCTATAGTGGTGGTTGGGTGGACCCAGACACACTTAATAAAGCTCTGACATCGTAGCTAAGTGGTTAAAAGGTGAATAGGGATAAGGACTACAGCTGAATGGGGATGAGGACTACAGCTGAATAGGGATAAGGACTACAGCTGAATAGGGATAAGGACTACAGCTGAATGGGGATGAGGACTACAGCTGAATAGGGATAAGGACTACAGCTGAATAGGGATAAGGACTACAGCTGAATAGGGGATAAGGACTACAGCTGAATAGGGATGAGGACTACAGCTGAATAGGGATGAGGACTACAGCTGACCAGGGATGAGGACTACAGCTGAGTAGGGGATGAGGACTACAGCTGAATAGGGGATAAGGACAGCAGCTGAATAGGGATGAGGACTACAGCTGAATAGGGATGAGGACTACAGCTGAAAAGGAGATAAGATTTACATTTACATTTAAGTCATTTAGCAGACGCTCTTATCCAGAACGACTTACAAATTGGACTACAGCTGAATGGGGATGAGGACTACAGCTGAATAGGGATGAGGACTACAGCTCAATAGGGGATAAGGACTACAGCTGAGTAGGGGATAATGACTACAGCTGAATAGGGGGTAAGGACTACAGCTGAATAGGGATGAGGACTACAGCTGAATAGGGATGAGGACTACAGCTGAATAGGGATGAGGACTACAGCTGAATAGGGGATAAGGACTACATCTGAATAGGGATGAGGACTAGAGGACAGAGAACAGATGAAGAGGATAGAGAACAGATGAAGAGGATAGAGAACAGATGAAGAGGACAAACGAAGAGGACAGAGGACAGACAAAGAGGACAGAGGACAGACGAAGAGGACAGAGGACAGACGAAGAGGACAGAGAACAGACGAAGAGGACAGAGAACAGACGAAGAGGACAGAGGACAGACGAAGAGGACAGAGGACAGACGAAGAGGACATAGGACAGACGAAGAGGACAGAGAACAGAGGAAGAGGACAGAGGACAGACGAAGAGGACAGAGAACAGACGAAGAGGACCGAGAACAGATGAAGTGGACAGATACAGAGAACAGATGAAGAGGGTAGAGAGCAGATGAAGAGGACAGAACATCAACACATTCTGCCTCCTCAGAATCCTCTACACAGTCCGAGAGAGAGAGAGAGAGAGAAAGGGAGAGAGGGTGGTGGGGGGGCATAACAAGCCTTTAAGCCAGAGCCAAGGTTTTGATGTCCTGAGCCTAACACTGCTCTATTAAAGATAGAAGGCTCTTATCAATTAGATTCTCTCTCTCCTCTCTCTCTCTCTCTCTCTCTCTCTCACACTCACAGCACCTTGGTCAGATAACTCGCCGTTGTTCCGGAGATTGGATCCTTCTCCCACCTCTATCATTTTTTTCCATTTCCTACCCCCTCAACCATCAACCCCTCCCACTGTCCTTCACTGTTGGCACAAACAGTTCTGTGTCCCTCTCTCTTCCCTCCCTCCTTATCCACCTTTATTTATCTACCTGCCTATTCTCTCTGTCCTCTCTCTTTCTCTACTTCCCTTATCTTCCCTACCTCTGTCTTCCCTACCTCTGTCTGTTTATTCTCTCTGTCCTCTCTCTTTCTCTATCTCGCTCTTCTTCTCTACCTATATCTGTTTATTCTCTGTCCTCTCTTTCTTGTTCTCCCTATTCTTCTCTACCTCTCTATCTGTTTATTATCTCTGTCCTCTCTCTTTATCTACCTCTTCTTCTCTACCTCTATCTGTTTGTTTTCTGTCCTCTCTCTTTCTCGTTCTCCCTCTTCTTCTCTACTTCTGTTTATTCTCTCTGTCCTCTCTCTTTCTCTATCTACCTCTTCTTCTCTACCTCTATCTGTTTGTTCTCTGTCCTCTCTCTTTCTTGTTCTCCCTCTTCTTCTCTACTTCTGTTTATTCTCTCTGTCCTCTCTCTTTCTCTATCTTCCTCTTCTTCCCTACCTCTATCTCTCTGTTTATCTCTTTCCTCTCTCTTTCTCTATCTCCCTCTTCTTCTCTACCTCTATCTCTCTGTTTATCTCTTTCCTCTCTCTTTCTCTATCTCCCTCTTCTTCTCTACCTCTATCTCTCTGTTTATTCTCTCTGTCCTCTACCCCCCCTCTCTCTCTATTTATCCAAAGTCAAAGAGCCCACCTCTAAAACCCTACGTAGTGTTTATAGGAAAAGAAACATTAGACCCCATCTCCTCCACTGTGTCATCGCCGTGTTTGCGTTTGCTAGGGTCGACCGATATTCTTTAGTACAACTCATCCCATGACAACGGAGATATCCTTTATTATTCTACCCACAGTGGGGGGGGGGGGGGGGGACTGAACAGTGTTGTGACATAAAGACACAGACTATGTGGCCTTGTAAATTGAATTGGTGTGTAACCGTGTGGGAGTGACCACAACGTCTAACAACTCACTGCATCATTCTGATCCATTGGAAAATGACAATCTATTCCGTGTATAGTGGACTACTTTTGACTATTCTGTGTATAGTGGACTACTTTTGACTATTCCGTGTATAGTGGACTACATTTGACTATTCCGTATATATTGGACTACATTTCACTATTCCGTGTATATTGGACTACATTTCACTATTCCCTGTATATTGGACTACATTATCCAGAGAGACTTACAATAGTGAGTCATTTAGCAGACTCTCTGATCCAGAGAGACTTACAGTAGTGAGTCATTTAGCAGACTCTCTTATCCAGAGAGACTTACAGTAGTGAGTCATTTAGCAGACTCTTTGATCCAGAGAGACTTACAGTAGTGAGTCATTTAGCAGACTCTCTTATCCAGATAGACTTACAGTAGTGAGTCATTTAGCAGACTCTCTGATCCAGAGAGACTTACAGTAGTGAGTCATTTAGCAGACTCTCTTATCCAGATAGACTTACAGTAGTGAATCATTTAGCAGACTCTCTGATCCAGAGAGACTTACAGTAGTGAGTCATTTAGCAGACTCTCTGATCCAGAGAGACTTACAGTAGTGAGTCATTTAGCAGACTCTCTGATCCAGAAAGACTAACAGTAGTGAGTCATTTAGCAGACTCTCTGATCCAGAGAGACTTACAGTAGTGAGTCATTTAGCAGACTCTCTTATCCAGAGAGATTTACAGTAGTGAGTCATTTAGCTGACTCTTTTATCCAGAGAGACTTACATAGCGAGTCATTTAGCAGACTCTCTTATCCAGAGAGACTTACAGTAGTGAGTCATTTAGCAGACTCTCTGATCCAGAGAGACTTACAGTAGTGAGTCATTTAGCAGACTCTCTGATCCAGAGAGACTAACAGTAGTGAGTCATTTAGCAGACTCTCTGATCCAGAGAGACTTACAGTAGTGAGTCATTTAGCAGACTCTCTTATCCAGATAGACTTACAGTAGTGACTCATTTAGCAGACTCTCTTATCCAGAGAGACTTACAGTAGTGAGTCATTTAGCTGACTCTTTTATCCAGAGAGACTTACATAGCGAGTAATTTAGCAGACTCTCTTATCCAGAGAGACTTACAGTAGTGAGTCATTTAGCAGAGTCTCTGATCCAGAGAAACCAATTGTAGTGAGTCATTTAGCAGACTATCTTATCCAGAGCCACTTACAGTAGTGAGTCATTTAGCAGACTCTCTAATCCAGAGCGACTTACAGTAGTGAGTCATTTAGCTGACTCTTTTATACAGAGAGACTTACATAGCGAGTCATTTAGCAGACTCTCTGATCCAGAGAGACTAACAGTAGTGAGTCATTTAGCAGACTCTCTGATCAGAGAGACTTACAGTAGTGAGTCATTTAGCTGACTCTCTGATCCAGAGAGACTTACAGTAGTGAGTCATTTAGCAGACTCTCTGATCCAGAGAGACTTACAGTAGTGAGTCATTTAGCAGACTCTCTGATCCAGAGAGACTTACAGTAGTGAGTCATTTAGCAGACTCTCTGATCCAGAGAGACTTACAGTAGTGAGTCATTTAGCAGACTCTCTGATCCAGAAAGACTAACAGTAGTGAGTCATTTAGCAGACTCTCTGATCCAGAGAGACTAACAGTAGTGAGTCATTTAGCAGACTCTCTGATCCAGAGAGACTTACAGTAGTGAGTCATTTAGCAGACTCTCTTATCCAGATAGACTTACAGTAGTGACTCATTTAGCAGACTCTCTTATCCAGAGAGACTTACAGTAGTGAGTCATTTAGCTGACTCTTTTATCCAGAGAGACTTACATAGCGAGTCATTTAGCAGACTCTCTTATCCAGAGAGACTAACAGTAGTGAGTCATTTAGCAGAGTCTCTGATCCAGAGAAACCAATTGTAGTGAGTAATTTAGCAGACTATCTTATCCAGAGCCACTTACATAGCGAGTCATTTAGCAGACTCTCTGATCCAGAAAGACTTACAGTAGTGAGTCATTTAGCTGACTCTCTGATCCAGAGAGACTTACAGTAGTGAGTCATTTAGCAGACTCTCTTATCCAGAGAGACTTACAGTAGTGAGTCATTTAGCTGACTCTTTTATCCAGAGAGACTTACATAGCGAGTCATTTAGCAGACTCTCTGATCCAGAAAGACTAACAGTAGTGAGTCATTTAGCAGACTCTCTGATCCAGAGAGACTAACAGTAGTGAGTCATTTAGCAGACTCTCTGATCCAGAGAGACTTACAGTAGTGAGTCATTTAGCAGACTCTCTTATCCAGATAGACTTACAGTAGTGACTCATTTAGCAGACTCTCTTATCCAGAGAGACTTACAGTAGTGAGTCATTTAGCTGACTCTTTTATCCAGAGAGACTTACATAGCGAGTCATTTAGCAGACTCTCTTATCCAGAGAGACTTACAGTAGTGAGTCATTTAGCAGAGTCTCCGATCCAGAGAAACCAATTGTAGTGAGTCATTTAGCAGACTATCTTATCCAGAGCCACTTACATAGCGAGTCATTTAGCAGACTCTCTGATCCAGAAAGACTTACAGTAGTGAGTCATTTAGCTGACTCTCTGATCCAGAGAGACTTACAGTAGTGAGTCATTTAGCAGACTCTCTTATCCAGAGAGACTTACAGTAGTGAGTCATTTAGCTGACTCTTTTATCCAGAGAGACTTACATAGCGAGTCATTTAGCAGACTCTCTTATCCAGAGAGACTTACAGTAGTGAGTCATTTAGCAGACTCTCTGATCCAGAGAGACTTACAGTAGTGAGTCATTTAGCAGACTCTCTGATCCAGAGAGACTAACAGTAGTGAGTCATTTAGCAGACTCTCTGATCCAGAGAGACTTACAGTAGTGAGTCATTTAGCAGACTCTCTTATCCAGATAGACTTACAGTAGTGAGTCATTTAGCAGACTCTCTTATCCAGAGAGACTTACAGTAGTGAGTCATTTAGCAGACTCTCTTATCCAGAGAGACTTACAGTAGTGAGTCATTTAGCAGACTCTCTGATCCAGAGAGACTTACAGGAGTGAGTCATTTAGCAGACTCTCTGATCCAGAGAGACTTACAGTAGTGAGTCATTTAGCAGACTCTCTGATCCAGAGAGACTTACAGTAGTGAGTCATTTAGCAGACTCTCTGATCCAGAGAGACTAACAGTAGTGAGTCATTTAGCAGACTCTCTTATCCAGAGAGACTTACAGTAGTGAGTCATTTAGCAGACTCTCTGATCCAGAGAGACTTACAGTAGTGAGTCATTTAGCAGACTCTCTGATCCAGAGAGACTTACAGTAGTGAGTCATTTAGCAGACTCTCTGATCCAGAGAGACTTACAGTAGTGAGTCATTTAGCAGACTCTCTGATCCAGAGAGACTTACAGTAGTGAGTCATTTAGCAGACTCTCTGATCCAGAAAGTCTAACAGTAGTGAGTCATTTAGCAGACTCTCTGATCCAGAGAGACTTACAGTAGTGACTCATTTAGCAGACTCTCTTATCCAGAGAGACTTACAGTAGTGAGTCATTTATCTGACTCTTTTATCCAGAGAGACTTACATAGCGAGTCATTTAGCAGACTCTCTGATCCAGAGAGACTAACAGTAGTGAGTCATTTAGCAGACTCTCTGATCAGAGAGACTTACAGTAGTGAGTCATTTAGCTGACTCTCTGATCCAGAGAGACTTACAGTAGTGAGTCATTTAGCAGACTCTCTGATCCAGAGAGACTTACAGTAGTGAGTCATTTAGCAGACTCTCTGATCCAGAGAGACTTACAGTAGTGAGTCATTTAGCAGACTCTCTGATCCAGAGAGACTTACATTAGTGAGTCATTTAGCAGACTCTCTAATCCAGAAAGACTAACAGTAGTGAGTCATTTAGCAGACTCTCTGATCCAGAGAGACTAATAGTAGTGAGTCATTTAGCAGACTCTCTGATCCAGAGAGACTTACAGTAGTGAGTCATTTAGCAGACTCTCTTATCCAGATAGACTTACAGTAGTGACTCATTTAGCAGACTCTCTTATCCAGAGAGACTTACAGTAGTGAGTCATTTAGCTGACTCTTTTATCCAGAGAGACTTACATTGCGAGTCATTTAGCAGACTCTCTTATCCAGAGAGACTTACAGTAGTGAGTCATTTAGCAGAGTCTCTGATCCAGAGAAACCAATTGTAGTGAGTCATTTAGCAGACTATCTTATCCAGAGCCACTTACATAGCGAGTCATTTAGCAGACTCTCTGATCCAGAAAGACTTACAGTAGTGAGTCATTTAGCTGACTCTCTGATCCAGAGAGACTTACAGTAGTGAGTCATTTAGCAGACTCTCTTATCCAGAGAGACTTACAGTAGTGAGTCATTTAGTTGACTCTTTTATCCAGAGAGACTTACATAGCGAGTCATTTAGCAGACTCTCTTATCCAGAGAGACTTACAGTAGTGAGTCATTTAGCAGACTCTCTGATCCAGAGAGACTTACAGTAGTGAGTCATTTAGCAGACTCTCTGATCCAGAGAGACTAACAGTAGTGAGTCATTTAGCAGACTCTCTGATCCAGAGAGACTTACAGTAGTGAGTCATTTAGCAGACTCTCTTATCCAGATAGACTTACAGTAGTGACTCATTTAGCAGACTCTCTTATCCAGAGAGACTTACAGTAGTGAGTCATTTAGCTGACTCTTTGATCCAGAGAGACTTACAGTAGTGAGTCATTTAGCAGACTCTCTTATCCAGATAGACTTACAGTAGTGAGTCATTTAGCAGACTCTCTGATCCAGAGAGACTTACAGTAGTGAGTCATTTAGCAGACTCTCTTATCCAGATAGACTTACAGTAGTGAGTCATTTAGCAGACTCTCTTATCAAGAGAGACTTACAGTAGTGAGTCATTTAGCAGACTCTCTGATCCAGAGAGACTTACAGGAGTGAGTCATTTAGCAGACTCTCTGATCCAGAGAGACTTACAGTAGTGAGTCATTTAGCAGACTCTCTGATCCAGAGAGACTTACAGTAGTGAGTCATTTAGCAGACTCTCTGATCCAGAGAGACTAACAGTAGTGAGTCATTTAGCAGACTCTCTTATCCAGAGAGACTTACAGTAGTGAGTCATTTAGCAGACTCTCTGATCCAGAGAGACTTACAGTAGTGAGTCATTTAGCTGACTCTTTTATCCAGAGAGACTTACATAGCGAGTCATTTAGCAGACTCTCTGATCCAGAGAGACTAACAGTAGTGAGTCATTTAGCAGACTCTCTGATCAGAGAGACTTACAGTAGTGAGTCATTTAGCTGACTCTCTGATCCAGAGAGACTTACAGTAGTGAGTCATTTAGCAGACTCTCTGATCCAGAGAGACTTACAGTAGTGAGTCATTTAGCAGACTCTCTGATCCAGAGAGACTTACAGTAGTGAGTCATTTAGCAGACTCTCTGATCCAGAGAGACTTACAGTAGTGAGTCATTTAGCAGACTCTCTGATCCAGAAAGACTAACAGTAGTGAGTCATTTAGCAGACTCTCTGATCCAGAGAGACTAACAGTAGTGAGTCATTTAGCAGACTCTCTGATCCAGAGAGACTTACAGTAGTGAGTCATTTAGCAGACTCTCTTATCCAGATAGACTTACAGTAGTGACTCATTTAGCAGACTCTCTTATCCAGAGAGACTTACAGTAGTGAGTCATTTAGCTGACTCTTTTATCCAGAGAGACTTACATAGCAAGTCATTTAGCAGACTCTCTTATCCAGAGAGACTTACAATAGTGAGTCATTTAGCAGAGTCTCTGATCCAGAGAAACCAATTGTAGTGAGTCATTTAGCAGACTATCTTATCCAGAGCCACTTACATAGCGAGTCATTTAGCAGACTCTCTGATCCAGAAAGACTTACAGTAGTGAGTCATTTAGCTGACTCTCTGATCCAGAGAGACTTACAGTAGTGAGTCATTTAGCAGACTCTCTTATCCAGAGAGACTTACAGTAGTGAGTCATTTAGCTGACTCTTTTATCCAGAGAGACTTACATAGCGAGTCATTTAGCAGACTCTCTTATCAAGAGAGACTTACAGTAGTGAGTCATTTAGCAGACTCTCTGATCCAGAGAGACTTACAGTAGTGAGTCATTTAGCAGACTCTCTGATCCAGAGAGACTAACAGTAGTGAGTCATTTAGCAGACTCTCCTATCCAGAGAGACTTACAGTAGTGAGTCATTTCGCAGACTCTCTGATCCAGAGAGACTTACAGTAGTGAGTCATTTAGCAGACTCTCTGATCCAGAGAGACTTACAGTAGTGAGTCATTTAGCAGACTCTCTGATCCAGAGAGACTTACAGTAGTGAGTCATTTAGCAGACTCTCTGATCCAGAGAGACTTACAGTAGTGAGTCATTTAGCAGACTCTCTGATCCAGAAAGTCTATCAGTAGTGAGTCATTTAGCAGACTCTGATCCAGAGAGACTTACAGTAGTGACTCATTTAGCAGACTCTCTTATCCAGAGAGACTTACAGTAGTGAGTCATTTAGCTGACTCTTTTATCCAGAGAGACTTACATAGCGAGTCATTTAGCAGACTCTCTGATCCAGAGAGACTAACAGTAGTGAGTCATTTAGCAGACTCTCTGATCAGAGAGACTTACAGTAGTGAGTCATTTAGCTGACTCTCTGATCCAGAGAGACTTACAGTAGTGAGTCATTTAGCAGACTCTCTGATCCAGAGAGACTTACAGTAGTGAGTCATTTAGCAGACTCTCTGATCCAGAGAGACTTACAGTAGTGAGTCATTTAGCAGACTCTCTGATCCAGAAAGACTAACAGTAGTGAGTCATTTAGCAGACTCTCTGATCCAGAGAGACTAACAGTAGTGAGTCATTTAGCAGACTCTCTGATCCAGAGAGACTTACAGTAGTGAGTCATTTAGCAGACTCTCTTATCCAGATAGACTTACAGTAGTGACTCATTTAGCAGACTCTCTTATCCAGAGAGACTTACAGTAGTGAGTCATTTAGCTGACTCTTTTATCCAGAGAGACTTACATAGCGAGTCATTTAGAAGACTCTCTTATCCAGAGAGACTTACAGTAGTGAGTCATTTAGCAGAGTCTCTGATCCAGAGAAACCAATTGTAGTGAGTCATTTAGCAGACTATCTTATCCAGAGCCACTTACATAGCGAGTCATTTAGCAGACTCTCTGATCCAGAAAGACTTACAGTAGTGAGTCATTTAGCTGACTCTCTGATCCAGAGAGACTTACAGTAGTGAGTCATTTAGCAGACTCTCTTATCCAGAGAGACTTACAGTAGTGAGTCATTTAGCTGACTCTTTTATCCAGAGAGACTTACATAGCGAGTCATTTAGCAGACTCTCTTATCAAGAGAGACTTACAGTAGTGAGTCATTTAGCAGACTCTCTGATCCAGAGAGACTTACAGTAGTGAGTCATTTAGCAGACTCTCTGATCCAGAAAGTCTATCAGTAGTGAGTCATTTAGCAGACTCTCTGATCCAGAGAGACTTACAGTAGTGACTCATTTAGCAGACTCTCTTATCCAGAGAGACTTACAGTAGTGAGTCATTTAGCTGACTCTTTTATCCAGAGAGACTTACATAGCGAGTCATTTAGCAGACTCTCTGATCCAGAGAGACTAACAGTAGTGAGTCATTTAGCAGACTCTCTGATCAGAGAGACTTACAGTAGTGAGTCATTTAGCTGACTCTCTGATCCAGAGAGACTTACAGTAGTGAGTCATTTAGCAGACTCTCTGATCCAGAGAGACTTACAGTAGTGAGTCATTTAGCAGACTCTCTGATCCAGAGAGACTTACAGTAGTGAGTCATTTAGCAGACTCTCTGATCCAGAAAGACTAACAGTAGTGAGTCATTTAGCAGACTCTCTGATCCAGAGAGACTAACAGTAGTGAGTCATTTAGCAGACTCTCTGATCCAGAGAGACTTACAGTAGTGAGTCATTTAGCAGACTCTCTTATCCAGATAGACTTACAGTAGTGACTCATTTAGCAGACTCTCTTATCCAGAGAGACTTACAGTAGTGAGTCATTTAGCTGACTCTTTTATCCAGAGAGACTTACATAGCGAGTCATTTAGAAGACTCTCTTATCCAGAGAGACTTACAGTAGTGAGTCATTTAGCAGAGTCTCTGATCCAGAGAAACCAATTGTAGTGAGTCATTTAGCAGACTATCTTATCCAGAGCCACTTACATAGCGAGTCATTTAGCAGACTCTCTGATCCAGAAAGACTTACAGTAGTGAGTCATTTAGCTGACTCTCTGATCCAGAGAGACTTACAGTAGTGAGTCATTTAGCAGACTCTCTTATCCAGAGAGACTTACAGTAGTGAGTCATTTAGCTGACTCTTTTATCCAGAGAGACTTACATAGCGAGTCATTTAGCAGACTCTCTTATCAAGAGAGACTTACAGTAGTGAGTCATTTAGCAGACTCTCTGATCCAGAGAGACTTACAGTAGTGAGTCATTTAGCAGACTCTCTGATCCAGAGAGACTAACAGTAGTGAGTCATTTAGCAGACTCTCCTATCCAGAGAGACTTACATAGCGAGTCATTTAGCAGACTCTCTGATCCAGAGAGACTAACAGTAGTGAGTCATTTAGCAGACTCTCTGATCAGAGAGACTTACAGTAGTGAGTCATTTAGCTGACTCTCTGATCCAGAGAGACTTACAGTAGTGAGTCATTTAGCAGACTCTCTGATCCAGAGAGACTTACAGTAGTGAGTCATTTAGCAGACTCTCTGATCCAGAAAGACTAACAGTAGTGAGTCATTTAGCAGACTCTCTGATCCAGAGAGACTAACAGTAGTGAGTCATTTAGCAGACTCTCTGATCCAGAGAGACTTACAGTAGTGAGTCATTTAGCAGACTCTCTTATCCAGATAGACTTACAGTAGTGACTCATTTAGCAGACTCTCTTATCCAGAGAGACTTACAGTAGTGAGTCATTTAGCTGACTCTTTTATCCAGAGAGACTTACATAGCGAGTCATTTAGAAGACTCTCTTATCCAGAGAGACTTACAGTAGTGAGTCATTTAGCAGAGTCTCTGATCCAGAGAAACCAATTGTAGTGAGTCATTTAGCAGACTATCTTATCCAGAGCCACTTACATAGCGAGTCATTTAGCAGACTCTCTGATCCAGAAAGACTTACAGTAGTGAGTCATTTAGCTGACTCTCTGATCCAGAGAGACTTACAGTAGTGAGTCATTTAGCAGACTCTCTTATCCAGAGAGACTTACAGTAGTGAGTCATTTAGCTGACTCTTTTATCCAGAGAGACTTACATAGCGAGTCATTTAGCAGACTCTCTTATCCAGAGAGACTTACAGTAGTGAGTCATTTAGCAGACTCTCTGATCCAGAGAGACTTACAGTAGTGAGTCATTTAGCAGACTCTCTGATCCAGAGAGACTAACAGTAGTGAGTCATTCAGCAGACTCTCTGATCCAGAGAGACTTACAGTAGTGAGTCATTTAGCAGACTCTCTTATCCAGATAGACTTACAGTAGTGACTCATTTAGCAGACTCTCTTATCCAGAGAGACTTACAGTAGTGAGTCATTTAGCTGACTCTTTTATCCAGAGAGACTTACATAGCGAGTAATTTAGCAGACTCTCTTATCCAGAGAGACTTACAGTAGTGAGTCATTTAGCAGAGTCTCTGATCCAGAGAAACCAATTGTAGTGAGTCATTTAGCAGACTATCTTATCCAGAGCCACTTACAGTAGTGAGTCATTTAGCAGACTCTCTAATCCAGAGAGACTTACAGTAGTGAGTCATTTAGCTGACTCTTTTATCCAGAGAGACTTACATAGCGCGTCATTTAGCAGACTCTCTGATCCAGAGAGACTAACAGTAGTGAGTCATTTAGCAGACTCTCTGATCAGAGAGACTTACAGTAGTGAGTCATTTAGCTGACTCTCTGATCCAGACAGACTTACAGTAGTGAGTCATTTAGCAGTCTCTCTGATCCAGAGAGACTTACAGTAGTGAGTCATTTAGCAGACTCTCTGATCCAGAGAGACTTACAGTAGTGAGTCATTCAGCAGACTCTCTGATCCAGAGAGACTTACAGTAGTGAGTCATTTAGCAGACTCTCTGATCCAGAAAGACTAACAGTAGTGAGTCATTTAGCAGACTCTCTGATCCAGAGAGACTAACAGTAGTGAGTCATTTAGCAGACTCTCTGATCCAGAGAGACTTACAGTAGTGAGTCATTTAGCAGACTCTCTTATCCAGATAGACTTACAGTAGTGACTCATTTAGCAGACTCTCTTATCCAGAGAGACTTACAGTAGTGAGTCATTTAGCTGACTCTTTTATCCAGAGAGACTTACATAGCGAGTCATTTAGCAGACTCTCTTATCCAGAGAGACTTACAGTAGTGAGTCATTTAGCAGAGTCTCTGATCCAGAGAAACCAATTGTAGTGAGTCATTTAGCAGACTATCTTATCCAGAGCCACTTACATAGCGAGTCATTTAGCAGACTCTCTTATCCAGAGAGACTTACAGTAGTGAGTCATTTAGCTGACTCTTTTATCCAGAGAGACTTACATAGCGAGTCATTTAGCAGACTCTCTGATCCAGAGAGACTAACAGTAGTGAGTCATTTAGCAGACTCTCTGATCAGAGAGACTTACAGTAGTGAGTCATTTAGCTGACTCTCTGATCCAGAGAGACTTACAGTAGTGAGTCATTTAGCAGACTCTCTGATCCAGAGAGACTTACAGTAGTGAGTCATTTAGCAGACTCTCTGATCCAGAGAGACTTACAGTAGTGAGTCATTTAGCAGACTCTCTGATCCAGAGAGACTTACATTAGTGAGTCATTTAGCAGACTCTCTAATCCAGAAAGACTAACAGTAGTGAGTCATTTAGCAGACTCTCTGATCCAGAGAGACTAATAGTAGTGAGTCATTTAGCAGACTCTCTGATCCAGAGAGACTTACAGTAGTGAGTCATTTAGCAGACTCTCTTATCCAGATAGACTTACAGTAGTGACTCATTTAGCAGACTCTCTTATCCAGAGAGACTTACAGTAGTGAGTCATTTAGCTGACTCTTTTATCCAGAGAGACTTACATTGCGAGTCATTTAGCAGACTCTCTTATCCAGAGAGACTTACAGTAGTGAGTCATTTAGCAGAGTCTCTGATCCAGAGAAACCAATTGTAGTGAGTCATTTAGCAGACTATCTTATCCAGAGCCACTTACATAGCGAGTCATTTAGCAGACTCTCTGATCCAGAAAGACTTACAGTAGTGAGTCATTTAGCTGACTCTCTGATCCAGAGAGACTTACAGTAGTGAGTCATTTAGCAGACTCTCTTATCCAGAGAGACTTACAGTAGTGAGTCATTTAGTTGACTCTTTTATCCAGAGAGACTTACATAGCGAGTCATTTAGCAGACTCTCTTATCCAGAGAGACTTACAGTAGTGAGTCATTTAGCAGACTCTCTGATCCAGAGAGACTTACAGTAGTGAGTCATTTAGCAGACTCTCTGATCCAGAGAGACTAACAGTAGTGAGTCATTTAGCAGACTCTCTGATCCAGAGAGACTTACAGTAGTGAGTCATTTAGCAGACTCTCTTATCCAGATAGACTTACAGTAGTGACTCATTTAGCAGACTCTCTTATCCAGAGAGACTTACAGTAGTGAGTCATTTAGCTGACTCTTTGATCCAGAGAGACTTACAGTAGTGAGTCATTTAGCAGACTCTCTTATCCAGATAGACTTACAGTAGTGAGTCATTTAGCAGACTCTCTGATCCAGAGAGACTTACAGTAGTGAGTCATTTAGCAGACTCTCTTATCCAGATAGACTTACAGTAGTGAGTCATTTAGCAGACTCTCTTATCAAGAGAGACTTACAGTAGTGAGTCATTTAGCAGACTCTCTGATCCAGAGAGACTTACAGGAGTGAGTCATTTAGCAGACTCTCTGATCCAGAGAGACTTACAGTAGTGAGTCATTTAGCAGACTCTCTGATCCAGAGAGACTTACAGTAGTGAGTCATTTAGCAGACTCTCTGATCCAGAGAGACTAACAGTAGTGAGTCATTTAGCAGACTCTCTTATCCAGAGAGACTTACAGTAGTGAGTCATTTAGCAGACTCTCTGATCCAGAGAGACTTACAGTAGTGAGTCATTTAGCTGACTCTTTTATCCAGAGAGACTTACATAGCGAGTCATTTAGCAGACTCTCTGATCCAGAGAGACTAACAGTAGTGAGTCATTTAGCAGACTCTCTGATCAGAGAGACTTACAGTAGTGAGTCATTTAGCTGACTCTCTGATCCAGAGAGACTTACAGTAGTGAGTCATTTAGCAGACTCTCTGATCCAGAGAGACTTACAGTAGTGAGTCATTTAGCAGACTCTCTGATCCAGAGAGACTTACAGTAGTGAGTCATTTAGCAGACTCTCTGATCCAGAGAGACTTACAGTAGTGAGTCATTTAGCAGACTCTCTGATCCAGAGAGACTAACAGTAGTGAGTCATTTAGCAGACTCTCTTATCCAGAGAGACTTACAGTAGTGAGTCATTTAGCAGACTCTCTGATCCAGAGAGACTTACAGTAGTGAGTCATTTAGCTGACTCTTTTATCCAGAGAGACTTACATAGCGAGTCATTTAGCAGACTCTCTGATCCAGAGAGACTAACAGTAGTGAGTCATTTAGCAGACTCTCTGATCAGAGAGACTTACAGTAGTGAGTCATTTAGCTGACTCTCTGATCCAGAGAGACTTACAGTAGTGAGTCATTTAGCAGACTCTCTGATCCAGAGAGACTTACAGTAGTGAGTCATTTAGCAGACTCTCTGATCCAGAGAGACTTACAGTAGTGAGTCATTTAGCAGACTCTGATCCAGAGAGACTTACAGTAGTGAGTCATTTAGCAGACTCTCTGATCCAGAAAGACTAACAGTAGTGAGTCATTTAGCAGACTCTCTGATCCAGAGAGACTAACAGTAGTGAGTCATTTAGCAGACTCTCTGATCCAGAGAGACTTACAGTAGTGAGTCATTTAGCAGACTCTCTTATCCAGATAGACTTACAGTAGTGACTCATTTAGCAGACTCTCTTATCCAGAGAGACTTACAGAGTTGAGTCATTTAGCTGACTCTTTTATCCAGAGAGACTTACATAGCGAGTCATTTAGCAGACTCTCTTATCCAGAGAGACTTACAGTAGTGAGTCATTTAGCAGAGTCTCTGATCCAGAGAAACCAATTGTAGTGAGTCATTTAGCAGACTATCTTATCCAGAGCCACTTACATAGCGAGTCATTTAGCAGACTCTCTGATCCAGAAAGACTTACAGTAGTGAGTCATTTAGCTGACTCTCTGATCCAGAGAGACTTACAGTAGTGAGTCATTTAGCAGACTCTCTTATCCAGAGAGACTTACAGTAGTGAGTCATTTAGCTGACTCTTTTATCCAGAGAGACTTACATAGCGAGTCATTTAGCAGACTCTCTTATCCAGAGAGACTTACAGTAGTGAGTCATTTAGCAGACTCTCTGATCCAGAGAGACTTACAGTAGTGAGTCATTTAGCTGACTCTCTGATCCAGAAAGACTTACAGTAGTGAGTCATTTAGCAGACTCTCTGATCCAGAGAGACTTACAGTAGTGAGTCATTTAGCAGACTCTCTGATCCAGAGAGACTTACAGTAGTGAGTCATTTAGCAGACTCTCTGATCCAGAGAGACTTACAGTAGTGAGTCATTTAGCAGACTCTCTGATCCAGAAAGACTAACAGTAGTGAGTCATTTAGCAGACTCTCTGATCCAGAGAGACTAACAGTAGTGAGTCATTTAGCAGACTCTCTGATCCAGAGAGACTTACAGTAGTGAGTCATTTAGCAGACTCTCTTATCCAGATAGACTTACAGTAGTGACTCATTTAGCAGACTCTCTTATCCAGAGAGACTTACAGTAGTGAGTCATTTAGCTGACTCTTTTATCCAGAGAGACTTAAATAGCGAGTCATTTAGCAGACTCTCTTATCCAGAGAGACTTACAGTAGTGAGTCATTTAGCAGAGTCTCTGATCCAGAGAAACCAATTGTAGTGAGTCATTTAGCAGACTATCTTATCCAGAGCCACTTACATAGCGAGTCATTTAGCAGACTCTCTGATCCAGAGAGACTAAAAGTAGTGAGTCATTTAGCAGACTCTCTGATCAGAGAGACTTACAGTAGTGAGTCATTTAGCTGACTCTCTGATCCAGAGAGACTTACAGTAGTGAGTCATTTAGCAGACTCTCTTATCCAGAGAGACTTACAGTAGTGAGTCATTTAGCTGACTCTTTTATCCAGAGAGACTTACATAGCGAGTCATTTAGCAGACTCTCTTATCCAGAGAGACTTACAGTAGTGAGTCATTTAGCAGACTCTCTGATCCAGAGAGACTTACAGTAGTGAGTCATTTAGCAGACTCTCTGATCCAGAGAGACTAACAGTAGTGAGTCATTTAGCAGACTCTCTGATCCAGAGAGACTTACAGTAGTGAGTCATTTAGCAGACTCTCTTATCCAGATAGACTTACAGTAGTGACTCATTTAGCAGACTCTCTTATCCAGAGAGACTTACAGTAGTGAGTCATTTAGCTGACTCTTTTATCCAGAGAGACTTACATAGCGAGTAATTTAGCAGACTCTCTTATCCAGAGAGACTTACAGTAGTGAGTCATTTAGCAGAGTCTCTGATCCAGATAAACCAATTGTAGTGAGTCATTTAGCAGACTATCTTATCCAGAGCCACTTACAGTAGTGAGTCATTTAGCAGACTCTCTAATCCAGAGAGACTTACAGTAGTGAGTCATTTAGCTGACTCTTTTATCCAGAGAGACTTACATAGCGAGTTATTTAGCAGACTCTCTGATCCAGAGAGACTAACAGTAGTGAGTCATTTAGCAGACTCTCTGATCAGAGAGACTTACAGTAGTGAGTCATTTAGCTGACTCTCTGATCCAGAGAGACTTACAGTAGTGAGTCATTTAGCAGACTCTCTGATCCAGAGAGACTTACAGTAGTGAGTCATTTAGCAGACTCTCTGATCCAGAGAGACTTACAGTAGTGAGTCATTTAGCAGACTCTCTGATCCAGAGAGACTTACAGTAGTGAGTCATTTAGCAGACTCTCTGATCCAGAAAGACTAACAGTAGTGAGTCATTTAGCAGACTCTCTGATCCAGAGAGACTAACAGTAGTGAGTCATTTAGCAGACTCTTTTATCCAGAGAGACTTACAGTAGTGAGTCATTTAGCAGACTCTCTTATCCAGATAGACTTACAGTAGTGACTCATTTAGCAGACTCTCTTATCCAGAGAGACTTACAGTAGTGAGTCATTTAGCTGACTCTTTTATCCAGAGAGACTTACATAGCGAGTCATTTAGCAGACTCTCTTATCCAGAGAGACTTACAGTAGTGAGTCATTTAGCAGAGTCTGTGATCCAGAGAAACCAATTGTAGTGAGTCATTTAGCAGACTATCTTATCCAGAGCCACTTACATAGCGAGTCATTTAGCAGACTCTCTGATCCAGAAAGACTTACAGTAGTGAGTCATTTAGCTGACTCTCTGATCCAGAGAGACTTACAGTAGTGAGTCATTTAGCAGACTCTCTTATCCAGAGAGACTTACAGTAGTGAGTCATTTAGCTGACTCTTTTATCCAGAGAGACTTACATAGCGAGTCATTTAGCAGACTCTCTTATCCAGAGAGACTTACAGTAGTGAGTCATTTAGCAGACTCTCTGATCCAGAGAGACTTACAGTAGTGAGTCATTTAGCTGACTCTCTGATCCTGAAAGACTTACAGTAGTGAGTCATTTAGCAGACTCTCTGATCCAGAGAGACTTACAGTAGTGAGTCATTTAGCAGACTCTCTTATCCAGAGAGACTTACAGTAGTGAGTCATTTAGCTGACTCTTTTATCCAGAGAGACTTACATAGCGAGTCATTTAGCAGACTCTCTTATCCAGAGAGACTTACAGTAGTGAGTCATTTAGCAGACTCTCTGATCCAGAGAGACTTACAGTAGTGAGTCATTTAGCAGACTCTCTGATCCAGAGAGACTAACAGTAGGGAGTCATTTAGCAGACTCTCTGATCCAGAGAGACTTACAGTAGTGAGTCATTTAGCAGACTCTCTTATCCAGATAGACTTACAGTAGTGACTCATTTAGCAGACTCTCTTATCCAGAGAGACTTACAGTAGTGAGTCATTTAGCTGACTCTTTTATCCAGAGAGACTTACATAGCGAGTAATTTAGCAGACTCTCTTATCCAGAGAGACTTACAGTAGTGAGTCATTTAGCAGAGTCTCTGATCCAGAGAAACCAATTGTAGTGAGTCATTTAGCAGACTATCTTATCCAGAGCCACTTACAGTAGTGAGTCATTTAGCAGACTCTCTAATCCAGAGAGACTTACAGTAGTGAGTCATTTAGCTGACTCTTTTATCCAGAGAGACTTACATAGCGAGTCATTTAGCAGACTCTCTGATCCAGAGAGACTAACAGTAGTGAGTCATTTAGCAGACTCTCTGATCAGAGAGACTTACAGTAGTGAGTCATTTAGCTGACTCTCTGATCCAGAGAGACTTACAGTAGTGAGTCATTTAGCAGACTCTCTGATCCAGAGAGACTTACAGTAGTGAGTCATTTAGCAGACTCTCTTATCCAGAGAGACTTACAGTAGTGAGTCATTTAGCTGACTCTTTTATCCAGAGAGACTTACATAGCGAGTCATTTAGCAGACTCTCTTATCCAGAGAGACTTACAGTAGTGAGTCATTTAGCAGACTCTCTGATCCAGAGAGACTTACAGTAGTGAGTCATTTAGCTGACTCTCTGATCCAGAAAGACTTACAGTAGTGAGTCATTTAGCAGACTCTCTGATCCAGAGAGACTTACAGTAGTGAGTCATTTAGCAGACTCTCTTATCCAGAGAGACTTACAGTAGTGAGTCATTTAGCTGACTCTTTTATCCAGAGAGACTTACATAGCGAGTCATTTAGCAGACTCTCTTATCCAGAGAGACTTACAGTAGTGAGTCATTTAGCAGACTCTCTGATCCAGAGAGACTTACAGTAGTGAGTCATTTAGCAGACTCTCTGATCCAGAGAGACTAACAGTAGTGAGTCATTTAGCAGACTCTCTGATCCAGAGAGACTTACAGTAGTGAGTCATTTAGCAGACTCTCTTATCCAGATAGACTTACAGTAGTGACTCATTTAGCAGACTCTCTTATCCAGAGAGACTTACAGTAGTGAGTCATTTAGCTGACTCTTTTATCCAGAGAGACTTACATAGCGAGTAATTTAGCAGACTCTCTTATCCAGAGAGACTTACAGTAGTGAGTCATTTAGCAGAGTCTCTGATCCAGAGAAACCAATTGTAGTGAGTCATTTAGCAGACTATCTTATCCAGAGCCACTTACAGTAGTGAGTCATTTAGCAGACTCTCTAATCCAGAGAGACTTACAGTAGTGAGTCATTTAGCTGACTCTTTTATCCAGAGAGACTTACATAGCGAGTCATTTAGCAGACTCTCTGATCCAGAGAGACTAACAGTAGTGAGTCATTTAGCAGACTCTCTGATCAGAGAGACTTACAGTAGTGAGTCATTTAGCTGACTCTCTGATCCAGAGAGACTTACAGTAGTGAGTCATTTAGCAGACTCTCTGATCCAGAGAGACTTACAGTAGTGAGTCATTTAGCAGACTCTCTTATCCAGAGAGACTTACAGTAGTGAGTCATTTAGCTGACTCTTTTATCCAGAGAGACTTACATAGCGAGTCATTTAGCAGACTCTCTTATCCAGAGAGACTTACAGTAGTGAGTCATTTAGCAGACTCTCTGATCCAGAGAGACTTACAGTAGTGAGTCATTTAGCTGACTCTCTGATCCAGAAAGACTTACAGTAGTGAGTCATTTAGCAGACTCTCTGATCCAGAGAGACTTACAGTAGTGAGTCATTTAGCAGACTCTCTTATCCAGAGAGACTTACAGTAGTGAGTCATTTAGCTGACTCTTTTATCCAGAGAGACTTACATAGCGAGTCATTTAGCAGACTCTCTTATCCAGAGAGACTTACAGTAGTGAGTCATTTAGCAGACTCTCTGATCCAGAGAGACTTACAGTAGTGAGTCATTTAGCAGACTCTCTGATCCAGAGAGACTAACAGTAGTGAGTCATTTAGCAGACTCTCTGATCCAGAGAGACTTACAGTAGTGAGTCATTTAGCAGACTCTCTTATCCAGATAGACTTACAGTAGTGACTCATTTAGCAGACTCTCTTATCCAGAGAGACTTACAGTAGTGAGTCATTTAGCTGACTCTTTTATCCAGAGAGACTTACATAGCGAGTAATTTAGCAGACTCTCTTATCCAGAGAGACTTACAGTAGTGAGTCATTTAGCAGAGTCTCTGATCCAGAGAAACCAATTGTAGTGAGTCATTTAGCAGACTATCTTATCCAGAGCCACTTACAGTAGTGAGTCATTTAGCAGACTCTCTAATCCAGAGAGACTTACAGTAGTGAGTCATTTAGCTGACTCTTTTATCCAGAGAGACTTACATAGCGAGTCATTTAGCAGACTCTCTGATCCAGAGAGACTAACAGTAGTGAGTCATTTAGCAGACTCTCTGATCAGAGAGACTTACAGTAGTGAGTCATTTAGCTGACTCTCTGATCCAGAGAGACTTACAGTAGTGAGTCATTTAGCAGACTCTCTGATCCAGAGAGACTTACAGTAGTGAGTCATTTAGCAGACTCTCTGATCCAGAGAGACTTACAGTAGTGAGTCATTTAGCAGACTCTGATCCAGAGAGACTTACAGTAGTGAGTCATTTAGCAGACTCTCTGATCCAGAAAGACTAACAGTAGTGAGTCATTTAGCAGACTCTCTGATCCAGAGAGACTAACAGTAGTGAGTCATTTAGCAGACTCTCTGATCCAGAGAGACTTACAGTAGTGACTCATTTAGCAGACTCTCTTATCCAGAGAGACTTACAGCAGTGAGTCATTTAGCTGACTCTTTTATCCAGAGAGACTTACATAGCGAGTCATTTAGCAGACTCTCTTATCCAGAGAGACTTACAGTAGTGAGTCATTTAGCAGAGTCTCTGATCCAGAGAAACCAATTGTAGTGAGTCATTTAGCAGACTATCTTATCCAGAGCCACTTACATAGCGAGTCATTTAGCAGACTCTCTGATCCAGAAAGACTTACAGTAGTGAGTCATTTAGCTGACTCTCTGATCCAGAGAGACTTACAGTAGTGAGTCATTTAGCAGACTCTCTTATCCAGAGAGACTTACAGTAGTGAGTCATTTAGCTGACTCTTTTATCCAGAGAGACTTACATAGCGAGTCATTTAGCAGACTCTCTTATCCAGAGAGACTTACAGTAGTGAGTCATTTAGCAGACTCTCTGATCCAGAGAGACTTACAGTAGTGAGTCATTTAGCTGACTCTCTGATCCAGAAAGACTTACAGTAGTGAGTCATTTAGCAGACTCTCTGATCCAGAGAGACTTACAGTAGTGAGTCATTTAGCAGACTCTCTGATCCAGAGAGACTTACAGTAGTGAGTCATTTAGCAGACTCTCTGATCCAGAGAGACTTACAGTAGTGAGTCATTTAGCAGACTCTCTGATCCAGAAAGACTAACAGTAGTGAGTCATTTAGCAGACTCTTTGATCCAGAGAGACTAACAGTAGTGAGTCATTTAGCAGACTCTCTGATCCAGAGAGACTTACAGTAGTGAGTCATTTAGCAGACTCTCTTATCCAGATAGACTTACAGTAGTGACTCATTTAGCAGACTCTCTTATCCAGAGAGACTTACAGTAGTGAGTCATTTAGCTGACTCTTTTATCCAGAGAGACTTAAATAGCGAGTCATTTAGCAGACTCTCTTATCCAGAGAGACTTACAGTAGTGAGTCATTTAGCAGAGTCTCTGATCCAGAGAAACCAATTGTAGTGAGTCATTTAGCAGACTATCTTATCCAGAGCCACTTACATAGCGAGTCATTTAGCAGACTCTCTGATCCAGAGAGACTAACAGTAGTGAGTCATTTAGCAGACTCTCTGATCAGAGAGACTTACAGTAGTGAGTCATTTAGCTGACTCTCTGATCCAGAGAGACTTACAGTAGTGAGTCATTTAGCAGACTCTCTGATCCAGAGAGACTAACAGTAGTGAGTCATTTAGCAGACTCTCTGATCCAGAGAGACTTACAGTAGTGAGTCATTTAGCAGACTCTCTTATCCAGATAGACTTACAGTAGTGACTCATTTAGCAGACTCTCTTATTCAGAGAGACTTACAGTAGTGAGTCATTTAGCTGACTCTTTTATCCAGAGAGACTTACATAGCGAGTCATTTAGCAGACTCTCTTATCCAGAGAGACTTACAGTAGTGAGTCATTTAGCAGAGTCTCTGATCCAGAGAAACCAATTGTAGTGAGTCATTTAGCAGACTATCTTATCCAGAGCCACTTACATAGCGAGTCATTTAGCAGACTCTCTGATCCAGAAAGACTTACAGTAGTGAGTCATTTAGCTGACTCTCTGATCCAGAGAGACTTACAGTAGTGAGTCATTTAGCAGACTCTCTTATCCAGAGAGACTTACAGTAGTGAGTCATTTAGCTGACTCTTTTATCCAGAGAGACTTACATAGCGAGTCATTTAGCAGACTCTCTTATCCAGAGAGACTTACAGTAGTGAGTCATTTAGCAGACTCTCTGATCCAGAGAGACTTACAGTAGTGAGTCATTTAGCAGACTCTCTGATCCAGAGAGACTAACAGTAGTGAGTCATTTAGCAGACTCTCTGATCCAGAGAGACTTACAGTAGTGAGTCATTTAGCAGACTCTCTTATCCAGATAGACTTACAGTAGTGACTCATTTAGCAGACTCTCTTATCCAGAGAGACTTACAGTAGTGAGTCATTTAGCTGACTCTTTTATCCAGAGAGACTTACATAGCGAGTAATTTAGCAGACTCTCTTATCCAGAGAGACTTACAGTAGTGAGTCATTTAGCAGAGTCTCTGATCCAGATAAACCAATTGTAGTGAGTCATTTAGCAGACTATCTTATCCAGAGCCACTTACAGTAGTGAGTCATTTAGCAGACTCTCTAATCCAGAGAGACTTACAGTAGTGAGTCATTTAGCTGACTCTTTTATCCAGAGAGACTTACATAGCGAGTCATTTAGCAGACTCTCTGATCCAGAGAGACTAACAGTAGTGAGTCATTTAGCAGACTCTCTGATCAGAGAGACTTACAGTAGTGAGTCATTTAGCTGACTCTCTGATCCAGAGAGACTTACAGTAGTGAGTCATTTAGCAGACTCTCTGATCCAGAGAGACTTACAGTAGTGAGTCATTTAGCAGACTCTCTGATCCAGAGAGACTTACAGTAGTGAGTCATTTAGCAGACTCTCTGATCCAGAGAGACTTACAGTAGTGAGTCATTTAGCAGACTCTCTGATCCAGAAAGACTAACAGTAGTGAGTCATTTAGCAGACTCTCTGATCCAGAGAGACTAACAGTAGTGAGTCATTTAGCAGACTCTTTTATCCAGAGAGACTTACAGTAGTGAGTCATTTAGCAGACTCTCTTATCCAGATAGACTTACAGTAGTGACTCATTTAGCAGACTCTCTTATCCAGAGAGACTTACAGTAGTGAGTCATTTAGCTGACTCTTTTATCCAGAGAGACTTACATAGCGAGTCATTTAGCAGACTCTCTTATCCAGAGAGACTTACAGTAGTGAGTCATTTAGCAGAGTCTCTGATCCAGAGAAACCAATTGTAGTGAGTCATTTAGCAGACTATCTTATCCAGAGCCACTTACATAGCGAGTCATTTAGCAGACTCTCTGATCCAGAAAGACTTACAGTAGTGAGTCATTTAGCTGACTCTCTGATCCAGAGAGACTTACAGTAGTGAGTCATTTAGCAGACTCTCTTATCCAGAGAGACTTACAGTAGTGAGTCATTTAGCTGACTCTCTTATCCAGAGAGACTTACAGTAGTGAGTCATTTAGCTGACTCTTTTATCCAGAGAGACTTACATAGCGAGTCATTTAGCAGACTCTCTTATCCAGAGAGACTTACAGTAGTGAGTCATTTAGCAGACTCTCTGATCCAGAGAGACTTACAGTAGTGAGTCATTTAGCAGACTCTCTGATCCAGAGAGACTAACAGTAGTGAGTCATTTAGCAGACTCTCTGATCCAGAGAGACTTACAGTAGTGAGTCATTTAGCAGACTCTCTTATCCAGATAGACTTACAGTAGTGACTCATTTAGCAGACTCTCTTATCCAGAGAGACTTACAGTAGTGAGTCATTTAGCTGACTCTTTTATCCAGAGAGACTTACATAGCGAGTAATTTAGCAGACTCTCTTATCCAGAGAGACTTACAGTAGTGAGTCATTTAGCAGAGTCTCTGATCCAGATAAACCAATTGTAGTGAGTCATTTAGCAGACTATCTTATCCAGAGCCACTTACAGTAGTGAGTCATTTAGCAGACTCTCTAATCCAGAGAGACTTACAGTAGTGAGTCATTTAGCTGACTCTTTTATCCAGAGAGACTTACATAGCGAGTCATTTAGCAGACTCTCTGATCCAGAGAGACTAACAGTAGTGAGTCATTTAGCAGACTCTCTGATCAGAGAGACTTACAGTAGTGAGTCATTTAGCTGACTCTCTGATCCAGAGAGACTTACAGTAGTGAGTCATTTAGCAGACTCTCTGATCCAGAGAGACTTACAGTAGTGAGTCATTTAGCAGACTCTCTGATCCAGAGAGACTTACAGTAGTGAGTCATTTAGCAGACTCTCTGATCCAGAGAGACTTACAGTAGTGAGTCATTTAGCAGACTCTCTGATCCAGAAAGACTAACAGTAGTGAGTCATTTAGCAGACTCTCTGATCCAGAGAGACTAACAGTAGTGAGTCATTTAGCAGACTCTTTTATCCAGAGAGACTTACAGTAGTGAGTCATTTAGCAGACTCTCTTATCCAGATAGACTTACAGTAGTGACTCATTTAGCAGACTCTCTTATCCAGAGAGACTTACAGTAGTGAGTCATTTAGCTGACTCTTTTATCCAGAGAGACTTACATAGCGAGTCATTTAGCAGACTCTCTTATCCAGAGAGACTTACAGTAGTGAGTCATTTAGCAGAGTCTCTGATCCAGAGAAACCAATTGTAGTGAGTCATTTAGCAGACTATCTTATCCAGAGCCACTTACATAGCGAGTCATTTAGCAGACTCTCTGATCCAGAAAGACTTACAGTAGTGAGTCATTTAGCTGACTCTCTGATCCAGAGAGACTTACAGTAGTGAGTCATTTAGCAGACTCTCTTATCCAGAGAGACTTACAGTAGTGAGTCATTTAGCTGACTCTTTTATCCAGAGAGACTTACATAGCGAGTCATTTAGCAGACTCTCTTATCCAGAGAGACTTACAGTAGTGAGTCATTTAGCAGACTCTCTGATCCAGAGAGACTTACAGTAGTGAGTCATTTAGCTGACTCTCTGATCCTGAAAGACTTACAGTAGTGAGTCATTTAGCAGACTCTCTGATCCAGAGAGACTTACAGTAGTGAGTCATTTAGCAGACTCTCTTATCCAGAGAGACTTACAGTAGTGAGTCATTTAGCTGACTCTTTTATCCAGAGAGACTTACATAGCGAGTCATTTAGCAGACTCTCTTATCCAGAGAGACTTACAGTAGTGAGTCATTTAGCAGACTCTCTGATCCAGAGAGACTTACAGTAGTGAGTCATTTAGCAGACTCTCTGATCCAGAGAGACTAACAGTAGGGAGTCATTTAGCAGACTCTCTGATCCAGAGAGACTTACAGTAGTGAGTCATTTAGCAGACTCTCTTATCCAGATAGACTTACAGTAGTGACTCATTTAGCAGACTCTCTTATCCAGAGAGACTTACAGTAGTGAGTCATTTAGCTGACTCTTTTATCCAGAGAGACTTACATAGCGAGTAATTTAGCAGACTCTCTTATCCAGAGAGACTTACAGTAGTGAGTCATTTAGCAGAGTCTCTGATCCAGAGAAACCAATTGTAGTGAGTCATTTAGCAGACTATCTTATCCAGAGCCACTTACAGTAGTGAGTCATTTAGCAGACTCTCTAATCCAGAGAGACTTACAGTAGTGAGTCATTTAGCTGACTCTTTTATCCAGAGAGACTTACATAGCGAGTCATTTAGCAGACTCTCTGATCCAGAGAGACTAACAGTAGTGAGTCATTTAGCAGACTCTCTGATCAGAGAGACTTACAGTAGTGAGTCATTTAGCTGACTCTCTGATCCAGAGAGACTTACAGTAGTGAGTCATTTAGCAGACTCTCTGATCCAGAGAGACTTACAGTAGTGAGTCATTTAGCAGACTCTCTTATCCAGAGAGACTTACAGTAGTGAGTCATTTAGCTGACTCTTTTATCCAGAGAGACTTACATAGCGAGTCATTTAGCAGACTCTCTTATCCAGAGAGACTTACAGTAGTGAGTCATTTAGCAGACTCTCTGATCCAGAGAGACTTACAGTAGTGAGTCATTTAGCTGACTCTCTGATCCAGAAAGACTTACAGTAGTGACTCATTTAGCAGACTCTCTTATCCAGAGAGACTTACAGTAGTGAGTCATTTAGCTGACTCTTTTATCCAGAGAGACTTACATAGCGAGTAATTTAGCAGACTCTCTTATCCAGAGAGACTTACAGTAGTGAGTCATTTAGCAGAGTCTCTGATCCAGATAAACCAATTGTAGTGAGTCATTTAGCAGACTATCTTATCCAGAGCCACTTACAGTAGTGAGTCATTTAGCAGACTCTCTAATCCAGAGAGACTTACAGTAGTGAGTCATTTAGCTGACTCTTTTATCCAGAGAGACTTACATAGCGAGTCATTTAGCAGACTCTCTGATCCAGAGAGACTAACAGTAGTGAGTCATTTAGCAGACTCTCTGATCAGAGAGACTTACAGTAGTGAGTCATTTAGCTGACTCTCTGATCCAGAGAGACTTACAGTAGTGAGTCATTTAGCAGACTCTCTGATCCAGAGAGACTTACAGTAGTGAGTCATTTAGCAGACTCTCTGATCCAGAGAGACTTACAGTAGTGAGTCATTTAGCAGACTCTCTGATCCAGAGAGACTTACAGTAGTGAGTCATTTAGCAGACTCTCTGATCCAGAAAGACTAACAGTAGTGAGTCATTTAGCAGACTCTCTGATCCAGAGAGACTAACAGTAGTGAGTCATTTAGCAGACTCTTTTATCCAGAGAGACTTACAGTAGTGAGTCATTTAGCAGACTCTCTTATCCAGATAGACTTACAGTAGTGACTCATTTAGCAGACTCTCTTATCCAGAGAGACTTACAGTAGTGAGTCATTTAGCTGACTCTTTTATCCAGAGAGACTTACATAGCGAGTCATTTAGCAGACTCTCTTATCCAGAGAGACTTACAGTAGTGAGTCATTTAGCAGAGTCTCTGATCCAGAGAAACCAATTGTAGTGAGTCATTTAGCAGACTATCTTATCCAGAGCCACTTACATAGCGAGTCATTTAGCAGACTCTCTGATCCAGAAAGACTTACAGTAGTGAGTCATTTAGCTGACTCTCTGATCCAGAGAGACTTACAGTAGTGAGTCATTTAGCAGACTCTCTTATCCAGAGAGACTTACAGTAGTGAGTCATTTAGCTGACTCTTTTATCCAGAGAGACTTACATAGCGAGTCATTTAGCAGACTCTCTTATCCAGAGAGACTTACAGTAGTGAGTCATTTAGCAGACTCTCTGATCCAGAGAGACTTACAGTAGTGAGTCATTTAGCTGACTCTCTGATCCTGAAAGACTTACAGTAGTGAGTCATTTAGCAGACTCTCTGATCCAGAGAGACTTACAGTAGTGAGTCATTTAGCAGACTCTCTTATCCAGAGAGACTTACAGTAGTGAGTCATTTAGCTGACTCTTTTATCCAGAGAGACTTACATAGCGAGTCATTTAGCAGACTCTCTTATCCAGAGAGACTTACAGTAGTGAGTCATTTAGCAGACTCTCTGATCCAGAGAGACTTACAGTAGTGAGTCATTTAGCAGACTCTCTGATCCAGAGAGACTAACAGTAGGGAGTCATTTAGCAGACTCTCTGATCCAGAGAGACTTACAGTAGTGAGTCATTTAGCAGACTCTCTTATCCAGATAGACTTACAGTAGTGACTCATTTAGCAGACTCTCTTATCCAGAGAGACTTACAGTAGTGAGTCATTTAGCTGACTCTTTTATCCAGAGAGACTTACATAGCGAGTAATTTAGCAGACTCTCTTATCCAGAGAGACTTACAGTAGTGAGTCATTTAGCAGAGTCTCTGATCCAGAGAAACCAATTGTAGTGAGTCATTTAGCAGACTATCTTATCCAGAGCCACTTACAGTAGTGAGTCATTTAGCAGACTCTCTAATCCAGAGAGACTTACAGTAGTGAGTCATTTAGCTGACTCTTTTATCCAGAGAGACTTACATAGCGAGTCATTTAGCAGACTCTCTGATCCAGAGAGACTAACAGTAGTGAGTCATTTAGCAGACTCTCTGATCAGAGAGACTTACAGTAGTGAGTCATTTAGCTGACTCTCTGATCCAGAGAGACTTACAGTAGTGAGTCATTTAGCAGACTCTCTGATCCAGAGAGACTTACAGTAGTGAGTCATTTAGCAGACTCTCTTATCCAGAGAGACTTACAGTAGTGAGTCATTTAGCTGACTCTTTTATCCAGAGAGACTTACATAGCGAGTCATTTAGCAGACTCTCTTATCCAGAGAGACTTACAGTAGTGAGTCATTTAGCAGAATCTCTGATCCAGAGAGACTTACAGTAGTGAGTCATTTAGCTGACTCTCTGATCCAGAAAGACTTACAGTAGTGAGTCATTTAGCAGACTCTCTGATCCAGAGAGACTTACAGTAGTGAGTCATTTAGCAGACTCTCTTATCCAGAGAGACTTACAGTAGTGAGTCATTTAGCTGACTCTTTTATCCAGAGAGACTTACATAGCGAGTCATTTAGCAGACTCTCTTATCCAGAGAGACTTACAGTAGTGAGTCATTTAGCAGACTCTCTGATCCAGAGAGACTTACAGTAGTGAGTCATTTAGCAGACTCTCTGATCCAGAGAGACTAACAGTAGTGAGTCATTTAGCAGACTCTCTGATCCAGAGAGACTTACAGTAGTGAGTCATTTAGCAGACTCTCTTATCCAGATAGACTTACAGTAGTGACTCATTTAGCAGACTCTCTTATCCAGAGAGACTTACAGTAGTGAGTCATTTAGCTGACTCTTTTATCCAGAGAGACTTACATAGCGAGTAATTTAGCAGACTCTCTTATCCAGAGAGACTTACAGTAGTGAGTCATTTAGCAGAGTCTCTGATCCAGAGAAACCAATTGTAGTGAGTCATTTAGCAGACTATCTTATCCAGAGCCACTTACAGTAGTGAGTCATTTAGCAGACTCTCTAATCCAGAGAGACTTACAGTAGTGAGTCATTTAGCTGACTCTTTTATCCAGAGAGACTTACATAGCGAGTCATTTAGCAGACTCTCTGATCCAGAGAGACTAACAGTAGTGAGTCATTTAGCAGACTCTCTGATCAGAGAGACTTACAGTAGTGAGTCATTTAGCTGACTCTCATCCAGAGAGACTTACAGTAGTGAGTCATTTAGCAGACTCTCTGATCCAAAGAGACTTACAGTAGTGAGTCATTTAGCAGACTCTCTGATCCAGAGAGACTTACAGTAGTGAGTCATTTAGCAGACTCTCTGATCCAGAGAGACTTACAGTAGTGAGTCATTTAGCAGACTCTCTGATCCAGAAAGACTAACAGTAGTGAGTCATTTAGCAGACTCTCTGATCCAGAGAGACTAACAGTAGTGAGTCATTTAGCAGACTCTCTGATCCAGAGAGACTTACAGTAGTGAGTCATTTAGCAGACTCTCTTATCCAGATAGACTTACAGTAGTGACTCATTTAGCAGACTCTCTTATCCAGAGAGACTTACAGTAGTGAGTCATTTAGCTGACTCTTTTATCCAGAGAGACTTACATAGCGAGTAATTTAGCAGACTCTCTTATCCAGAGAGACTTACAGTAGTGAGTCATTTAGCAGAGTCTCTGATCCAGAGAAACCAATTGTAGTGAGTCATTTAGCAGACTATCTTATCCAGAGCCACTTACAGTAGTGAGTCATTTAGCAGACTCTCTAATCCAGAGAGACTTACAGTAGTGAGTCATTTAGCTGACTCTTTTATCCAGAGAGACTTACATAGCGAGTCATTTAGCAGACTCTCTGATCCAGAGAGACTAACAGTAGTGAGTCATTTAGCAGACTCTCTGATCAGAGAGACTTACAGTAGTGAGTCATTTAGCTGACTCTCTGATCCAGAGAGACTTACAGTAGTGAGTCATTTAGCAGACTCTCTGATCCAGAGAGACTTACAGTAGTGAGTCATTTAGCAGACTCTCTGATCCAGAGAGACTTACAGTAGTGAGTCATTTAGCAGACTCTCTGATCCAGAGAGACTTACAGTAGTGAGTCATTTAGCAGACTCTCTGATCCAGAAAGACTAACAGTAGTGAGTCATTTAGCAGACTCTCTGATCCAGAGAGACTAACAGTAGTGAGTCATTTAGCAGACTCTCTGATCCAGAGAGACTTACAGTAGTGAGTCATTTAGCAGACTCTCTTATCCAGATAGACTTACAGTAGTGACTCATTTAGCAGACTCTCTTATCCAGAGAGACTTACAGTAGTGAGTCATTTAGCTGACTCTTTTATCCAGAGAGACTTACATAGCGAGTCATTTAGCAGACTCTCTTATCCAGAGAGACATACAGTAGTGAGTCATTTAGCAGAGTCTCTGATCCAGAGAAACCAATTGTAGTGAGTCATTTAGCAGACTATCTTATCCAGAGCCACTTACATAGCGAGTCATTTAGCAGACTCTCTGATCCAGAAAGACTTACAGTAGTGAGTCATTTAGCTGACTCTCTGATCCAGAGAGACTTACAGTAGTGAGTCATTTAGCAGACTCTCTTATCCAGAGAGACTTACATAGTGAGTCATTTAGCAGACTCTCTTATCCAGAGAGACTTACAGTAGTGAGTCATTTAGCAGACTCTCTGATCCAGAGAGACTTACAGTAGTGAGTCATTTAGCAGACTCTCTGATCCAGAGAGACTAACAGTAGTGAGTCATTTAGCAGACTCTCTGATCCAGAGAGACTTACAGTAGTGAGTCATTTAGCAGACTCTCTTATCCAGATAGACTTACAGTAGTGACTCATTTAGCAGACTCTCTTATCCAGAGAGACTTACAGTAGTGAGTCATTTAGCTGACTCTTTTATCCAGAGAGACTTACATAGCGAGTAATTTAGCAGACTCTCTTATCCAGAGAGACTTACAGTAGTGAGTCATTTAGCAGAGTCTCTGATCCAGAGAAACCAATTGTAGTGAGTCATTTAGCAGACTATCTTATCCAGAGCCACTTACAGTAGTGAGTCATTTAGCAGACTCTCTAATCCAGAGAGACTTACAGTAGTGAGTCATTTAGCTGACTCTCTGATCCAGAGAGACTTACAGTAGTGAGTCATTTAGCAGACTCTCTGATCCAGAGAGACTTACAGTAGTGAGTCATTTAGCAGACTCTCTTATCCAGAGAGACTTACAGTAGTGAGTCATTTAGCTGACTCTTTTATTCAGAGAGACTTACATAGCGAGTCATTTAGCAGACTCTCTTATCCAGAGAGACTTACAGTAGTGAGTCATTTAGCAGACTCTCTGATCCAGAGAGACTTACAGTAGTGAGTCATTTAGCTGACTCTCTGATCCAGAAAGACTTACAGTAGTGAGTCATTTAGCAGACTCTCTGATCCAGAGAGACTTACAGTAGTGAGTCATTTAGCAGACTCTCTTATCCAGAGAGACTTACAGTAGTGAGTCATTTAGCTGACTCTTTTATCCAGAGAGACTTACATAGCGAGTCATTTAGCAGACTCTCTTATCCAGAGAGACTTACAGTAGTGAGTCATTTAGCAGACTCTCTGATCCAGAGAGACTTACAGTAGTGAGTCATTTAGCAGACTCTCTGATCCAGAGAGACTAACAGTAGTGAGTCATTTAGCAGACTCTCTGATCCAGAGAGACTTACAGTAGTGAGTCATTTAGCAGACTCTCTTATCCAGATAGACTTACAGTAGTGACTCATTTAGCAGACTCTCTTATCCAGAGAGACTTACAGTAGTGAGTCATTTAGCTGACTCTTTTATCCAGAGAGACTTACATAGCGAGTAATTTAGCAGACTCTCTTATCCAGAGAGACTTACAGTAGTGAGTCATTTAGCAGAGTCTCTGATCCAGAGAAACCAATTGTAGTGAGTCATTTAGCAGACTATCTTATCCAGAGCCACTTACAGTAGTGAGTCATTTAGCAGACTCTCTAATCCAGAGAGACTTACAGTAGTGAGTCATTTAGCTGACTCTTTTATCCAGAGAGACTTACATAGCGAGTCATTTAGCAGACTCTCTGATCCAGAGAGACTAACAGTAGTGAGTCATTTAGCAGACTCTCTGATCAGAGAGACTTACAGTAGTGAGTCATTTAGCTGACTCTCTGATCCAGAGAGACTTACAGTAGTGAGTCATTTAGCAGACTCTCTGATCCAGAGAGACTTACAGTAGTGAGTCATTTAGCAGACTCTCTGATCCAGAGAGACTTACAGTAGTGAGTCATTTAGCAGACTCTCTGATCCAGAGAGACTTACAGTAGTGAGTCATTTAGCAGACTCTCTGATCCAGAAAGACTAACAGTAGTGAGTCATTTAGCAGACTCTCTGATCCAGAGAGACTAACAGTAGTGAGTCATTTAGCAGACTCTCTGATCCAGAGAGACTTACAGTAGTGAGTCATTTAGCAGACTCTCTTATCCAGATAGACTTACAGTAGTGACTCATTTAGCAGACTCTCTTATCCAGAGAGACTTACAGTAGTGAGTCATTTAGCTGACTCTTTTATCCAGAGAGACTTACATAGCGAGTAATTTAGCAGACTCTCTTATCCAGAGAGACTTACAGTAGTGAGTCATTTAGCAGAGTCTCTGATCCAGAGAAACCAATTGTAGTGAGTCATTTAGCAGACTATCTTATCCAGAGCCACTTACAGTAGTGAGTCATTTAGCAGACTCTCTAATCCAGAGAGACTTACAGTAGTGAGTCATTTAGCTGACTCTTTTATCCAGAGAGACTTACATAGCGAGTCATTTAGCAGACTCTCTGATCCAGAGAGACTAACAGTAGTGAGTCATTTAGCAGACTCTCTGATCAGAGAGACTTACAGTAGTGAGTCATTTAGCTGACTCTCTGATCCAGAGAGACTTACAGTAGTGAGTCATTTAGCAGACTCTCTGATCCAGAGAGACTTACAGTAGTGAGTCATTTAGCAGACTCTCTTATCCAGAGAGACTTACAGTAGTGAGTCATTTAGCAGACTCTCTGATCCAGAGAGACTTACAGTAGTGAGTCATTTAGCAGACTCTCTGATCCAGAGAGACTAACAGTAGTGAGTCATTTAGCAGACTCTCTGATCCAGAGAGACTTACAGTAGTGAGTCATTTAGCAGACTCTCTTATCCAGATAGACTTACAGTAGTGACTCATTTAGCAGACTCTCTTATCCAGAGAGACTTACAGTAGTGAGTCATTTAGCTGACTCTTTTATCCAGAGAGACTTACATAGCGAGTAATTTAGCAGACTCTCTTATCCAGAGAGACTTACAGTAGTGAGTCATTTAGCAGAGTCTCTGATCCAGAGAAACCAATTGTAGTGAGTCATTTAGCAGACTATCTTATCCAGAGCCACTTACAGTAGTGAGTCATTTAGCAGACTCTCTAATCCAGAGAGACTTACAGTAGTGAGTCATTTAGCTGACTCTTTTATCCAGAGAGACTTACATAGCGAGTCATTTAGCAGACTCTCTGATCCAGAGAGACTAACAGTAGTGAGTCATTTAGCTGACTCTCTGATCCAGAGAGACTTACAGTAGTGAGTCATTTAGCAGACTCTCTGATCCAGAGAGACTTACAGTAGTGAGTCATTTAGCAGACTCTCTGATCCAGAGAGACTTACAGTAGTGAGTCATTTAGCAGACTCTCTGATCCAGAGAGACTTACAGTAGTGAGTCATTTAGCAGACTCTCTGATCCAGAAAGACTTACAGTAGTGAGTCATTTAGCAGACTCTCTGATCCAGAGAGACTTACAGTAGTGAGTCATTTAGCAGACTCTCTGATCCAGAGAGACTTACAGTAGTGAGTCATTTAGCTGACTCTCTTATCCAGAGAGACTTACAGTAGCGAGTCATTTAGCAGACTCTCTTATCCAGAGAGACTTACAGTAGTGAGTCATTTAGCAGACTCTCTGATCCAGAGAGACTTACAGTAGTGAGTCATTTAGCAGACTCTCTGATCCAGAGAGACTTACAGTAGTGAGTCATTTAGCAGACTCTCTGATCCAGAGAGACTAACAGTAGTGAGTCATTTAGCAGACTCTCTGATCCAGATAGACTTACAGTAGTGACTCATTTAGCAGACTCTCTTATCCAGAGAGACTTACAGTAGTGAGTCATTTAGCTGACTCTTTTATCCAGAGAGACTTACATAGCGAGTAATTTAGCAGACTCTCTTATCCAGAGAGACTTACAGTAGTGAGTCATTTAGCAGAGTCTCTGATCCAGAGAAACCAATTGTAGTGAGTCATTTAGCAGACTATCTTATCCAGAGCCACTTACAGTAGTGAGTCATTTAGCAGACTCTCTAATCCAGAGAGACTTACAGTAGTGAGTCATTTAGCTGACTCTTTTATCCAGAGAGACTTACATAGCGAGTCATTTAGCAGACTCTCTGATCCAGAGAGACTAACAGTAGTGAGTCATTTAGCAGACTCTCTGATCAGAGAGACTTACAGTAGTGAGTCATTTAGCTGACTCTCTGATCCAGAGAGACTTACAGTAGTGAGTCATTTAGCAGACTCTCTGATCCAGAGAGACTTACAGTAGTGAGTCATTTAGCAGACTCTCTGATCCAGAGAGACTTACAGTAGTGAGTCATTTAGCAGACTCTCTGATCCAGAGAGACTTACAGTAGTGAGTCATTTAGCAGACTCTCTGATCCAGAAAGACTAACAGTAGTGAGTCATTTAGCAGACTCTCTGATCCAGAGAGACTAACAGTAGTGAGTCATTTAGCAGACTCTCTGATCCAGAGAGACTTACAGTAGTGAGTCATTTAGCAGACTCTCTTATCCAGATAGACTTACAGTAGTGACTCATTTAGCAGACTCTCTTATCCAGAGAGACTTACAGTAGTGAGTCATTTAGCTGACTCTTTTATCCAGAGAGACTTACATAGCGAGTAATTTAGCAGACTCTCTTATCCAGAGAGACTTACAGTAGTGAGTCATTTAGCAGAGTCTCTGATCCAGAGAAACCAATTGTAGTGAGTCATTTAGCAGACTATCTTATCCAGAGCCACTTACAGTAGTGAGTCATTTAGCAGACTCTCTAATCCAGAGAGACTTACAGTAGTGAGTCATTTAGCTGACTCTTTTATCCAGAGAGACTTACATAGCGAGTCATTTAGCAGACTCTCTGATCCAGAGAGACTAACAGTAGTGAGTCATTTAGCAGACTCTCTGATCAGAGAGACTTACAGTAGTGAGTCATTTAGCTGACTCTCTGATCCAGAGAGACTTACAGTAGTGAGTCATTTAGCAGACTCTCTGATCCAGAGAGACTTACAGTAGTGAGTCATTTAGCAGACTCTCTGATCCAGAGAGACTTACAGTAGTGAGTCATTTAGCAGACTCTCTGATCCAGAGAGACTTACAGTAGTGAGTCATTTAGCAGACTCTCTGATCCAGAAAGACTAACAGTAGTGAGTCATTTAGCAGACTCTCTGATCCAGAGAGACTAACAGTAGTGAGTCATTTAGCAGACTCTCTGATCCAGAGAGACTTACAGTAGTGAGTCATTTAGCAGACTCTCTTATCCAGATAGACTTACAGTAGTGACTCATTTAGCAGACTCTCTTATCCAGAGAGACTTACAGTAGTGAGTCATTTAGCTGACTCTTTTATCCAGAGAGACTTACATAGCGAGTCATTTAGCAGACTCTCTTATCCAGAGAGACTTACAGTAGTGAGTCATTTAGCAGAGTCTCTGATCCAGAGAAACCAATTGTAGTGAGTCATTTAGCAGACTATCTTATCCAGAGCCACTTACATAGCGAGTCATTTAGCAGACTCTCTGATCCAGAGAGACTTACAGTAGTGAGTCATTTAGCTGACTCTCTGATCCAGAGAGACTTACAGTAGTGAGTCATTTAGCAGACTCTCTTATCCAGAGAGACTTACAGTAGTGAGTCATTTAGCTGACTCTTTTATCCAGAGAGACTTACATAGCGAGTCATTTAGCAGACTCTCTTATCCAGAGAGACTTACAGTAGTGAGTCATTTAGCAGACTCTCTGATCCAGAGAGACTTACAGTAGTGAGTCATTTAGCTGACTCTCTGATCCAGAAAGACTTACAGTAGTGAGTCATTTAGCAGACTCTCTGATCCAGAGAGACTTACAGTAGTGAGTCATTTAGCAGACTCTCTTATCCAGAGAGACTTACAGTAGTGAGTCATTTAGCTGACTCTTTTATCCAGAGAGACTTACATAGCGAGTCATTTAGCAGACTCTCTTATCCAGAGAGACTTACAGTAGTGAGTAATTTAGCAGACTCTCTGATCCAGAGAGACTTACAGTAGTGAGTAATTTAGCAGACTCTCTGATCCAGAGAGACTAACAGTAGTGAGTCATTTAGCAGACTCTCTGATCCAGAGAGACTTACAGTAGTGAGTCATTTAGCAGACTCTCTTATCCAGATAGACTTACAGTAGTGACTCATTTAGCAGACTCTCTTATCCAGAGAGACTTACAGTAGTGAGTCATTTAGCTGACTCTTTTATCCAGAGAGACTTACATAGCGAGTAATTTAGCAGACTCTCTTATCCAGAGAGACTTACAGTAGTGAGTCATTTAGCAGAGTCTCTGATCCAGAGAAACCAATTGTAGTGAGTCATTTAGCAGACTATCTTATCCAGAGCCACTTACAGTAGTGAGTCATTTAGCAGACTCTCTAATCCAGAGAGACTTACAGTAGTGAGTCATTTAGCTGACTCTCTGATCCAGAGAGACTTACAGTAGTGAGTCATTTAGCAGACTCTCTGATCCAGAGAGACTTACAGTAGTGAGTCATTTAGCAGACTCTCTTATCCAGAGAGACTTACAGTAGTGAGTCATTTAGCTGACTCTTTTATTCAGAGAGACTTACATAGCGAGTCATTTAGCAGACTCTCTTATCCAGAGAGACTTACAGTAGTGAGTCATTTAGCAGACTCTCTGATCCAGAGAGACTTACAGTAGTGAGTCATTTAGCTGACTCTCTGATCCAGAAAGACTTACAGTAGTGAGTCATTTAGCAGACTCTCTGATCCAGAGAGACTTACAGTAGTGAGTCATTTAGCAGACTCTCTTATCCAGAGAGACTTACAGTAGTGAGTCATTTAGCTGACTCTTTTATCCAGAGAGACTTACATAGCGAGTCATTTAGCAGACTCTCTTATCCAGAGAGACTTACAGTAGTGAGTCATTTAGCAGACTCTCTGATCCAGAGAGACTTACAGTAGTGAGTCATTTAGCAGACTCTCTGATCCAGAGAGACTTACAGTAGTGAGTCATTTAGCAGACTCTCTGATCCAGAGAGACTAACAGTAGTGAGTCATTTAGCAGACTCTCTGATCCAGATAGACTTACAGTAGTGACTCATTTAGCAGACTCTCTTATCCAGAGAGACTTACAGTAGTGAGTCATTTAGCTGACTCTTTTATCCAGAGAGACTTACATAGCGAGTAATTTAGCAGACTCTCTTATCCAGAGAGACTTACAGTAGTGAGTCATTTAGCAGAGTCTCTGATCCAGAGAAACCAATTGTAGTGAGTCATTTAGCAGACTATCTTATCCAGAGCCACTTACAGTAGTGAGTCATTTAGCAGACTCTCTAATCCAGAGAGACTTACAGTAGTGAGTCATTTAGCTGACTCTTTTATCCAGAGAGACTTACATAGCGAGTCATTTAGCAGACTCTCTGATCCAGAGAGACTAACAGTAGTGAGTCATTTAGCAGACTCTCTGATCAGAGAGACTTACAGTAGTGAGTCATTTAGCTGACTCTCTGATCCAGAGAGACTTACAGTAGTGAGTCATTTAGCAGACTCTCTGATCCAGAGAGACTTACAGTAGTGAGTCATTTAGCAGACTCTCTGATCCAGAGAGACTTACAGTAGTGAGTCATTTAGCAGACTCTCTGATCCAGAGAGACTTACAGTAGTGAGTCATTTAGCAGACTCTCTGATCCAGAAAGACTAACAGTAGTGAGTCATTTAGCAGACTCTCTGATCCAGAGAGACTAACAGTAGTGAGTCATTTAGCAGACTCTCTGATCCAGAGAGACTTACAGTAGTGAGTCATTTAGCAGACTCTCTTATCCAGATAGACTTACAGTAGTGACTCATTTAGCAGACTCTCTTATCCAGAGAGACTTACAGTAGTGAGTCATTTAGCTGACTCTTTTATCCAGAGAGACTTACATAGCGAGTAATTTAGCAGACTCTCTTATCCAGAGAGACTTACAGTAGTGAGTCATTTAGCAGAGTCTCTGATCCAGAGAAACCAATTGTAGTGAGTCATTTAGCAGACTATCTTATCCAGAGCCACTTACAGTAGTGAGTCATTTAGCAGACTCTCTAATCCAGAGAGACTTACAGTAGTGAGTCATTTAGCTGACTCTTTTATCCAGAGAGACTTACATAGCGAGTCATTTAGCAGACTCTCTGATCCAGAGAGACTAACAGTAGTGAGTCATTTAGCAGACTCTCTGATCAGAGAGACTTACAGTAGTGAGTCATTTAGCTGACTCTCTGATCCAGAGAGACTTACAGTAGTGAGTCATTTAGCAGACTCTCTGATCCAGAGAGACTTACAGTAGTGAGTCATTTAGCAGACTCTCTGATCCAGAGAGACTTACAGTAGTGAGTCATTTAGCAGACTCTCTGATCCAGAGAGACTTACAGTAGTGAGTCATTTAGCAGACTCTCTGATCCAGAAAGACTAACAGTAGTGAGTCATTTAGCAGACTCTCTGATCCAGAGAGACTAACAGTAGTGAGTCATTTAGCAGACTCTCTGATCCAGAGAGACTTACAGTAGTGAGTCATTTAGCAGACTCTCTTATCCAGATAGACTTACAGTAGTGACTCATTTAGCAGACTCTCTTATCCAGAGAGACTTACAGTAGTGAGTCATTTAGCTGACTCTTTTATCCAGAGAGACTTACATAGCGAGTCATTTAGCAGACTCTCTTATCCAGAGAGACTTACAGTAGTGAGTCATTTAGCAGAGTCTCTGATCCAGAGAAACCAATTGTAGTGAGTCATTTAGCAGACTATCTTATCCAGAGCCACTTACATAGCGAGTCATTTAGCAGACTCTCTGATCCAGAAAGACTTACAGTAGTGAGTCATTTAGCTGACTCTCTGATCCAGAGAGACTTACAGTAGTGAGTCATTTAGCAGACTCTCTTATCCAGAGAGACTTACAGTAGTGAGTCATTTAGCTGACTCTTTTATCCAGAGAGACTTACATAGCGAGTCATTTAGCAGACTCTCTTATCCAGAGAGACTTACAGTAGTGAGTCATTTAGCAGACTCTCTGATCCAGAGAGACTTACAGTAGTGAGTCATTTAGCTGACTCTCTGATCCAGAAAGACTTACAGTAGTGAGTCATTTAGCAGACTCTCTGATCCAGAGAGACTTACAGTAGTGAGTCATTTAGCAGACTCTCTTATCCAGAGAGACTTACAGTAGTGAGTCATTTAGCTGACTCTTTTATCCAGAGAGACTTACATAGCGAGTCATTTAGCAGACTCTCTTATCCAGAGAGACTTACAGTAGTGAGTCATTTAGCAGACTCTCTGATCCAGAGAGACTTACAGTAGTGAGTCATTTAGCAGACTCTCTGATCCAGAGAGACTAACAGTAGTGAGTCATTTAGCAGACTCTCTGATCCAGAGAGACTTACAGTAGTGAGTCATTTAGCAGACTCTCTTATCCAGATAGACTTACAGTAGTGACTCATTTAGCAGACTCTCTTATCCAGAGAGACTTACATTAGTGAGTCATTTATCTGACTCTTTTATCCAGAGAGACTTACATAGCGAGTAATTTAGCAGACTCTCTTATCCAGAGAGACTTACAGTAGTGAGTCATTTAGCAGAGTCTCTGATCCAGAGAAACCAATTGTAGTGAGTCATTTAGCAGACTATCTTATCCAGAGCCACTTACAGTAGTGAGTCATTTAGCAGACTCTCTAATCCAGAGAGACTTACAGTAGTGAGTCATTTAGCTGACTCTTTTATCCAGAGAGACTTACATAGCGAGTCATTTAGCAGACTCTCTGATCCAGAGAGACTAACAGTAGTGAGTCATTTAGCAGACTCTCTGATCAGAGAGACTTACAGTAGTGAGTCATTTAGCTGACTCTTTTATCCAGAGAGACTTACATAGCGAGTCATTTAGCAGACTCTCTGATCCAGAGAGACTAACAGTAGTGAGTCATTTAGCAGACTCTCTGATCAGAGAGACTTACAGTAGTGAGTCATTTAGCTGACTCTCTGATCCAGAAAGACTTACAGTAGTGAGTCATTTAGCAGACTCTCTGATCCAGAGAGACTTACAGTAGTGAGTCATTTAGCAGACTCTCTTATCCAGAGAGACTTACAGTAGTGAGTCATTTAGCTGACTCTTTTATCCAGAGAGACTTACATAGCGAGTCATTTAGCAGACTCTCTTATCCAGAGAGACTTACAGTAGTGAGTCATTTAGCAGACTCTCTGATCCAGAGAGACTTACAGTAGTGAGTCATTTAGCAGACTCTCTGATCCAGAGAGACTAACAGTAGTGAGTCATTTAGCAGACTCTCTGATCCAGAGAGACTTACAGTAGTGAGTCATTTAGCAGACTCTCTTATCCAGATAGACTTACAGTAGTGACTCATTTAGCAGACTCTCTTATCCAGAGAGACTTACAGTAGTGAGTCATTTAGCTGACTCTTTTATCCAGAGAGACTTACATAGCGAGTAATTTAGCAGACTCTCTTATCCAGAGAGACTTACAGTAGTGAGTCATTTAGCAGAGTCTCTGATCCAGAGAAACCAATTGTAGTGAGTCATTTAGCAGACTATCTTATCCAGAGCCACTTACAGTAGTGAGTCATTTAGCAGACTCTCTAATCCAGAGAGACTTACAGTAGTGAGTCATTTAGCTGACTCTCTGATCCAGAGAGACTTACAGTAGTGAGTCATTTAGCAGACTCTCTGATCCAGAGAGACTTACAGTAGTGAGTCATTTAGCAGACTCTCTTATCCAGAGAGACTTACAGTAGTGAGTCATTTAGCTGACTCTTTTATTCAGAGAGACTTACATAGCGAGTCATTTAGCAGACTCTCTTATCCAGAGAGACTTACAGTAGTGAGTCATTTAGCAGACTCTCTGATCCAGAGAGACTTACAGTAGTGAGTCATTTAGCTGACTCTCTGATCCAGAAAGACTTACAGTAGTGAGTCATTTAGCAGACTCTCTGATCCAGAGAGACTTACAGTAGTGAGTCATTTAGCAGACTCTCTTATCCAGAGAGACTTACAGTAGTGAGTCATTTAGCTGACTCTTTTATCCAGAGAGACTTACATAGCGAGTCATTTAGCAGACTCTCTGATCCAGAGAGACTAACAGTAGTGAGTCATTTAGCAGACTCTCTGATCAGAGAGACTTACAGTAGTGAGTCATTTAGCTGACTCTCTGATCCAGAGAGACTTACAGTAGTGAGTCATTTAGCAGACTCTCTGATCCAGAGAGACTTACAGTAGTGAGTCATTTAGCAGACTCTCTGATCCAGAGAGACTTACAGTAGTGAGTCATTTAGCAGACTCTCTGATCCAGAGAGACTTACAGTAGTGAGTCATTTAGCAGACTCTCTGATCCAGAAAGACTAACAGTAGTGAGTCATTTAGCAGACTCTCTGATCCAGAGAGACTAACAGTAGTGAGTCATTTAGCAGACTCTCTGATCCAGAGAGACTTACAGTAGTGAGTCATTTAGCAGACTCTCTTATCCAGATAGACTTACAGTAGTGACTCATTTAGCAGACTCTCTTATCCAGAGAGACTTACAGTAGTGAGTCATTTAGCTGACTCTTTTATCCAGAGAGACTTACATAGCGAGTAATTTAGCAGACTCTCTTATCCAGAGAGACTTACAGTAGTGAGTCATTTAGCAGAGTCTCTGATCCAGAGAAACCAATTGTAGTGAGTCATTTAGCAGACTATCTTATCCAGAGCCACTTACAGTAGTGAGTCATTTAGCAGACTCTCTAATCCAGAGAGACTTACAGTAGTGAGTCATTTAGCTGACTCTTTTATCCAGAGAGACTTACATAGCGAGTCATTTAGCAGACTCTCTGATCCAGAGAGACTAACAGTAGTGAGTCATTTAGCAGACTCTCTGATCAGAGAGACTTACAGTAGTGAGTCATTTAGCTGACTCTCTGATCCAGAGAGACTTACAGTAGTGAGTCATTTAGCAGACTCTCTGATCCAGAGAGACTTACAGTAGTGAGTCATTTAGCAGACTCTCTGATCCAGAGAGACTTACAGTAGTGAGTCATTTAGCAGACTCTCTGATCCAGAGAGACTTACAGTAGTGAGTCATTTAGCAGACTCTCTGATCCAGAAAGACTAACAGTAGTGAGTCATTTAGCAGACTCTCTGATCCAGAGAGACTAACAGTAGTGAGTCATTTAGCAGACTCTCTGATCCAGAGAGACTTACAGTAGTGAGTCATTTAGCAGACTCTCTTATCCAGATAGACTTACAGTAGTGACTCATTTAGCAGACTCTCTTATCCAGAGAGACTTACAGTAGTGAGTCATTTAGCTGACTCTTTTATCCAGAGAGACTTACATAGCGAGTCATTTAGCAGACTCTCTTATCCAGAGAGACTTACAGTAGTGAGTCATTTAGCAGAGTCTCTGATCCAGAGAAACCAATTGTAGTGAGTCATTTAGCAGACTATCTTATCCAGAGCCACTTACATAGCGAGTCATTTAGCAGACTCTCTGATCCAGAAAGACTTACAGTAGTGAGTCATTTAGCTGACTCTCTGATCCAGAGAGACTTACAGTAGTGAGTCATTAGCAGACTCTCTTATCCAGAGAGACTTACAGTAGTGAGTCATTTAGCTGACTCTTTTATCCAGAGAGACTTACATAGCGAGTCATTTAGCAGACTCTCTTATCCAGAGAGACTTACAGTAGTGAGTCATTTAGCAGACTCTCTGATCCAGAGAGACTTACAGTAGTGAGTCATTTAGCTGACTCTCTGATCCAGAAAGACTTACAGTAGTGAGTCATTTAGCAGACTCTCTGATCCAGAGAGACTTACAGTAGTGAGTCATTTAGCAGACTCTCTTATCCAGAGAGACTTACAGTAGTGAGTCATTTAGCTGACTCTTTTATCCAGAGAGACTTACATAGCGAGTCATTTAGCAGACTCTCTTATCCAGAGAGACTTACAGTAGTGAGTCATTTAGCAGACTCTCTGATCCAGAGAGACTTACAGTAGTGAGTCATTTAGCAGACTCTCTGATCCAGAGAGACTAACAGTAGTGAGTCATTTAGCAGACTCTCTGATCCAGAGAGACTTACAGTAGTGAGTCATTTAGCAGACTCTCTTATCCAGATAGACTTACAGTAGTGACTCATTTAGCAGACTCTCTTATCCAGAGAGACTTACATTAGTGAGTCATTTATCTGACTCTTTTATCCAGAGAGACTTACATAGCGAGTAATTTAGCAGACTCTCTTATCCAGAGAGACTTACAGTAGTGAGTCATTTAGCAGAGTCTCTGATCCAGAGAAACCAATTGTAGTGAGTCATTTAGCAGACTATCTTATCCAGAGCCACTTACAGTAGTGAGTCATTTAGCAGACTCTCTAATCCAGAGAGACTTACAGTAGTGAGTCATTTAGCTGACTCTTTTATCCAGAGAGACTTACATAGCGAGTCATTTAGCAGACTCTCTGATCCAGAGAGACTAACAGTAGTGAGTCATTTAGCAGACTCTCTGATCAGAGAGACTTACAGTAGTGAGTCATTTAGCTGACTCTCTGATCCAGAGAGACTTACAGTAGTGAGTCATTTAGCAGACTCTCTGATCCAGAGAGACTTACAGTAGTGAGTCATTTAGCAGACTCTCTTATCCAGAGAGACTTACAGTAGTGAGTCATTTAGCTGACTCTTTTATCCAGAGAGACTTACATAGCGAGTCATTTAGCAGACTCTCTTATCCAGAGAGACTTACAGTAGTGAGTCATTTAGCAGACTCTCTGATCCAGAGAGACTTACAGTAGTGAGTCATTTAGCTGACTCTCTGATCCAGAAAGACTTACAGTAGTGAGTCATTTAGCAGACTCTCTGATCCAGAGAGACTTACAGTAGTGAGTCATTTAGCAGACTCTCTTATCCAGAGAGACTTACAGTAGTGAGTCATTTAGCTGACTCTTTTATCCAGAGAGACTTACATAGCGAGTCATTTAGCAGACTCTCTTATCCAGATAGACTTACAGTAGTGAGTCATTTAGCAGACTCTCTGATCCAGAGAGACTTACAGTAGTGAGTCATTTAGCAGACTCTCTGATCCAGAGAGACTAACAGTAGTGAGTCATTTAGCAGACTCTCTGATCCAGAGAGACTTACAGTAGTGAGTCATTTAGCAGACTCTCTTATCCAGATAGACTTACAGTAGTGACTCATTTAGCAGACTCTCTTATCCAGAGAGACTTACAGTAGTGAGTCATTTAGCTGACTCTTTTATCCAGAGAGACTTACATAGCGAGTAATTTAGCAGACTCTCTTATCCAGAGAGACTTACAGTAGTGAGTCATTTAGCAGAGTCTCTGATCCAGAGAAACCAATTGTAGTGAGTCATTTAGCAGACTATCTTATCCAGAGCCACTTACAGTAGTGAGTCATTTAGCAGACTCTCTAATCCAGAGAGACTTACAGTAGTGAGTCATTTAGCTGACTCTTTTATCCAGAGAGACTTACATAGCGAGTCATTTAGCAGACTCTCTGATCCAGAGAGACTAACAGTGGTGAGTCATTTAGCAGACTCTCTGATCAGAGAGACTTACAGTAGTGAGTCATTTAGCTGACTCTCTGATCCAGAGAGACTTACAGTAGTGAGTCATTTAGCAGACTCTCTGATCCAGAGAGACTTACAGTAGTGAGTCATTTAGCAGACTCTCTGATCCAGAGAGACTTACAGTAGTGAGTCATTTAGCAGACTCTCTGATCCAGAGAGACTAACAGTAGTGAGTCATTTAGCAGACTCTCTGATCAGAGAGACTTACAGTAGTGAGTCATTTAGCTGACTCTCTGATCCAGAGAGACTTACAGTAGTGAGTCATTTAGCAGACTCTCTGATCCAGAGAGACTTACAGTAGTGAGTCATTTAGCAGACTCTCTGATCCAGAGAGACTTACAGTAGTGAGTCATTTAGCAGACTCTCTGATCCAGAGAGACTTACAGTAGTGAGTCATTTAGCAGACTCTCTGATCCAGAAAGACTAACAGTAGTGAGTCATTTAGCAGACTCTCTGATCCAGAGAGACTAACAGTAGTGAGTCATTTAGCAGACTCTCTGATCCAGAGAGACTTACAGTAGTGAGTCATTTAGCAGACTCTCTTATCCAGATAGACTTACAGTAGTGACTCATTTAGCAGACTCTCTTATCCAGAGAGACTTACAGTAGTGAGTCATTTAGCTGACTCTTTTATCCAGAGAGACTTACATAGCGAGTCATTTAGCAGACTCTCTTATCCAGAGAGACTTACAGTAGTGAGTCATTTAGCAGAGTCTCTGATCCAGAGAAACCAATTGTAGTGAGTCATTTAGCAGACTATCTTATCCAGAGCCACTTACATAGCGAGTCATTTAGCAGACTCTCTGATCCAGAAAGACTTACAGTAGTGAGTCATTTAGCTGACTCTCTGATCCAGAGAGACTTACAGTAGTGAGTCATTTAGCAGACTCTCTTATCCAGAGAGACTTACAGTTGTGAGTCATTTAGCTGACTCTTTTATCCAGAGAGACTTACATAGCGAGTCATTTAGCAGACTCTCTTATCCAGAGAGACTTACAGTAGTGAGTCATTTAGCAGACTCTCTGATCCAGAGAGACTTACAGTAGTGAGTCATTTAGCTGACTCTCTGATCCAGAAAGACTTACAGTAGTGAGTCATTTAGCAGACTCTCTGATCCAGAGAGACTTACAGTAGTGAGTCATTTAGCAGACTCTCTTATCCAGAGAGACTTACAGTAGTGAGTCATTTAGCTGACTCTTTTATCCAGAGAGACTTACATAGCGAGTCATTTAGCAGACTCTCTTATCCAGAGAGACTTACAGTAGTGAGTCATTTAGGAGACTCTCTGATCCAGAGAGACTTACAGTAGTGAGTCATTTAGCAGACTCTCTGATCCAGAGAGACTAACAGTAGTGAGTCATTTAGCAGACTCTCTGATCCAGAGAGACTTACAGTAGTGAGTCATTTAGCAGACTCTCTTATCCAGATAGACTTACAGTAGTGACTCATTTAGCAGACTCTCTTATCCAGAGAGACTTACAGTAGTGAGTCATTTAGCAGACTCTCTGATCCAGAGAGACTAACAGTAGTGAGTCATTTAGCAGACTCTCTGATCAGAGAGACTTACAGTAGTGAGTCATTTAGCTGACTCTCTGATCCAGAGAGACTTACAGTAGTGAGTCATTTAGCAGACTCTCTGATCCAGAGAGACTTACAGTAGTGAGTCATTTAGCAGACTCTCTGATCCAGAGAGACTTACAGTAGTGAGTCATTTAGCAGACTCTCTGATCCAGAGAGACTTACAGTAGTGAGTCATTTAGCAGACTCTCTGATCCAGAAAGACTAACAGTAGTGAGTCATTTAGCAGACTCTCTGATCCAGAGAGACTAACAGTAGTGAGTCATTTAGCAGACTCTCTGATCCAGAGAGACTTACAGTAGTGAGTCATTTAGCAGACTCTCTTATCCAGATAGACTTACAGTAGTGACTCATTTAGCAGACTCTCTTATCCAGAGAGACTTACAGTAGTGAGTCATTTAGCTGACTCTTTTATCCAGAGAGACTTACATAGCGAGTCATTTAGCAGACTCTCTTATCCAGAGAGACTTACAGTAGTGAGTCATTTAGCAGAGTCTCTGATCCAGAGAAACCAATTGTAGTGAGTCATTTAGCAGACTATCTTATCCAGAGCCACTTACATAGCGAGTCATTTAGCAGACTCTCCGATCCAGAAAGACTTACAGTAGTGAGTCATTTAGCTGACTCTCTGATCCAGAGAGACTTACAGTAGTGAGTCATTTAGCAGACTCTCTTATCCAGAGAGACTTACAGTTGTGAGTCATTTAGCTGACTCTTTTATCCAGAGAGACTTACATAGCGAGTCATTTAGCAGACTCTCTTATCCAGAGAGACTTACAGTAGTGAGTCATTTAGCAGACTCTCTGATCCAGAGAGACTTACAGTAGTGAGTCATTTAGCTGACTCTCTGATCCAGAAAGACTTACAGTAGTGAGTCATTTAGCAGACTCTCTGATCCAGAGAGACTTACAGTAGTGAGTCATTTAGCAGACTCTCTTATCCAGAGAGACTTACAGTAGTGAGTCATTTAGCTGACTCTTTTATCCAGAGAGACTTACATAGCGAGTCATTTAGCAGACTCTCTTATCCAGAGAGACTTACAGTAGTGAGTCATTTAGGAGACTCTCTGATCCAGAGAGACTTACAGTAGTGAGTCATTTAGCAGACTCTCTGATCCAGAGAGACTAACAGTAGTGAGTCATTTAGCAGACTCTCTGATCCAGAGAGACTTACAGTAGTGAGTCATTTAGCAGACTCTCTTATCCAGATAGACTTACAGTAGTGACTCATTTAGCAGACTCTCTTATCCAGAGAGACTTACAGTAGTGAGTCATTTAGCTGACTCTTTTATCCAGAGAGACTTACATAGCGAGTAATTTAGCAGACTCTCTTATCCAGAGAGACTTACAGTAGTGAGTCATTTAGCAGAGTCTCTGATCCAGAGAAACCAATTGTAGTGAGTCATTTAGCAGACTATCTTATCCAGAGCCACTTACAGTAGTGAGTCATTTAGCAGACTCTCTAATCCAGAGAGACTTACAGTAGTGAGTCATTTAGCTGACTCTTTTATCCAGAGAGACTTACATAGCGAGTCATTTAGCAGACTCTCTGATCCAGAGAGACTAACAGTAGTGAGTCATTTAGCAGACTCTCTGATCAGAGAGACTTACAGTAGTGAGTCATTTAGCTGACTCTCTGATCCAGAGAGACTTACAGTAGTGAGTCATTTAGCAGACTCTCTGATCAGAGAGACTTACAGTAGTGAGTCATTTAGCAGACTCTCTTATCCAGATAGACTTACAGTAGTGACTCATTTAGCAGACTCTCTTATCCAGAGAGACTTACAGTAGTGAGTCATTTAGCTGACTCTTTTATCCAGAGAGACTTACATAGCGAGTCATTTAGCAGACTCTCTTATCCAGAGAGACTTACAGTAGTGAGTCATTTAGCAGAGTCTCTGATCCAGAGAAACCAATTGTAGTGAGTCATTTAGCAGACTATCTTATCCAGAGCCACTTACATAGCGAGTCATTTAGCAGACTCTCTGATCCAGAAAGACTTACAGTAGTGAGTCATTTAGCTGACTCTCTGATCCAGAGAGACTTACAGTAGTGAGTCATTTAGCAGACTCTCTTATCCAGAGAGACTTACAGTAGTGAGTCATTTAGCTGACTCTTTTATCCAGAGAGACTTACATAGCGAGTCATTTAGCAGACTCTCTTATCCAGAGAGACTTACAGTAGTGAGTCATTTAGCAGACTCTCTGATCCAGAGAGACTTACAGTAGTGAGTCATTTAGCTGACTCTCTGATCCAGAAAGACTTACAGTAGTGAGTCATTTAGCAGACTCTCTGATCCAGAGAGACTTACAGTAGTGAGTCATTTAGCAGACTCTCTTATCCAGAGAGACTTACAGTAGTGAGTCATTTAGCTGACTCTTTTATCCAGAGAGACTTACATAGCGAGTCATTTAGCAGACTCTCTTATCCAGAGAGACTTACAGTAGTGAGTCATTTAGGAGACTCTCTGATCCAGAGAGACTTACAGTAGTGAGTCATTTAGCAGACTCTCTGATCCAGAGAGACTAACAGTAGTGAGTCATTTAGCAGACTCTCTGATCCAGAGAGACTTACAGTAGTGAGTCATTTAGCAGACTCTCTTATCCAGATAGACTTACAGTAGTGACTCATTTAGCAGACTCTCTTATCCAGAGAGACTTACAGTAGTGAGTCATTTAGCTGACTCTTTTATCCAGAGAGACTTACATAGCGAGTAATTTAGCAGACTCTCTTATCCAGAGAGACTTACAGTAGTGAGTCATTTAGCAGAGTCTCTGATCCAGAGAAACCAATTGTAGTGAGTCATTTAGCAGACTATCTTATCCAGAGCCACTTACAGTAGTGAGTCATTTAGCAGACTCTCTAATCCAGAGAGACTTACAGTAGTGAGTCATTTAGCTGACTCTTTTATCCAGAGAGACTTACATAGCGAGTCATTTAGCAGACTCTCTGATCCAGAGAGACTAACAGTAGTGAGTCATTTTGCAGACTCTCTGATCAGAGAGACTTACAGTAGTGAGTCATTTAGCTGACTCTCTGATCCAGAGAGACTTACAGTAGTGAGTCATTTAGCAGACTCTCTGATCCAGAGAGACATACAGTAGTGAGTCATTTAGCAGACTCTCTTATCCAGAGAGACTTACAGTAGTGAGTCATTTAGCTGACTCTTTTATCCAGAGAGACTTACATAGCGAGTCATTTAGCAGACTCTCTTATCCAGAGAGACTTACAGTAGTGAGTCATTTAGCAGACTCTCTGATCCAGAGAGACTTACAGTAGTGAGTCATTTAGCAGACTCTCTGATCCAGAGAGACTTACAGTAGTGAGTCATTTAGCTGACTCTCTGATCCAGAAAGACTTACAGTAGTGAGTCATTTAGCAGACTCTCTGATCCAGAGAGACTTACAGTAGTGAGTCATTTAGCAGACTCTCTTATCCAGAGAGACTTACAGTAGTGAGTCATTTAGCTGACTCTTTTATCCAGAGAGACTTACATAGCGAGTCATTTAGCAGACTCTCTTATCCAGAGAGACTTACAGTAGTGAGTCATTTAGCAGACTCTCTGATCCAGAGAGACTTACAGTAGTGAGTCATTTAGCAGACTCTCTGATCCAGAGAGACTAACAGTAGTGAGTCATTTAGCAGACTCTCTGATCCAGAGAGAATTACAGTAGTGAGTCATTTAGCAGACTCTCTTATCCAGATAGACTTACAGTAGTGACTCATTTAGCAGACTCTCTTATCCAGAGAGACTTACAGTAGTGAGTCATTTAGCTGACTCTTTTATCCAGAGAGACTTACATAGCGAGTAATTTAGCAGACTCTCTTATCCAGAGAGACTTACAGTAGTGAGTCATTTAGCAGAGTCTCTGATCCAGAGAAACCAATTGTAGTGAGTCATTTAGCAGACTATCTTATCCAGAGAGACTTACAGTAGTGAGTCATTTAGCAGACTCTCTGATCCAGAGAGACTTACAGTAGTGAGTCATTTAGCAGACTCTCTTATCCAGAGAGACTTACAGTAGTGAGTCATTTAGCTGACTCTTTTATCCAGAGAGACTTACATAGCGAGTCATTTAGCAGACTCTCTTATCCAGAGAGACTTACAGTAGTGAGTCATTTAGCAGACTCTCTGATCCAGAGAGACTTACAGTAGTGAGTCATTTAGCAGACTCTCTGATCCAGAGAGACTTACAGTAGTGAGTCATTTAGCTGACTCTCTGATCCAGAAAGACTTACAGTAGTGAGTCATTTAGCAGACTCTCTGATCCAGAGAGACTTACAGTAGTGAGTCATTTAGCAGACTCTCTTATCCAGAGAGACTTACAGTAGTGAGTCATTTAGCTGACTCTTTTATCCAGAGAGACTTACATAGCGAGTCATTTAGCAGACTCTCTTATCCAGAGAGACTTACAGTAGTGAGTCATTTAGCAGACTCTCTGATCCAGAGAGACTTACAGTAGTGAGTCATTTAGCAGACTCTCTGATCCAGAGAGACTAACAGTAGTGAGTCATTTAACAGACTCTCTGATCCAGAGAGACTTACAGTAGTGAGTCATTTAGCAGACTCTCTTATCCAGATAGACTTACAGTAGTGACTCATTTAGCAGACTCTCTTATCCAGAGAGACTTACAGTAGTGAGTCATTTAGCTGACTCTTTTATCCAGAGAGACTTACATAGCGAGTAATTTAGCAGACTCTCTTATCCAGAGAGACTTACAGTAGTGAGTCATTTAGAAGAGTCTCTGATCCAGAGAAACCAATTGTAGTGAGTCATTTAGCAGACTATCTTATCCAGAGCCACTTACAGTAGTGAGTCATTTAGCAGACTCTCTAATCCAGAGAGACTTACAGTAGTGAGTCATTTAGCTGACTCTTTTATCCAGAGAGACTTACATAGCGAGTCATTTAGCAGACTCTCTGATCCAGAGAGACTAACAGTAGTGAGTCATTTAGCAGACTCTCTGATCAGAGAGACTTACAGTAGTGAGTCATTTAGCTGACTCTCTGATCCAGAGAGACTTACAGTAGTGAGTCATTTAGCAGACTCTCTGATCAGAGAGACTTACAGTAGTGAGTCATTTAGCAGACTCTCTTATCCAGATAGACTTACAGTAGTGACTCATTTAGCAGACTCTCTTATCCAGAGAGACTTACAGTAGTGAGTCATTTAGCTGACTCTTTTATCCAGAGAGACTTACATAGCGAGTCATTTAGCAGACTCTCTTATCCAGAGAGACTTACAGTAGTGAGTCATTTAGCAGAGTCTCTGATCCAGAGAAACCAATTGTAGTGAGTCATTTAGCAGACTATCTTATCCAGAGCCACTTACATAGCGAGTCATTTAGCAGACTCTCTGATCCAGAAAGACTTACAGTAGTGAGTCATTTAGCTGACTCTCTGATCCAGAGAGACTTACAGTAGTGAGTCATTTAGCAGACTCTCTTATCCAGAGAGACTTACAGTAGTGAGTCATTTAGCTGACTCTTTTATCCAGAGAGACTTACATAGCGAGTCATTTAGCAGACTCTCTTATCCAGAGAGACTTACAGTAGTGAGTCATTTAGCAGACTCTCTGATCCAGAGAGACTTACAGTAGTGAGTCATTTAGCTGACTCTCTGATCCAGAAAGACTTACAGTAGTGAGTCATTTAGCAGACTCTCTGATCCAGAGAGACTTACAGTAGTGAGTCATTTAGCAGACTCTCTTATCCAGAGAGACTTACAGTAGTGAGTCATTTAGCTGACTCTTTTATCCAGAGAGACTTACATAGCGAGTCATTTAGCAGACTCTCTTATCCAGAGAGACTTACAGTAGTGAGTCATTTAGGAGACTCTCTGATCCAGAGAGACTTACAGTAGTGAGTCATTTAGCAGACTCTCTGATCCAGAGAGACTAACAGTAGTGAGTCATTTAGCAGACTCTCTGATCCAGAGAGACTTACAGTAGTGAGTCATTTAGCAGACTCTCTTATCCAGATAGACTTACAGTAGTGACTCATTTAGCAGACTCTCTGATCCAGAGAGACTTACAGTAGTGAGTCATTTAGCAGACTCTCTTATCCAGATAGACTTACAGTAGTGACTCATTTAGCAGACTCTCTTATCCAGAGAGACTTACATAGCGAGTCATTTAGCAGACTCTCTGATCCAGAGAGACTAACAGTAGTGAGTCATTTAGCAGACTCTCTGATCCAGAGAGACTTACAGTAGTGAGTCATTTAGCAGACTCTCTGATCCAGAGAGACTTACAGTAGTGAGTCATTTAGCAGACTCTCTGATCCAGAGAGACTTACAGTAGTGAGTCATTTAGCAGACTCTCTGATCCAGAGAGACTTACAGTAGTGAGTCATTTAGCAGACTCTCTGATCCAGAAAGACTAACAGTAGTGAGTCATTTAGCAGACTCTCTGATCCAGAGAGACTAACAGTAGTGAGTCATTTAGCAGACTCTCTGATCCAGAGAGACTATACAGTAGTGAGTCATTTAGCAGACTCTCTGATCCAGAGAGACTTACAGTAGTGAGTCATTTAGCAGACTCTCTGATCCAGAGAGACTTACAGTAGTGAGTCATTTAGCAGACTCTCTGATCCAGAGAGACTTACAGTAGTGAGTCATTTAGCAGACTCTCTGATCCAGAAAGACTAACAGTAGTGAGTCATTTAGCAGACTCTCTGATCCAGAGAGACTAACAGTAGTGAGTCATTTAGCAGACTCTCTGATCCAGAGAGACTTACAGTAGTGAGTCATTTAGCAGACTCTCTTATCCAGATAGACTTACAGTAGTGACTCATTTAGCAGACTCTCTTATCCAGAGAGACTTACAGTAGTGAGTCATTTAGCTGACTCTTTTATCCAGAGAGACTTACATAGCGAGTAATTTAGCAGACTCTCTTATCCAGAGAGACTTACAGTAGTGAGTCATTTAGCAGAGTCTCTGATCCAGAGAAACCAATTGTAGTGAGTCATTTAGCAGACTATCTTATCCAGAGCCACTTACAGTAGTGAGTCATTTAGCAGACTCTCTAATCCAGAGAGACTTACAGTAGTGAGTCATTTAGCTGACTCTTTTATCCAGAGAGACTTACATAGCGAGTCATTTAGCAGACTCTCTGATCCAGAGAGACTAACAGTAGTGAGTCATTTAGCAGACTCTCTGATCAGAGAGACTTACAGTAGTGAGTCATTTAGCTGACTCTCTGATCCAGAGAGACTTACAGTAGTGAGTCATTTAGCAGACTCTCTGATCCAGAGAGACTTACAGTAGTGAGTCATTTAGCAGACTCTCTGATCCAGAGAGACTTACAGTAGTGAGTCATTTAGCAGACTCTCTGATCCAGAGAGACTTACAGTAGTGAGTCATTTAGCAGACTCTCTGATCCAGAGAGACTTACAGTAGTGAGTCATTTAGCAGACTCTCTGATCCAGAGAGACTTACAGTAGTGAGTCATTTAGCAGACTCTCTGATCCAGAGAGACTTACAGTAGTGAGTCATTTAGCAGACTCTCTGATCCAGAGAGACTTACAGTAGTGAGTCATTTAGCAGACTCTCTGATCCAGAAAGACTAACAGTAGTGAGTCATTTAGCAGACTCTCTGATCCAGAGAGACTAACAGTAGTGAGTCATTTAGCAGACTCTCTGATCCAGAGAGACTTACAGTAGTGAGTCATTTAGCAGACTCTCTGATCCAGAGAGACTTACAGTAGTGAGTCATTTAGCAGACTCTCTGATCCAGAGAGACTTACAGTAGTGAGTCATTTAGCAGACTCTCTGATCCAGAAAGACTAACAGTAGTGAGTCATTTAGCAGACTCTCTGATCCAGAGAGACTAACAGTAGTGAGTCATTTAGCAGACTCTCTGATCCAGAGAGACTTACAGTAGTGAGTCATTTAGCAGACTCTCTTATCCAGATAGACTTACAGTAGTGACTCATTTAGCAGACTCTCTTATCCAGAGAGACTTACAGTAGTGAGTCATTTAGCTGACTCTTTTATCCAGAGAGACTTACATAGCGAGTAATTTAGCAGACTCTCTTATCCAGAGAGACTTACAGTAGTGAGTCATTTAGCAGAGTCTCTGATCCAGAGAAACCAATTGTAGTGAGTCATTTAGCAGACTATCTTATCCAGAGCCACTTACAGTAGTGAGTCATTTAGCAGACTCTCTAATCCAGAGAGACTTACAGTAGTGAGTCATTTAGCTGACTCTTTTATCCAGAGAGACTTACATAGCGAGTCATTTAGCAGACTCTCTGATCCAGAGAGACTAACAGTAGTGAGTCATTTAGCAGACTCTCTGATCAGAGAGACTTACAGTAGTGAGTCATTTAGCTGACTCTCTGATCCAGAGAGACTTACAGTAGTGAGTCATTTAGCAGACTCTCTGATCCAGAGAGACTTACAGTAGTGAGTCATTTAGCAGACTCTCTGATCCAGAGAGACTTACAGTAGTGAGTCATTTAGCAGACTCTCTGATCCAGAGAGACTTACAGTAGTGAGTCATTTAGCAGACTCTCTGATCCAGAAAGACTAACAGTAGTGAGTCATTTAGCAGACTCTCTGATCCAGAGAGACTAACAGTAGTGAGTCATTTAGCAGACTCTCTGATCCAGAGAGACTTACAGTAGTGAGTCATTTAGCAGACTCTCTTATCCAGATAGACTTACAGTAGTGACTCATTTAGCAGACTCTCTTATCCAGAGAGACTTACAGTAGTGAGTCATTTAGCTGACTCTTTTATCCAGAGAGACTTACATAGCGAGTCATTTAGCAGACTCTCTTATCCAGAGAGACTTACAGTAGTGAGTCATTTAGCAGAGTCTCTGATCCAGAGAAACCAATTGTAGTGAGTCATTTAGCAGACTATCTTATCCAGAGCCACTTACATAGTGAGTCATTTAGCAGACTCTCTGATCCAGAAAGACTTACAGTAGTGAGTCATTTAGCTGACTCTCTGATCCAGAGAGACTTACAGTAGTGAGTCATTTAGCAGACTCTCTTATCCAGAGAGACTTACAGTAGTGAGTCATTTAGCTGACTCTTTTATCCAGAGAGACTTACATAGCGAGTCATTTAGCAGACTCTCTTATCCAGAGAGACTTACAGTAGTGAGTCATTTAGCAGACTCTCTGATCCAGAGAGACTTACAGTAGTGAGTCATTTAGCTGACTCTCTGATCCAGAAAGACTTACAGTAGTGAGTCATTTAGCAGACTCTCTGATCCAGAGAGACTTACAGTAGTGAGTCATTTAGCAGACTCTCTTATCCAGAGAGACTTACAGTAGTGAGTCATTTAGCTGACTCTTTTATCCAGAGAGACTTACATAGCGAGTCATTTAGCAGACTCTCTTATCCAGAGAGACTTACAGTAGTGAGTAATTTAGCAGACTCTCTGATCCAGAGAGACTTACAGTAGTGAGTCATTTAGCAGACTCTCTGATCCAGAGAGACTAACAGTAGTGAGTCATTTAGCAGACTCTCTGATCCAGAGAGACTTACAGTAGTGAGTCATTTAGCAGACTCTCTTATCCAGATAGACTTACAGTAGTGACTCATTTAGCAGACTCTCTTATCCAGAGAGACTTACAGTAGTGAGTCATTTAGCTGACTCTTTTATCCAGAGAGACTTACATAGCGAGTAATTTAGCAGACTCTCTTATCCAGAGAGACTTAGAGTAGTGAGTCATTTAGCAGAGTCTCTGATCCAGAGAAACCAATTGTAGTGAGTCATTTAGCAGACTATCTTATCCAGAGCCACTTACAGTAGTGAGTCATTTAGCAGACTCTCTAATCCAGAGAGACTTACAGTAGTGAGTCATTTAGCTGACTCTCTGATCCAGAGAGACTTACAGTAGTGAGTCATTTAGCAGACTCTCTGATCCAGAGAGACTTACAGTAGTGAGTCATTTAGCAGACTCTCTTATCCAGAGAGACTTACAGTAGTGAGTCATTTAGCTGACTCTTTTATTCAGAGAGACTTACATAGCGAGTCATTTAGCAGACTCTCTTATCCAGAGAGACTTACAGTAGTGAGTCATTTAGCAGACTCTCTGATCCAGAGAGACTTACAGTAGTGAGTCATTTAGCTGACTCTCTGATCCAGAAAGACTTACAGTAGTGAGTCATTTAGCAGACTCTCTGATCCAGAGAGACTTACAGTAGTGAGTCATTTAGCAGACTCTCTTATCCAGAGAGACTTACAGTAGTGAGTCATTTAGCTGACTCTTTTATCCAGAGAGACTTACATAGCGAGTCATTTAGCAGACTCTCTTATCCAGAGAGACTTACAGTAGTGAGTCATTTAGCAGACTCTCTGATCCAGAGAGACTTACAGTAGTGAGTCATTTAGCAGACTCTCTGATCCAGAGAGACTTACAGTAGTGAGTCATTTAGCAGACTCTCTGATCCAGAGAGACTTACAGTAGTGAGTCATTTAGCAGACTCTCTTATCCAGATAGACTTACAGTAGTGACTCATTTAGCAGACTCTCTTATCCAGAGAGACTTACAGTAGTGAGTCATTTAGCTGACTCTTTTATCCAGAGAGACTTACATAGCGAGTAATTTAGCAGACTCTCTTATCCAGAGAGACTTACAGTAGTGAGTCATTTAGCAGAGTCTCTGATCCAGAGAAACCAATTGTAGTGAGTCATTTAGCAGACTATCTTATCCAGAGCCACTTACAGTAGTGAGTCATTTAGCAGACTCTCTAATCCAGAGAGACTTACAGTAGTGAGTCATTTAGCTGACTCTTTTATCCAGAGAGACTTACATAGCGAGTCATTTAGCAGACTCTCTGATCCAGAGAGACTAACAGTAGTGAGTCATTTAGCAGACTCTCTGATCAGAGAGACTTACAGTAGTGAGTCATTTAGCTGACTCTCTGATCCAGAGAGACTTACAGTAGTGAGTCATTTAGCAGACTCTCTGATCCAGAGAGACTTACAGTAGTGAGTCATTTAGCAGACTCTCTGATCCAGAGAGACTTACAGTAGTGAGTCATTTAGCAGACTCTCTGATCCAGAGAGACTTACAGTAGTGAGTCATTTAGCAGACTCTCTGATCCAGAAAGACTAACAGTAGTGAGTCATTTAGCAGACTCTCTGATCCAGAGAGACTAACAGTAGTGAGTCATTTAGCAGACTCTCTGATCCAGAGAGACTTACAGTAGTGAGTCATTTAGCAGACTCTCTTATCCAGATAGACTTACAGTAGTGACTCATTTAGCAGACTCTCTTATCCAGAGAGACTTACAGTAGTGAGTCATTTAGCTGACTCTTTTATCCAGAGAGACTTACATAGCGAGTAATTTAGCAGACTCTCTTATCCAGAGAGACTTACAGTAGTGAGTCATTTAGCAGAGTCTCTGATCCAGAGAAACCAATTGTAGTGAGTCATTTAGCAGACTATCTTATCCAGAGCCACTTACAGTAGTGAGTCATTTAGCAGACTCTCTAATCCAGAGAGACTTACAGTAGTGAGTCATTTAGCTGACTCTTTTATCCAGAGAGACTTACATAGCGAGTCATTTAGCAGACTCTCTGATCCAGAGAGACTAACAGTAGTGAGTCATTTAGCAGACTCTCTGATCAGAGAGACTTACAGTAGTGAGTCATTTAGCTGACTCTCTGATCCAGAGAGACTTACAGTAGTGAGTCATTTAGCAGACTCTCTGATCCAGAGAGACTTACAGTAGTGAGTCATTTAGCAGACTCTCTGATCCAGAGAGACTTACAGTAGTGAGTCATTTAGCAGACTCTCTGATCCAGAGAGACTTACAGTAGTGAGTCATTTAGCAGACTCTCTGATCCAGAAAGACTAACAGTAGTGAGTCATTTAGCAGACTCTCTGATCCAGAGAGACTAACAGTAGTGAGTCATTTAGCAGACTCTCTGATCCAGAGAGACTTACAGTAGTGAGTCATTTAGCTGACTCTCTGATCCAGAAAGACTTACAGTAGTGAGTCATTTAGCAGACTCTCTGATCCAGAGAGACTTACAGTAGTGAGTCATTTAGCAGACTCTCTTATCCAGAGAGACTTACAGTAGTGAGTCATTTAGCTGACTCTTTTATCCAGAGAGACTTACATAGCGAGTCATTTAGCAGACTCTCTTATCCAGAGAGACTTACAGTAGTGAGTAATTTAGCAGACTCTCTGATCCAGAGAGACTTACAGTAGTGAGTCATTTAGCAGACTCTCTGATCCAGAGAGACTAACAGTAGTGAGTCATTTAGCAGACTCTCTGATCCAGAGAGACTTACAGTAGTGAGTCATTTAGCAGACTCTCTTATCCAGATAGACTTACAGTAGTGACTCATTTAGCAGACTCTCTTATCCAGAGAGACTTACAGTAGTGAGTCATTTAGCTGACTCTTTTATCCAGAGAGACTTACATAGCGAGTAATTTAGCAGACTCTCTTATCCAGAGAGACTTAGAGTAGTGAGTCATTTAGCAGAGTCTCTGATCCAGAGAAACCAATTGTAGTGAGTCATTTAGCAGACTATCTTATCCAGAGCCACTTACAGTAGTGAGTCATTTAGCAGACTCTCTAATCCAGAGAGACTTACAGTAGTGAGTCATTTAGCTGACTCTCTGATCCAGAGAGACTTACAGTAGTGAGTCATTTAGCAGACTCTCTGATCCAGAGAGACTTACAGTAGTGAGTCATTTAGCAGACTCTCTTATCCAGAGAGACTTACAGTAGTGAGTCATTTAGCTGACTCTTTTATTCAGAGAGACTTACATAGCGAGTCATTTAGCAGACTCTCTTATCCAGAGAGACTTACAGTAGTGAGTCATTTAGCAGACTCTCTGATCCAGAGAGACTTACAGTAGTGAGTCATTTAGCTGACTCTCTGATCCAGAAAGACTTACAGTAGTGAGTCATTTAGCAGACTCTCTGATCCAGAGAGACTTACAGTAGTGAGTCATTTAGCAGACTCTCTTATCCAGAGAGACTTACAGTAGTGAGTCATTTAGCTGACTCTTTTATCCAGAGAGACTTACATAGCGAGTCATTTAGCAGACTCTCTTATCCAGAGAGACTTACAGTAGTGAGTCATTTAGCAGACTCTCTGATCCAGAGAGACTTACAGTAGTGAGTCATTTAGCAGACTCTCTGATCCAGAGAGACTTACAGTAGTGAGTCATTTAGCAGACTCTCTGATCCAGAGAGACTTACAGTAGTGAGTCATTTAGCAGACTCTCTGATCCAGATAGACTTACAGTAGTGACTCATTTAGCAGACTCTCTTATCCAGAGAGACTTACAGTAGTGAGTCATTTAGCTGACTCTTTTATCCAGAGAGACTTACATAGCGAGTAATTTAGCAGACTCTCTTATCCAGAGAGACTTACAGTAGTGAGTCATTTAGCAGAGTCTCTGATCCAGAGAAACCAATTGTAGTGAGTCATTTAGCAGACTATCTTATCCAGAGCCACTTACAGTAGTGAGTCATTTAGCAGACTCTCTAATCCAGAGAGACTTACAGTAGTGAGTCATTTAGCTGACTCTTTTATCCAGAGAGACTTACATAGCGAGTCATTTAGCAGACTCTCTGATCCAGAGAGACTAACAGTAGTGAGTCATTTAGCAGACTCTCTGATCAGAGAGACTTACAGTAGTGAGTCATTTAGCTGACTCTCTGATCCAGAGAGACTTACAGTAGTGAGTCATTTAGCAGACTCTCTGATCCAGAGAGACTTACAGTAGTGAGTCATTTAGCAGACTCTCTGATCCAGAGAGACTTACAGTAGTGAGTCATTTAGCAGACTCTCTGATCCAGAGAGACTTACAGTAGTGAGTCATTTAGCAGACTCTCTGATCCAGAAAGACTAACAGTAGTGAGTCATTTAGCAGACTCTCTGATCCAGAGAGACTAACAGTAGTGAGTCATTTAGCAGACTCTCTGATCCAGAGAGACTTACAGTAGTGAGTCATTTAGCAGACTCTCTTATCCAGATAGACTTACAGTAGTGACTCATTTAGCAGACTCTCTTATCCAGAGAGACTTACAGTAGTGAGTCATTTAGCTGACTCTTTTATCCAGAGAGACTTACATAGCGAGTAATTTAGCAGACTCTCTTATCCAGAGAGACTTACAGTAGTGAGTCATTTAGCAGAGTCTCTGATCCAGAGAAACCAATTGTAGTGAGTCATTTAGCAGACTATCTTATCCAGAGCCACTTACAGTAGTGAGTCATTTAGCAGACTCTCTAATCCAGAGAGACTTACAGTAGTGAGTCATTTAGCTGACTCTTTTATCCAGAGAGACTTACATAGCGAGTCATTTAGCAGACTCTCTGATCCAGAGAGACTAACAGTAGTGAGTCATTTAGCAGACTCTCTGATCAGAGAGACTTACAGTAGTGAGTCATTTAGCTGACTCTCTGATCCAGAGAGACTTACAGTAGTGAGTCATTTAGCAGACTCTCTGATCCAGAGAGACTTACAGTAGTGAGTCATTTAGCAGACTCTCTGATCCAGAGAGACTTACAGTAGTGAGTCATTTAGCAGACTCTCTGATCCAGAGAGACTTACAGTAGTGAGTCATTTAGCAGACTCTCTGATCCAGAAAGACTAACAGTAGTGAGTCATTTAGCAGACTCTCTGATCCAGAGAGACTAACAGTAGTGAGTCATTTAGCAGACTCTCTGATCCAGAGAGACTTACAGTAGTGAGTCATTTAGCAGACTCTCTTATCCAGATAGACTTACAGTAGTGACTCATTTAGCAGACTCTCTTATCCAGAGAGACTTACAGTAGTGAGTCATTTAGCTGACTCTTTTATCCAGAGAGACTTACATAGCGAGTCATTTAGCAGACTCTCTTATCCAGAGAGACTTACAGTAGTGAGTCATTTAGCAGAGTCTCTGATCCAGAGAAACCAATTGTAGTGAGTCATTTAGCAGACTATCTTATCCAGAGCCACTTACATAGCGAGTCATTTAGCAGACTCTCTGATCCAGAAAGACTTACAGTAGTGAGTCATTTAGCTGACTCTCTGATCCAGAGAGACTTACAGTAGTGAGTCATTTAGCAGACTCTCTTATCCAGAGAGACTTACAGTAGTGAGTCATTTAGCTGACTCTTTTATCCAGAGAGACTTACATAGCGAGTCATTTAGCAGACTCTCTGATCCAGAGAGACTAACAGTAGTGAGTCATTTAGCAGACTCTCTGATCCAGAGAGACTTACAGTAGTGAGTCATTTAGCTGACTCTCTGATCCAGAAAGACTTACAGTAGTGAGTCATTTAGCAGACTCTCTGATCCAGAGAGACTTACAGTAGTGAGTCATTTAGCAGACTCTCTTATCCAGAGAGACTTACAGTAGTGAGTCATTTAGCTGACTCTTTTATCCAGAGAGACTTACATAGCGAGTCATTTAGCAGACTCTCTTATCCAGAGAGACTTACAGTAGTGAGTCATTTAGCAGACTCTCTGATCCAGAGAGACTTACAGTAGTGAGTCATTTAGCTGACTCTCTGATCCAGAGACTTACAGTAGTGAGTCATTAGCTGACTCTCTGATCCAGAGAGACTTACAGTAGTGAGTCATTTAGCAGACTCTCTGATCCAGAGAGACTTACAGTAGTGAGTCATTTAGCAGACTCTCTGATCCAGAGAGACTTACAGTAGTGAGTCATTTAGCAGACTCTCTGATCCAGAGAGACTTACAGTAGTGAGTCATTTAGCAGACTCTCTGATCCAGAAAGACTAACAGTAGTGAGTCATTTAGCAGACTCTCTGATCCAGAGAGACTAACAGTAGTGAGTCATTTAGCAGACTCTCTGATCCAGAGAGACTTACAGTAGTGAGTCATTTAGCAGACTCTCTGATCCAGAGAGACTTACAGTAGTGAGTCATTTAGCAGACTCTCTGATCCAGAGAGACTTACAGTAGTGAGTCATTTAGCAGACTCTCTGATCCAGAGAGACTTACAGTAGTGAGTCATTTAGCAGACTCTCTGATCCAGAAAGACTAACAGTAGTGAGTCATTTAGCAGACTCTCTGATCCAGAGAGACTAACAGTAGTGAGTCATTTAGCAGACTCTCTGATCCAGAGAGACTTACAGTAGTGAGTCATTTAGCAGACTCTCTTATCCAGATAGACTTACAGTAGTGACTCATTTAGCAGACTCTCTTATCCAGAGAGACTTACAGTAGTGAGTCATTTAGCTGACTCTTTTATCCAGAGAGACTTACATAGCGAGTAATTTAGCAGACTCTCTTATCCAGAGAGACTTACAGTAGTGAGTCATTTAGCAGAGTCTCTGATCCAGAGAAACCAATTGTAGTGAGTCATTTAGCAGACTATCTTATCCAGAGCCACTTACAGTAGTGAGTCATTTAGCAGACTCTCTAATCCAGAGAGACTTACAGTAGTGAGTCATTTAGCTGACTCTTTTATCCAGAGAGACTTACATAGCGAGTCATTTAGCAGACTCTCTGATCCAGAGAGACTAACAGTAGTGAGTCATTTAGCAGACTCTCTGATCAGAGAGACTTACAGTAGTGAGTCATTTAGCTGACTCTCTGATCCAGAGAGACTTACAGTAGTGAGTCATTTAGCAGACTCTCTGATCCAGAGAGACTTACAGTAGTGAGTCATTTAGCAGACTCTCTGATCCAGAGAGACTTACAGTAGTGAGTCATTTAGCAGACTCTCTGATCCAGAGAGACTTACAGTAGTGAGTCATTTAGCAGACTCTCTGATCCAGAAAGACTAACAGTAGTGAGTCATTTAGCAGACTCTCTGATCCAGAGAGACTAACAGTAGTGAGTCATTTAGCAGACTCTCTGATCCAGAGAGACTTACAGTAGTGAGTCATTTAGCAGACTCTCTTATCCAGATAGACTTACAGTAGTGACTCATTTAGCAGACTCTCTTATCCAGAGAGACTTACAGTAGTGAGTCATTTAGCTGACTCTTTTATCCAGAGAGACTTACATAGTGAGTCATTTAGCAGACTCTCTGATCCAGAGAGACTTACAGTAGTGAGTCATTTAGCAGACTCTCTGATCCAGAGAGACTTACAGTAGTGAGTCATTTAGCAGACTCTCTGATCCAGAAAGACTAACAGTAGTGAGTCATTTAGCAGACTCTCTGATCCAGAGAGACTAACAGTAGTGAGTCATTTAGCAGACTCTCTGATCAGAGAGACTTACAGTAGTGAGTCATTTAGCTGACTCTCATCCAGAGAGACTTACAGTAGTGAGTCATTTAGCAGACTCTCTGATCCAGAGAGACTTACAGTAGTGAGTCATTTAGCAGACTCTCTGATCCAGAGAGACTTACAGTAGTGAGTCATTTAGCAGACTCTCTGATCCAGAGAGACTTACAGTAGTGAGTCATTTAGCAGACTCTCTGATCCAGAAAGACTAACAGTAGTGAGTCATTTAGCAGACTCTCTGTTCCAGAGAGACTAACAGTAGTGAGTCATTTAGCAGACTCTCTGATCCAGAGAGACTTACAGTAGTGAGTCATTTAGCAGACTCTCTTATCCAGATAGACTTACAGTAGTGACTCATTTAGCAGACTCTCTTATCCAGAGAGACTTACAGTAGTGAGTCATTTAGCTGACTCTTTTATCCAGAGAGACTTACATAGCGAGTAATTTAGCAGACTCTCTTATCCAGAGAGACTTACAGTAGTGAGTCATTTAGCAGAGTCTCTGATCCAGAGAAACCAATTGTAGTGAGTCATTTAGCAGACTATCTTATCCAGAGCCACTTACAGTAGTGAGTCATTTAGCAGACTCTCTAATCCAGAGAGACTTACAGTAGTGAGTCATTTAGCTGACTCTTTTATCCAGAGAGACTTACATAGCGAGTCATTTAGCAGACTCTCTGATCCAGAGAGACTAACAGTAGTGAGTCATTTAGCAGACTCTCTGATCAGAGAGACTTACAGTAGTGAGTCATTTAGCTGACTCTCTGATCCAGAGAGACTTACAGTAGTGAGTCATTTAGCAGACTCTCTGATCCAGAGAGACTTACAGTAGTGAGTCATTTAGCAGACTCTCTGATCCAGAGAGACTTACAGTAGTGAGTCATTTAGCAGACTCTCTGATCCAGAGAGACTTACAGTAGTGAGTCATTTAGCAGACTCTCTGATCCAGAAAGACTAACAGTAGTGAGTCATTTAGCAGACTCTCTGATCCAGAGAGACTAACAGTAGTGAGTCATTTAGCAGACTCTCTGATCCAGAGAGACTTACAGTAGTGAGTCATTTAGCAGACTCTCTTATCCAGATAGACTTACAGTAGTGACTCATTTAGCAGACTCTCTTATCCAGAGAGACTTACAGTAGTGAGTCATTTAGCTGACTCTTTTATCCAGAGAGACTTACATAGCGAGTCATTTAGCAGACTCTCTTATCCAGAGAGACTTACAGTAGTGAGTCATTTAGCAGAGTCTCTGATCCAGAGAAACCAATTGTAGTGAGTCATTTAGCAGACTATCTTATCCAGAGCCACTTACAGTAGTGAGTCATTTAGCAGACTCTCTAATCCAGAGAGACTTACAGTAGTGAGTCATTTAGCTGACTCTTTTATCCAGAGAGACTTACATAGCGAGTCATTTAGCAGACTCTCTTATCCAGAGAGACTTACAGTAGTGAGTCATTTAGCAGACTCTCTGATCCAGAGAGACTTACAGTAGTGAGTCATTTAGCTGACTCTCTGATCCAGAAAGACTTACAGTAGTGAGTCATTTAGCAGACTCTCTGATCCAGAGAGACTTACAGTAGTGAGTCATTTAGCAGACTCTCTTATCCAGAGAGACTTACAGTAGTGAGTCATTTAGCTGACTCTTTTATCCAGAGAGACTTACATAGCGAGTCATTTAGCAGACTCTCTTATCCAGAGAGACTTACAGTAGTGAGTCATTTAGCAGACTCTCTGATCCAGAGAGACTTACAGTAGTGAGTCATTTAGCAGACTCTCTGATCCAGAGAGACTAACAGTAGTGAGTCATTTAGCAGACTCTCTGATCCAGAGAGACTTACAGTAGTGAGTCATTTAGCAGACTCTCTTATCCAGATAGACTTACAGTAGTGACTCATTTAGCAGACTCTCTTATCCAGAGAGACTTACAGTAGTGAGTCATTTAGCTGACTCTTTTATCCAGAGAGACTTACATAGCGAGTAATTTAGCAGACTCTCTTATCCAGAGAGACTTACAGTAGTGAGTCATTTAGCAGAGTCTCTGATCCAGAGAAACCAATTGTAGTGAGTCATTTAGCAGACTATCTTATCCAGAGCCACTTACAGTAGTGAGTCATTTAGCAGACTCTCTAATCCAGAGAGACTTACAGTAGTGAGTCATTTAGCTGACTCTTTTATCCAGAGAGACTTACATAGCGAGTCATTTAGCAGACTCTCTGATCCAGAGAGACTAACAGTAGTGAGTCATTTAGCAGACTCTCTGATCAGAGAGACTTACAGTAGTGAGTCATTTAGCTGACTCTCTGATCCAGAGAGACTTACAGTAGTGAGTCATTTAGCAGACTCTCTGATCCAGAGAGACTTACAGTAGTGAGTCATTTAGCAGACTCTCTGATCCAGAGAGACTTACAGTAGTGAGTCATTTAGCAGACTCTCTGATCCAGAGAGACTTACAGTAGTGAGTCATTTAGCAGACTCTCTGATCCAGAAAGACTAACAGTAGTGAGTCATTTAGCAGACTCTCTGATCCAGAGAGACTAACAGTAGTGAGTCATTTAGCAGACTCTCTGATCCAGAGAGACTTACAGTAGTGAGTCATTTAGCAGACTCTCTTATCCAGATAGACTTACAGTAGTGACTCATTTAGCAGACTCTCTTATCCAGAGAGACTTACAGTAGTGAGTCATTTAGCTGACTCTTTTATCCAGAGAGACTTACATAGCGAGTCATTTAGCAGACTCTCTTATCCAGAGAGACTTACAGTAGTGAGTCATTTAGCAGAGTCTCTGATCCAGAGAAACCAATTGTAGTGAGTCATTTAGCAGACTATCTTATCCAGAGCCACTTACAGGGTAGGTGAGGTCAGTGTGGTAGCGAGACGGGTCGTGGGCTAGAGTCCAGAGAGACTTACAGTAGTGAGTCATTTAGCTGACTCTTTTATCCAGAGAGACTTACATAGCGAGTCATTTAGCAGACTCTCTGATCCAGAGAGACTTACAGTAGTGAGTCATTTAGCAGACTCTCTGATCCAGAGAGACTTACAGTAGTGAGTCATTTAGCTGACTCTCTGATCCAGAAAGACTTACAGTAGTGAGTCATTTAGCAGACTCTCTGATCCAGAGAGACTTACAGTAGTGAGTCATTTAGCAGACTCTCTTATCCAGAGAGACTTACAGTAGTGAGTCATTTAGCTGACTCTTTTATCCAGAGAGACTTACATAGCGAGTCATTTAGCAGACTCTCTTATCCAGAGAGACTTACAGTAGTGAGTAATTTAGCAGACTCTCTGATCCAGAGAGACTTACAGTAGTGAGTCATTTAGCAGACTCTCTGATCCAGAGAGACTAACAGTAGTGAGTCATTTAGCAGACTCTCTGATCCAGAGAGACTTACAGTAGTGAGTCATTTAGCAGACTCTCTTATCCAGATAGACTTACAGTAGTGACTCATTTAGCAGACTCTCTTATCCAGAGAGACTTACAGTAGTGAGTCATTTAGCTGACTCTTTTATCCAGAGAGACTTACATAGCGAGTAATTTAGCAGACTCTCTTATCCAGAGAGACTTAGAGTAGTGAGTCATTTAGCAGAGTCTCTGATCCAGAGAAACCAATTGTAGTGAGTCATTTAGCAGACTATCTTATCCAGAGCCACTTACAGTAGTGAGTCATTTAGCAGACTCTCTAATCCAGAGAGACTTACAGTAGTGAGTCATTTAGCTGACTCTCTGATCCAGAGAGACTTACAGTAGTGAGTCATTTAGCAGACTCTCTGATCCAGAGAGACTTACAGTAGTGAGTCATTTAGCAGACTCTCTTATCCAGAGAGACTTACAGTAGTGAGTCATTTAGCTGACTCTTTTATTCAGAGAGACTTACATAGCGAGTCATTTAGCAGACTCTCTTATCCAGAGAGACTTACAGTAGTGAGTCATTTAGCAGACTCTCTGATCCAGAGAGACTTACAGTAGTGAGTCATTTAGCTGACTCTCTGATCCAGAAAGACTTACAGTAGTGAGTCATTTAGCAGACTCTCTGATCCAGAGAGACTTACAGTAGTGAGTCATTTAGCAGACTCTCTTATCCAGAGAGACTTACAGTAGTGAGTCATTTAGCTGACTCTTTTATCCAGAGAGACTTACATAGCGAGTCATTTAGCAGACTCTCTTATCCAGAGAGACTTACAGTAGTGAGTCATTTAGCAGACTCTCTGATCCAGAGAGACTTACAGTAGTGAGTCATTTAGCAGACTCTCTGATCCAGAGAGACTTACAGTAGTGAGTCATTTAGCAGACTCTCTGATCCAGAGAGACTAACAGTAGTGAGTCATTTAGCAGACTCTCTGATCCAGATAGACTTACAGTAGTGACTCATTTAGCAGACTCTCTTATCCAGAGAGACTTACAGTAGTGAGTCATTTAGCTGACTCTTTTATCCAGAGAGACTTACATAGCGAGTAATTTAGCAGACTCTCTTATCCAGAGAGACTTACAGTAGTGAGTCATTTAGCAGAGTCTCTGATCCAGAGAAACCAATTGTAGTGAGTCATTTAGCAGACTATCTTATCCAGAGCCACTTACAGTAGTGAGTCATTTAGCAGACTCTCTAATCCAGAGAGACTTACAGTAGTGAGTCATTTAGCTGACTCTTTTATCCAGAGAGACTTACATAGCGAGTCATTTAGCAGACTCTCTGATCCAGAGAGACTAACAGTAGTGAGTCATTTAGCAGACTCTCTGATCAGAGAGACTTACAGTAGTGAGTCATTTAGCTGACTCTCTGATCCAGAGAGACTTACAGTAGTGAGTCATTTAGCAGACTCTCTGATCCAGAGAGACTTACAGTAGTGAGTCATTTAGCAGACTCTCTGATCCAGAGAGACTTACAGTAGTGAGTCATTTAGCAGACTCTCTGATCCAGAGAGACTTACAGTAGTGAGTCATTTAGCAGACTCTCTGATCCAGAAAGACTAACAGTAGTGAGTCATTTAGCAGACTCTCTGATCCAGAGAGACTAACAGTAGTGAGTCATTTAGCAGACTCTCTGATCCAGAGAGACTTACAGTAGTGAGTCATTTAGCAGACTCTCTTATCCAGATAGACTTACAGTAGTGACTCATTTAGCAGACTCTCTTATCCAGAGAGACTTACAGTAGTGAGTCATTTAGCTGACTCTTTTATCCAGAGAGACTTACATAGCGAGTAATTTAGCAGACTCTCTTATCCAGAGAGACTTACAGTAGTGAGTCATTTAGCAGAGTCTCTGATCCAGAGAAACCAATTGTAGTGAGTCATTTAGCAGACTATCTTATCCAGAGCCACTTACAGTAGTGAGTCATTTAGCAGACTCTCTAATCCAGAGAGACTTACAGTAGTGAGTCATTTAGCTGACTCTTTTATCCAGAGAGACTTACATAGCGAGTCATTTAGCAGACTCTCTGATCCAGAGAGACTAACAGTAGTGAGTCATTTAGCAGACTCTCTGATCAGAGAGACTTACAGTAGTGAGTCATTTAGCTGACTCTCTGATCCAGAGAGACTTACAGTAGTGAGTCATTTAGCAGACTCTCTGATCCAGAGAGACTTACAGTAGTGAGTCATTTAGCAGACTCTCTGATCCAGAGAGACTTACAGTAGTGAGTCATTTAGCAGACTCTCTGATCCAGAGAGACTTACAGTAGTGAGTCATTTAGCAGACTCTCTGATCCAGAAAGACTAACAGTAGTGAGTCATTTAGCAGACTCTCTGATCCAGAGAGACTAACAGTAGTGAGTCATTTAGCAGACTCTCTGATCCAGAGAGACTTACAGTAGTGAGTCATTTAGCAGACTCTCTTATCCAGATAGACTTACAGTAGTGACTCATTTAGCAGACTCTCTTATCCAGAGAGACTTACAGTAGTGAGTCATTTAGCTGACTCTTTTATCCAGAGAGACTTACATAGCGAGTCATTTAGCAGACTCTCTTATCCAGAGAGACTTACAGTAGTGAGTCATTTAGCAGAGTCTCTGATCCAGAGAAACCAATTGTAGTGAGTCATTTAGCAGACTATCTTATCCAGAGCCACTTACATAGCGAGTCATTTAGCAGACTCTCTGATCCAGAAAGACTTACAGTAGTGAGTCATTTAGCTGACTCTCTGATCCAGAGAGACTTACAGTAGTGAGTCATTTAGCAGACTCTCTTATCCAGAGAGACTTACAGTAGTGAGTCATTTAGCTGACTCTTTTATCCAGAGAGACTTACATAGCGAGTCATTTAGCAGACTCTCTTATCCAGAGAGACTTACAGTAGTGAGTCATTTAGCAGACTCTCTGATCCAGAGAGACTTACAGTAGTGAGTCATTTAGCTGACTCTCTGATCCAGAAAGACTTACAGTAGTGAGTCATTTAGCAGACTCTCTGATCCAGAGAGACTTACAGTAGTGAGTCATTTAGCAGACTCTCTTATCCAGAGAGACTTACAGTAGTGAGTCATTTAGCTGACTCTTTTATCCAGAGAGACTTACATAGCGAGTCATTTAGCAGACTCTCTTATCCAGAGAGACTTACAGTAGTGAGTCATTTAGCAGACTCTCTGATCCAGAGAGACTTACAGTAGTGAGTCATTTAGCAGACTCTCTGATCCAGAGAGACTAACAGTAGTGAGTCATTTAGCAGACTCTCTGATCCAGAGAGACTTACAGTAGTGAGTCATTTAGCAGACTCTCTTATCCAGATAGACTTACAGTAGTGACTCATTTAGCAGACTCTCTTATCCAGAGAGACTTACATTAGTGAGTCATTTATCTGACTCTTTTATCCAGAGAGACTTACATAGCGAGTAATTTAGCAGACTCTCTTATCCAGAGAGACTTACAGTAGTGAGTCATTTAGCAGAGTCTCTGATCCAGAGAAACCAATTGTAGTGAGTCATTTAGCAGACTATCTTATCCAGAGCCACTTACAGTAGTGAGTCATTTAGCAGACTCTCTAATCCAGAGAGACTTACAGTAGTGAGTCATTTAGCTGACTCTTTTATCCAGAGAGACTTACATAGCGAGTCATTTAGCAGACTCTCTGATCCAGAGAGACTAACAGTAGTGAGTCATTTAGCAGACTCTCTGATCAGAGAGACTTACAGTAGTGAGTCATTTAGCTGACTCTTTTATCCAGAGAGACTTACATAGCGAGTCATTTAGCAGACTCTCTGATCCAGAGAGACTAACAGTAGTGAGTCATTTAGCAGACTCTCTGATCAGAGAGACTTACAGTAGTGAGTCATTTAGCTGACTCTCTGATCCAGAAAGACTTACAGTAGTGAGTCATTTAGCAGACTCTCTGATCCAGAGAGACTTACAGTAGTGAGTCATTTAGCAGACTCTCTTATCCAGAGAGACTTACAGTAGTGAGTCATTTAGCTGACTCTTTTATCCAGAGAGACTTACATAGCGAGTCATTTAGCAGACTCTCTTATCCAGAGAGACTTACAGTAGTGAGTCATTTAGCAGACTCTCTGATCCAGAGAGACTTACAGTAGTGAGTCATTTAGCAGACTCTCTGATCCAGAGAGACTAACAGTAGTGAGTCATTTAGCAGACTCTCTGATCCAGAGAGACTTACAGTAGTGAGTCATTTAGCAGACTCTCTTATCCAGATAGACTTACAGTAGTGACTCATTTAGCAGACTCTCTTATCCAGAGAGACTTACAGTAGTGAGTCATTTAGCTGACTCTTTTATCCAGAGAGACTTACATAGCGAGTAATTTAGCAGACTCTCTTATCCAGAGAGACTTACAGTAGTGAGTCATTTAGCAGAGTCTCTGATCCAGAGAAACCAATTGTAGTGAGTCATTTAGCAGACTATCTTATCCAGAGCCACTTACAGTAGTGAGTCATTTAGCAGACTCTCTAATCCAGAGAGACTTACAGTAGTGAGTCATTTAGCTGACTCTCTGATCCAGAGAGACTTACAGTAGTGAGTCATTTAGCAGACTCTCTGATCCAGAGAGACTTACAGTAGTGAGTCATTTAGCAGACTCTCTTATCCAGAGAGACTTACAGTAGTGAGTCATTTAGCTGACTCTTTTATTCAGAGAGACTTACATAGCGAGTCATTTAGCAGACTCTCTTATCCAGAGAGACTTACAGTAGTGAGTCATTTAGCAGACTCTCTGATCCAGAGAGACTTACAGTAGTGAGTCATTTAGCTGACTCTCTGATCCAGAAAGACTTACAGTAGTGAGTCATTTAGCAGACTCTCTGATCCAGAGAGACTTACAGTAGTGAGTCATTTAGCAGACTCTCTTATCCAGAGAGACTTACAGTAGTGAGTCATTTAGCTGACTCTTTTATCCAGAGAGACTTACATAGCGAGTCATTTAGCAGACTCTCTGATCCAGAGAGACTAACAGTAGTGAGTCATTTAGCAGACTCTGATCAGAGAGACTTACAGTAGTGAGTCATTTAGCTGACTCTCTGATCCAGAGAGACTTACAGTAGTGAGTCATTTAGCAGACTCTCTGATCCAGAGAGACTTACAGTAGTGAGTCATTTAGCAGACTCTCTGATCCAGAGAGACTTACAGTAGTGAGTCATTTAGCAGACTCTCTGATCCAGAGAGACTTACAGTAGTGAGTCATTTAGCAGACTCTCTGATCCAGAAAGACTAACAGTAGTGAGTCATTTAGCAGACTCTCTGATCCAGAGAGACTAACAGTAGTGAGTCATTTAGCAGACTCTCTGATCCAGAGAGACTTACAGTAGTGAGTCATTTAGCAGACTCTCTTATCCAGATAGACTTACAGTAGTGACTCATTTAGCAGACTCTCTTATCCAGAGAGACTTACAGTAGTGAGTCATTTAGCTGACTCTTTTATCCAGAGAGACTTACATAGCGAGTAATTTAGCAGACTCTCTTATCCAGAGAGACTTACAGTAGTGAGTCATTTAGCAGAGTCTCTGATCCAGAGAAACCAATTGTAGTGAGTCATTTAGCAGACTATCTTATCCAGAGCCACTTACAGTAGTGAGTCATTTAGCAGACTCTCTAATCCAGAGAGACTTACAGTAGTGAGTCATTTAGCTGACTCTTTTATCCAGAGAGACTTACATAGCGAGTCATTTAGCAGACTCTCTGATCCAGAGAGACTAACAGTAGTGAGTCATTTAGCAGACTCTCTGATCAGAGAGACTTACAGTAGTGAGTCATTTAGCTGACTCTCTGATCCAGAGAGACTTACAGTAGTGAGTCATTTAGCAGACTCTCTGATCCAGAGAGACTTACAGTAGTGAGTCATTTAGCAGACTCTCTGATCCAGAGAGACTTACAGTAGTGAGTCATTTAGCAGACTCTCTGATCCAGAGAGACTTACAGTAGTGAGTCATTTAGCAGACTCTCTGATCCAGAAAGACTAACAGTAGTGAGTCATTTAGCAGACTCTCTGATCCAGAGAGACTAACAGTAGTGAGTCATTTAGCAGACTCTCTGATCCAGAGAGACTTACAGTAGTGAGTCATTTAGCAGACTCTCTTATCCAGATAGACTTACAGTAGTGACTCATTTAGCAGACTCTCTTATCCAGAGAGACTTACAGTAGTGAGTCATTTAGCTGACTCTTTTATCCAGAGAGACTTACATAGCGAGTCATTTAGCAGACTCTCTTATCCAGAGAGACTTACAGTAGTGAGTCATTTAGCAGAGTCTCTGATCCAGAGAAACCAATTGTAGTGAGTCATTTAGCAGACTATCTTATCCAGAGCCACTTACATAGCGAGTCATTTAGCAGACTCTCTGATCCAGAGAGACTTACAGTAGTGAGTCATTTAGCTGACTCTCTGATCCAGAAAGACTTACAGTAGTGAGTCATTTAGCAGACTCTCTGATCCAGAGAGACTTACAGTAGTGAGTCATTTAGCAGACTCTCTTATCCAGAGAGACTTACAGTAGTGAGTCATTTAGCTGACTCTTTTATCCAGAGAGACTTACATAGCGAGTCATTTAGCAGACTCTCTTATCCAGAGAGACTTACAGTAGTGAGTCATTTAGCAGACTCTCTGATCCAGAGAGACTTACAGTAGTGAGTCATTTAGCAGACTCTCTGATCCAGAGAGACTAACAGTAGTGAGTCATTTAGCAGACTCTCTGATCCAGAGAGACTTACAGTAGTGAGTCATTTAGCAGACTCTCTTATCCAGATAGACTTACAGTAGTGACTCATTTAGCAGACTCTCTTATCCAGAGAGACTTACATTAGTGAGTCATTTATCTGACTCTTTTATCCAGAGAGACTTACATAGCGAGTAATTTAGCAGACTCTCTTATCCAGAGAGACTTACAGTAGTGAGTCATTTAGCAGAGTCTCTGATCCAGAGAAACCAATTGTAGTGAGTCATTTAGCAGACTATCTTATCCAGAGCCACTTACAGTAGTGAGTCATTTAGCAGACTCTCTAATCCAGAGAGACTTACAGTAGTGAGTCATTTAGCTGACTCTTTTATCCAGAGAGACTTACATAGCGAGTCATTTAGCAGACTCTCTGATCCAGAGAGACTAACAGTAGTGAGTCATTTAGCAGACTCTCTGATCAGAGAGACTTACAGTAGTGAGTCATTTAGCTGACTCTCTGATCCAGAGAGACTTACAGTAGTGAGTCATTTAGCAGACTCTCTGATCCAGAGAGACTTACAGTAGTGAGTCATTTAGCAGACTCTCTTATCCAGAGAGACTTACAGTAGTGAGTCATTTAGCTGACTCTTTTATCCAGAGAGACTTACATAGCGAGTCATTTAGCAGACTCTCTTATCCAGAGAGACTTACAGTAGTGAGTCATTTAGCAGACTCTCTGATCCAGAGAGACTTACAGTAGTGAGTCATTTAGCTGACTCTCTGATCCAGAAAGACTTACAGTAGTGAGTCATTTAGCAGACTCTCTGATCCAGAGAGACTTACAGTAGTGAGTCATTTAGCAGACTCTCTTATCCAGAGAGACTTACAGTAGTGAGTCATTTAGCTGACTCTTTTATCCAGAGAGACTTACATAGCGAGTCATTTAGCAGACTCTCTTATCCAGATAGACTTACAGTAGTGAGTCATTTAGCAGACTCTCTGATCCAGAGAGACTTACAGTAGTGAGTCATTTAGCAGACTCTCTGATCCAGAGAGACTAACAGTAGTGAGTCATTTAGCAGACTCTCTGATCCAGAGAGACTTACAGTAGTGAGTCATTTAGCAGACTCTCTTATCCAGATAGACTTACAGTAGTGACTCATTTAGCAGACTCTCTTATCCAGAGAGACTTACAGTAGTGAGTCATTTAGCTGACTCTTTTATCCAGAGAGACTTACATAGCGAGTAATTTAGCAGACTCTCTTATCCAGAGAGACTTACAGTAGTGAGTCATTTAGCAGAGTCTCTGATCCAGAGAAACCAATTGTAGTGAGTCATTTAGCAGACTATCTTATCCAGAGCCACTTACAGTAGTGAGTCATTTAGCAGACTCTCTAATCCAGAGAGACTTACAGTAGTGAGTCATTTAGCTGACTCTTTTATCCAGAGAGACTTACATAGCGAGTCATTTAGCAGACTCTCTGATCCAGAGAGACTAACAGTAGTGAGTCATTTAGCAGACTCTCTGATCAGAGAGACTTACAGTAGTGAGTCATTTAGCTGACTCTCTGATCCAGAGAGACTTACAGTAGTGAGTCATTTAGCAGACTCTCTGATCCAGAGAGACTTACAGTAGTGAGTCATTTAGCAGACTCTCTGATCCAGAGAGACTTACAGTAGTGAGTCATTTAGCAGACTCTCTGATCCAGAGAGACTAACAGTAGTGAGTCATTTAGCAGACTCTCTGATCAGAGAGACTTACAGTAGTGAGTCATTTAGCTGACTCTCTGATCCAGAGAGACTTACAGTAGTGAGTCATTTAGCAGACTCTCTGATCCAGAGAGACTTACAGTAGTGAGTCATTTAGCAGACTCTCTGATCCAGAGAGACTTACAGTAGTGAGTCATTTAGCAGACTCTCTGATCCAGAGAGACTTACAGTAGTGAGTCATTTAGCAGACTCTCTGATCCAGAAAGACTAACAGTAGTGAGTCATTTAGCAGACTCTCTGATCCAGAGAGACTAACAGTAGTGAGTCATTTAGCAGACTCTCTGATCCAGAGAGACTTACAGTAGTGAGTCATTTAGCAGACTCTCTTATCCAGATAGACTTACAGTAGTGACTCATTTAGCAGACTCTCTTATCCAGAGAGACTTACAGTAGTGAGTCATTTAGCTGACTCTTTTATCCAGAGAGACTTACATAGCGAGTCATTTAGCAGACTCTCTTATCCAGAGAGACTTACAGTAGTGAGTCATTTAGCAGAGTCTCTGATCCAGAGAAACCAATTGTAGTGAGTCATTTAGCAGACTATCTTATCCAGAGCCACTTACATAGCGAGTCATTTAGCAGACTCTCTGATCCAGAAAGACTTACAGTAGTGAGTCATTTAGCTGACTCTCTGATCCAGAGAGACTTACAGTAGTGAGTCATTTAGCAGACTCTCTTATCCAGAGAGACTTACAGTAGTGAGTCATTTAGCTGACTCTTTTATCCAGAGAGACTTACATAGCGAGTCATTTAGCAGACTCTCTTATCCAGAGAGACTTACAGTAGTGAGTCATTTAGCAGACTCTCTGATCCAGAGAGACTTACAGTAGTGAGTCATTTAGCTGACTCTCTGATCCAGAAAGACTTACAGTAGTGAGTCATTTAGCAGACTCTCTGATCCAGAGAGACTTACAGTAGTGAGTCATTTAGCAGACTCTCTTATCCAGAGAGACTTACAGTAGTGAGTCATTTAGCTGACTCTTTTATCCAGAGAGACTTACATAGCGAGTCATTTAGCAGACTCTCTTATCCAGAGAGACTTACAGTAGTGAGTCATTTAGGAGACTCTCTGATCCAGAGAGACTTACAGTAGTGAGTCATTTAGCAGACTCTCTGATCCAGAGAGACTAACAGTAGTGAGTCATTTAGCAGACTCTCTGATCCAGAGAGACTTACAGTAGTGAGTCATTTAGCAGACTCTCTTATCCAGATAGACTTACAGTAGTGACTCATTTAGCAGACTCTCTTATCCAGAGAGACTTACAGTAGTGAGTCATTTAGCTGACTCTTTTATCCAGAGAGACTTACATAGCGAGTAATTTAGCAGACTCTCTTATCCAGAGAGACTTACAGTAGTGAGTCATTTAGCAGAGTCTCTGATCCAGAGAAACCAATTGTAGTGAGTCATTTAGCAGACTATCTTATCCAGAGCCACTTACAGTAGTGAGTCATTTAGCAGACTCTCTAATCCAGAGAGACTTACAGTAGTGAGTCATTTAGCTGACTCTTTTATCCAGAGAGACTTACATAGCGAGTCATTTAGCAGACTCTCTGATCCAGAGAGACTAACAGTAGTGAGTCATTTAGCAGACTCTCTGATCAGAGAGACTTACAGTAGTGAGTCATTTAGCTGACTCTCTGATCCAGAGAGACTTACAGTAGTGAGTCATTTAGCAGACTCTCTGATCAGAGAGACTTACAGTAGTGAGTCATTTAGCAGACTCTCTTATCCAGATAGACTTACAGTAGTGACTCATTTAGCAGACTCTCTTATCCAGAGAGACTTACAGTAGTGAGTCATTTAGCTGACTCTTTTATCCAGAGAGACTTACATAGCGAGTCATTTAGCAGACTCTCTTATCCAGAGAGACTTACAGTAGTGAGTCATTTAGCAGAGTCTCTGATCCAGAGAAACCAATTGTAGTGAGTCATTTAGCAGACTATCTTATCCAGAGCCACTTACATAGCGAGTCATTTAGCAGACTCTCTGATCCAGAAAGACTTACAGTAGTGAGTCATTTAGCTGACTCTCTGATCCAGAGAGACTTACAGTAGTGAGTCATTTAGCAGACTCTCTTATCCAGAGAGACTTACAGTAGTGAGTCATTTAGCTGACTCTTTTATCCAGAGAGACTTACATAGCGAGTCATTTAGCAGACTCTCTTATCCAGAGAGACTTACAGTAGTGAGTCATTTAGCAGACTCTCTGATCCAGAGAGACTTACAGTAGTGAGTCATTTAGCTGACTCTCTGATCCAGAAAGACTTACAGTAGTGAGTCATTTAGCAGACTCTCTGATCCAGAGAGACTTACAGTAGTGAGTCATTTAGCAGACTCTCTTATCCAGAGAGACTTACAGTAGTGAGTCATTTAGCTGACTCTTTTATCCAGAGAGACTTACATAGCGAGTCATTTAGCAGACTCTCTTATCCAGAGAGACTTACAGTAGTGAGTCATTTAGGAGACTCTCTGATCCAGAGAGACTTACAGTAGTGAGTCATTTAGCAGACTCTCTGATCCAGAGAGACTAACAGTAGTGAGTCATTTAGCAGACTCTCTGATCCAGAGAGACTTACAGTAGTGAGTCATTTAGCAGACTCTCTTATCCAGATAGACTTACAGTAGTGACTCATTTAGCAGACTCTCTTATCCAGAGAGACTTACAGTAGTGAGTCATTTAGCTGACTCTTTTATCCAGAGAGACTTACATAGCGAGTAATTTAGCAGACTCTCTTATCCAGAGAGACTTACAGTAGTGAGTCATTTAGCAGAGTCTCTGATCCAGAGAAACCAATTGTAGTGAGTCATTTAGCAGACTATCTTATCCAGAGCCACTTACAGTAGTGAGTCATTTAGCAGACTCTCTAATCCAGAGAGACTTACAGTAGTGAGTCATTTAGCTGACTCTTTTATCCAGAGAGACTTACATAGCGAGTCATTTAGCAGACTCTCTGATCCAGAGAGACTAACAGTAGTGAGTCATTTTGCAGACTCTCTAATCCAGAGAGACTTACAGTAGTGAGTCATTTAGCTGACTCTTTTATCCAGAGAGACTTACATAGCGAGTCATTTAGCAGACTCTCTGATCCAGAGAGACTAACAGTAGTGAGTCATTTTGCAGACTCTCTGATCAGAGAGACTTACAGTAGTGAGTCATTTAGCTGACTCTCTGATCCAGAGAGACTTACAGTAGTGAGTCATTTAGCAGACTCTCTGATCCAGAGAGACATACAGTAGTGAGTCATTTAGCAGACTCTCTTATCCAGAGAGACTTACAGTAGTGAGTCATTTAGCTGACTCTTTTATCCAGAGAGACTTACATAGCGAGTCATTTAGCAGACTCTCTTATCCAGAGAGACTTACAGTAGTGAGTCATTTAGCAGACTCTCTGATCCAGAGAGACTTACAGTAGTGAGTCATTTAGCAGACTCTCTGATCCAGAGAGACTTACAGTAGTGAGTCATTTAGCTGACTCTCTGATCCAGAAAGACTTACAGTAGTGAGTCATTTAGCAGACTCTCTGATCCAGAGAGACTTACAGTAGTGAGTCATTTAGCAGACTCTCTTATCCAGAGAGACTTACAGTAGTGAGTCATTTAGCTGACTCTTTTATCCAGAGAGACTTACATAGCGAGTCATTTAGCAGACTCTCTTATCCAGAGAGACTTACAGTAGTGAGTCATTTAGCAGACTCTCTGATCCAGAGAGACTTACAGTAGTGAGTCATTTAGCAGACTCTCTGATCCAGAGAGACTAACAGTAGTGAGTCATTTAGCAGACTCTCTGATCCAGAGAGAATTACAGTAGTGAGTCATTTAGCAGACTCTCTTATCCAGATAGACTTACAGTAGTGACTCATTTAGCAGACTCTCTTATCCAGAGAGACTTACAGTAGTGAGTCATTTAGCTGACTCTTTTATCCAGAGAGACTTACATAGCGAGTAATTTAGCAGACTCTCTTATCCAGAGAGACTTACAGTAGTGAGTCATTTAGCAGAGTCTCTGATCCAGAGAAACCAATTGTAGTGAGTCATTTAGCAGACTATCTTATCCAGAGAGACTTACAGTAGTGAGTCATTTAGCAGACTCTCTGATCCAGAGAGACTTACAGTAGTGAGTCATTTAGCAGACTCTCTTATCCAGAGAGACTTACAGTAGTGAGTCATTTAGCTGACTCTTTTATCCAGAGAGACTTACATAGCGAGTCATTTAGCAGACTCTCTTATCCAGAGAGACTTACAGTAGTGAGTCATTTAGCAGACTCTCTGATCCAGAGAGACTTACAGTAGTGAGTCATTTAGCAGACTCTCTGATCCAGAGAGACTTACAGTAGTGATTCATTTAGCTGACTCTCTGATCCAGAAAGACTTACAGTAGTGAGTCATTTAGCAGACTCTCTGATCCAGAGAGACTTACAGTAGTGAGTCATTTAGCAGACTCTCTTATCCAGAGAGACTTACAGTAGTGAGTCATTTAGCTGACTCTTTTATCCAGAGAGACTTACATAGCGAGTCATTTAGCAGACTCTCTTATCCAGAGAGACTTACAGTAGTGAGTCATTTAGCAGACTCTCTGATCCAGAGAGACTTACAGTAGTGAGTCATTTAGCAGACTCTCTGATCCAGAGAGACTAACAGTAGTGAGTCATTTAACAGACTCTCTGATCCAGAGAGACTTACAGTAGTGAGTCATTTAGCAGACTCTCTTATCCAGATAGACTTACAGTAGTGACTCATTTAGCAGACTCTCTTATCCAGAGAGACTTACAGTAGTGAGTCATTTAGCTGACTCTTTTATCCAGAGAGACTTACATAGCGAGTAATTTAGCAGACTCTCTTATCCAGAGAGACTTACAGTAGTGAGTCATTTAGAAGAGTCTCTGATCCAGAGAAACCAATTGTAGTGAGTCATTTAGCAGACTATCTTATCCAGAGCCACTTACAGTAGTGAGTCATTTAGCAGACTCTCTAATCCAGAGAGACTTACAGTAGTGAGTCATTTAGCTGACTCTTTTATCCAGAGAGACTTACATAGCGAGTCATTTAGCAGACTCTCTGATCCAGAGAGACTAACAGTAGTGAGTCATTTAGCAGACTCTCTGATCAGAGAGACTTACAGTAGTGAGTCATTTAGCTGACTCTCTGATCCAGAGAGACTTACAGTAGTGAGTCATTTAGCAGACTCTCTGATCAGAGAGACTTACAGTAGTGAGTCATTTAGCAGACTCTCTTATCCAGATAGACTTACAGTAGTGACTCATTTAGCAGACTCTCTTATCCAGAGAGACTTACAGTAGTGAGTCATTTAGCTGACTCTTTTATCCAGAGAGACTTACATAGCGAGTCATTTAGCAGACTCTCTTATCCAGAGAGACTTACAGTAGTGAGTCATTTAGCAGAGTCTCTGATCCAGAGAAACCAATTGTAGTGAGTCATTTAGCAGACTATCTTATCCAGAGCCACTTACATAGCGAGTCATTTAGCAGACTCTCTGATCCAGAAAGACTTACAGTAGTGAGTCATTTAGCTGACTCTCTGATCCAGAGAGACTTACAGTAGTGAGTCATTTAGCAGACTCTCTTATCCAGAGAGACTTACAGTAGTGAGTCATTTAGCTGACTCTTTTATCCAGAGAGACTTACATAGCGAGTCATTTAGCAGACTCTCTTATCCAGAGAGACTTACAGTAGTGAGTCATTTAGCAGACTCTCTGATCCAGAGAGACTTACAGTAGTGAGTCATTTAGCTGACTCTCTGATCCAGAAAGACTTACAGTAGTGAGTCATTTAGCAGACTCTCTGATCCAGAGAGACTTACAGTAGTGAGTCATTTAGCAGACTCTCTTATCCAGAGAGACTTACAGTAGTGAGTCATTTAGCTGACTCTTTTATCCAGAGAGACTTACATAGCGAGTCATTTAGCAGACTCTCTTATCCAGAGAGACTTACAGTAGTGAGTCATTTAGGAGACTCTCTGATCCAGAGAGACTTACAGTAGTGAGTCATTTAGCAGACACTCTGATCCAGAGAGACTAACAGTAGTGAGTCATTTAGCAGACTCTCTGATCCAGAGAGACTTACAGTAGTGAGTCATTTAGCAGACTCTCTTATCCAGATAGACTTACAGTAGTGACTCATTTAGCAGACTCTCTTATCCAGAGAGACTTACAGTAGTGAGTCATTTAGCTGACTCTTTTATCCAGAGAGACTTACATAGCGAGTAATTTAGCAGACTCTCTTATCCAGAGAGACTTACAGTAGTGAGTCATTTAGCAGAGTCTCTGATCCAGAGAAACCAATTGTAGTGAGTCATTTAGCAGACTATCTTATCCAGAGCCACTTACAGTAGTGAGTCATTTAGCAGACTCTCTAATCCAGAGAGACTTACAGTAGTGAGTCATTTAGCTGACTCTTTTATCCAGAGAGACTTACATAGCGAGTCATTTAGCAGACTCTCTGATCCAGAGAGACTAACAGTAGTGAGTCATTTTGCAGACTCTCTGATCAGAGAGACTTACAGTAGTGAGTCATTTAGCTGACTCTCTGATCCAGAGAGACTTACAGTAGTGAGTCATTTAGCAGACTCTCTGATCCAGAGAGACATACAGTAGTGAGTCATTTAGCAGACTCTCTTATCCAGAGAGACTTACAGTAGTGAGTCATTTAGCTGACTCTTTTATCCAGAGAGACTTACATAGCGAGTCATTTAGCAGACTCTCTTATCCAGAGAGACTTACAGTAGTGAGTCATTTAGCAGACTCTCTGATCCAGAGAGACTTACAGTAGTGAGTCATTTAGCAGACTCTCTGATCCAGAGAGACTAACAGTAGTGAGTCATTTAGCAGACTCTCTGATCCAGAGAGACTTACAGTAGTGAGTCATTTAGCAGACTCTCTTATCCAGATAGACTTACAGTAGTGACTCATTTAGCAGACTCTCTTATCCAGAGAGACTTACAGTAGTGAGTCATTTAGCTGACTCTTTTATCCAGAGAGACTTACATAGCGATTAATTTAGCAGACTCTCTTATCCAGAGAGACTTACAGTAGTGAGTCATTTAGAAGAGTCTCTGATCCAGAGAAACCAATTGTAGTGAGTCATTTAGCAGACTATCTTATCCAGAGCCACTTACAGTAGTGAGTCATTTAGCAGACTCTCTAATCCAGAGAGACTTACAGTAGTGAGTCATTTAGCTGACTCTTTTATCCAGAGAGACTTACATAGCGAGTCATTTAGCAGACTCTCTGATCCAGAGAGACTAACAGTAGTGAGTCATTTAGCAGACTCTCTGATCAGAGAGACTTACAGTAGTGAGTCATTTAGCTGACTCTCTGATCCAGAGAGACTTACAGTAGTGAGTCATTTAGCAGACTCTCTGATCCAGAGAGACTTACAGTAGTGAGTCATTTAGCAGAATCTCTGATCCAGAGAGACTTACAGTAGTGAGTCATTTAGCAGACTCTCTGATCCAGAGAGACTTACAGTAGTGAGTCATTTAGCTGACTCTCTGATCCAGAGAGACTTACAGTAGTGAGTCATTTAGCAGACTCTCTGATCAGAGAGACTTACAGTAGTGAGTCATTTAGCAGACTCTCTTATCCAGATAGACTTACAGTAGTGACTCATTTAGCAGACTCTCTTATCCAGAGAGACTTACAGTAGTGAGTCATTTAGCTGACTCTTTTATCCAGAGAGACTTACATAGCGAGTCATTTAGCAGACTCTCTTATCCAGAGAGACTTACAGTAGTGAGTCATTTAGCAGAGTCTCTGATCCAGAGAAACCAATTGTAGTGAGTCATTTAGCAGACTATCTTATCCAGAGCCACTTACATAGCGAGTCATTTAGCAGACTCTCTGATCCAGAAAGACTTACAGTAGTGAGTCATTTAGCTGACTCTCTGATCCAGAGAGACTTACAGTAGTGAGTCATTTAGCAGACTCTCTTATCCAGAGAGACTTACAGTAGTGAGTCATTTAGCTGACTCTTTTATCCAGAGAGACTTACATAGCGAGTCATTTAGCAGACTCTCTTATCCAGAGAGACTTACAGTAGTGAGTCATTTAGCAGACTCTCTGATCCAGAGAGACTTACAGTAGTGAGTCATTTAGCTGACTCTCTGATCCAGAAAGACTTACAGTAGTGAGTCATTTAGCAGACTCTCTGATCCAGAGAGACTTACAGTAGTGAGTCATTTAGCAGACTCTCTTATCCAGAGAGACTTACAGTAGTGAGTCATTTAGCTGACTCTTTTATCCAGAGAGACTTACATAGCGAGTCATTTAGCAGACTCTCTTATCCAGAGAGACTTACAGTAGTGAGTCATTTAGGAGACTCTCTGATCCAGAGAGACTTACAGTAGTGAGTCATTTAGCAGACTCTCTGATCCAGAGAGACTAACAGTAGTGAGTCATTTAGCAGACTCTCTGATCCAGAGAGACTTACAGTAGTGAGTCATTTAGCAGACTCTCTTATCCAGATAGACTTACAGTAGTGACTCATTTAGCAGACTCTCTTATCCAGAGAGACTTACAGTAGTGAGTCATTTAGCTGACTCTTTTATCCAGAGAGACTTACATAGCGAGTAATTTAGCAGACTCTCTTATCCAGAGAGACTTACAGTAGTGAGTCATTTAGCAGAGTCTCTGATCCAGAGAAACCAATTGTAGTGAGTCATTTAGCAGACTATCTTATCCAGAGCCACTTACAGTAGTGAGTCATTTAGCAGACTCTCTAATCCAGAGAGACTTACAGTAGTGAGTCATTTAGCTGACTCTTTTATCCAGAGAGACTTACATAGCGAGTCATTTAGCAGACTCTCTGATCCAGAGAGACTAACAGTAGTGAGTCATTTAGCAGACTCTCTGATCAGAGAGACTTACAGTAGTGAGTCATTTAGCTGACTCTCTGATCCAGAGAGACTTACAGTAGTGAGTCATTTAGCAGACTCTCTGATCCAGAGAGACTTACAGTAGTGAGTCATTTAGCAGACTCTCTTATCCAGAGAGACTTACAGTAGTGAGTCATTTAGCTGACTCTTTTATCCAGAGAGACTTACATAGCGAGTCATTTAGCAGACTATCTTATCCAGAGAGACTTACAGTAGTGAGTCATTTAGCAGACTCTCTGATCCAGAGAGACTTACAGTAGTGAGTCATTTAGCAGACTCTCTGATCCAGAGAGACTTACAGTAGTGAGTCATTTAGCTGACTCTCTGATCCAGAAAGACTTACAGTAGTGAGTCATTTAGCAGACTCTCTGATCCAGAGAGACTTACAGTAGTGAGTCATTTAGCAGACTCTCTGATCCAGAGAGACTTACAGTAGTGAGTCATTTAGCAGACTCTCTGATCCAGAGAGACTAACAGTAGTGAGTCATTTAGCAGACTCTCTGATCCAGAGAGACTTACAGTAGTGAGTCATTTAGCAGACTCTCTTATCCAGATAGACTTACAGTAGTGACTCATTTAGCAGACTCTCTTATCCAGAGAGACTTACAGTAGTGAGTCATTTAGCTGACTCTTTTATCCAGAGAGACTTACATAGCGAGTAATTTAGCAGACTCTCTTATCCAGAGAGACTTACAGTAGTGAGTCATTTAGCAGAGTCTCTGATCCAGAGAAACCAATTGTAGTGAGTCATTTAGCAGACTATCTTATCCAGAGAGACTTACAGTAGTGAGTCATTTAGCAGACTCTCTGATCCAGAGAGACTTACAGTAGTGAGTCATTTAGCAGACTCTCTGATCAGAGAGACTTACAGTAGTGAGTCATTTAGCAGACTCTCTGATCCAGAGAGACTTACAGTAGTGAGTCATTTAGCTGACTCTCTGATCCAGAAAGACTTACAGTAGTGAGTCATTTAGCAGACTCTCTGATCCAGAGAGACTTACAGTAGTGACTCATTTAGCAGACTCTCTTATCCAGAGAGACTTACAGTAGTGAGTCATTTAGCTGACTCTTTTATCCAGAGAGACTTACATAGCGAGTCATTTAGCAGACTCTCTTATCCAGAGAGACTTACAGTAGTGAGTCATTTAGCAGAGTCTCTGATCCAGAGAAACCAATTGTAGTGAGTCATTTAGCAGACTATCTTATCCAGAGCCACTTACATAGCGAGTCATTTAGCAGACTCTCTGATCCAGAAAGACTTACAGTAGTGAGTCATTTAGCTGACTCTCTGATCCAGAGAGACTTACAGTAGTGAGTCATTTAGCAGACTCTCTTATCCCGAGAGACTTACAGTAGTGAGTCATTTAGCTGACTCTTTTATCCAGAGAGACTTACATAGCGAGTCATTTAGCAGACTCTCTTATCCAGAGAGACTTACAGTAGTGAGTCATTTAGCAGACTCTCTGATCCAGAGAGACTTACAGTAGTGAGTCATTTAGCTGACTCTCTGATCCAGAAAGACTTACAGTAGTGAGTCATTTAGCAGACTCTCTGATCCAGAGAGACTTACAGTAGTGAGTCATTTAGCAGACTCTCTTATCCAGAGAGACTTACAGTAGTGAGTCATTTAGCTGACTCTTTTATCCAGAGAGACTTACATAGCGAGTCATTTAGCAGACTCTCTTATCCAGAGAGACTTACAGTAGTGAGGCATTTAGGAGACTCTCTGATCCAGAGAGACTTACAGTTGTGAGTCATTTAGCAGACTCTCTGATCCAGAGAGACTAACAGTAGTGAGTCATTTAGCAGACTCTCTGATCCAGAGAGACTTACAGTAGTGAGTCATTTAGCAGACTCTCTTATCCAGATAGACTTACAGTAGTGACTCATTTAGCAGACTCTCTTATCCAGAGAGACTTACAGTAGTGAGTCATTTAGCTGACTCTTTTATCCAGAGAGACTTACATAGCGAGTAATTTAGCAGACTCTCTTATCCAGAGAGACTTACAGTAGTGAGTCATTTAGCAGAGTCTCTGATCCAGAGAAACCAATTGTAGTGAGTCATTTAGCAGACTATCTTATCCAGAGCCACTTACAGTAGTGAGTCATTTAGCAGACTCTCTAATCCAGAGAGACTTACAGTAGTGAGTCATTTAGCTGACTCTTTTATCCAGAGAGACTTACATAGCGAGTCATTTAGCAGACTCTCTGATCCAGAGAGACTAACAGTAGTGAGTCATTTTGCAGACTCTCTGATCAGAGAGACTTACAGTAGTGAGTCATTTAGCTGACTCTCTGATCCAGAGAGACTTACAGTAGTGAGTCATTTAGCAGACTCTCTGATCCAGAGAGACATACAGTAGTGAGTCATTTAGCAGACTCTCTTATCCAGAGAGACTTACAGTAGTGAGTCATTTAGCTGACTCTTTTATCCAGAGAGACTTACATAGCGAGTCATTTAGCAGACTCTCTTATCCAGAGAGACTTACAGTAGTGAGTCATTTAGCAGACTCTCTGATCCAGAGAGACTTACAGTAGTGAGTCATTTAGCAGACTCTCTGATCCAGAGAGACTTACAGTAGTGAGTCATTTAGCTGACTCTCTGATCCAGAAAGACTTACAGTAGTGAGTCATTTAGCAGACTCTCTGATCCAGAGAGACTTACAGTAGTGAGTCATTTAGCAGACTCTCTTATCCAGAGAGACTTACAGTAGTGAGTCATTTAGCTGACTCTTTTATCCAGAGAGACTTACATAGCGAGTCATTTAGCAGACTCTCTTATCCAGAGAGACTTACAGTAGTGAGTCATTTAGCAGACTCTCTGATCCAGAGAGACTTACAGTAGTGAGTCATTTAGCAGACTCTCTGATCCAGAGAGACTAACAGTAGTGAGTCATTTAGCAGACTCTCTGATCCAGAGAGACTTACAGTAGTGAGTCATTTAGCAGACTCTCTTATCCAGATAGACTTACAGTAGTGACTCATTTAGCAGACTCTCTTATCCAGAGAGACTTACAGTAGTGAGTCATTTAGCAGAGTCTCTGATCCAGAGAAACCAATTGTAGTGAGTCATTTAGCAGACTATCTTATCCAGAGAGACTTACAGTAGTGAGTCATTTAGCAGACTCTCTGATCCAGAGAGACTTACAGTAGTGAGTCATTTAGCAGACTCTCTTATCCAGAGAGACTTACAGTAGTGAGTCATTTAGCTGACTCTTTTATCCAGAGAGACTTACATAGCGAGTCATTTAGCAGACTCTCTTATCCAGAGAGACTTACAGTAGTGAGTCATTTAGCAGACTCTCTGATCCAGAGAGACTTACAGTAGTGAGTCATTTAGCAGACTCTCTGATCCAGAGAGACTAACAGTAGTGAGTCATTTAGCAGACTCTCTGATCCAGAGAGACTTACAGTAGTGAGTCATTTAGCAGACTCTCTTATCCAGATAGACTTACAGTAGTGACTCATTTAGCAGACTCTCTTATCCAGAGAGACTTACAGTAGTGAGTCATTTAGCTGACTCTTTTATCCAGAGAGACTTACATAGCGAGTAATTTAGCAGACTCTCTTATCCAGAGAGACTTACAGTAGTGAGTCATTTAGCAGAGTCTCTGATCCAGAGAAACCAATTGTAGTGAGTCATTTAGCAGACTATCTTATCCAGAGCCACTTACAGTAGTGAGTCATTTAGCAGACTCTCTAATCCAGAGAGACTTACAGTAGTGAGTCATTTAGCTGACTCTTTTATCCAGAGAGACTTACATAGCGAGTCATTTAGCAGACTCTCTGATCCAGAGAGACTAACAGTAGTGAGTCATTTAGCAGACTCTCTGATCAGAGAGACTTACAGTAGTGAGTCATTTAGCTGACTCTCTGATCCAGAGAGACTTACAGTAGTGAGTCATTTAGCAGACTCTCTGATCAGAGAGACTTACAGTAGTGAGTCATTTAGCAGACTCTCTTATCCAGATAGACTTACAGTAGTGACTCATTTAGCAGACTCTCTTATCCAGAGAGACTTACAGTAGTGAGTCATTTAGCTGACTCTTTTATCCAGAGAGACTTACATAGCGAGTCATTTAGCAGACTCTCTTATCCAGAGAGACTTACAGTAGTGAGTCATTTAGCAGAGTCTCTGATCCAGAGAAACCAATTGTAGTGAGTCATTTAGCAGACTATCTTATCCAAAGCCACTTACATAGCGAGTCATTTAGCAGACTCTCTGATCCAGAAAGACTTACAGTAGTGAGTCATTTAGCTGACTCTCTGATCCAGAGAGACTTACAGTAGTGAGTCATTTAGCAGACTCTCTTATCCAGAGAGACTTACAGTAGTGAGTCATTTAGCTGACTCTTTTATCCAGAGAGACTTACATAGCGAGTCATTTAGCAGACTCTCTTATCCAGAGAGACTTACAGTAGTGAGTCATTTAGCAGACTCTCTGATCCAGAGAGACTTACAGTAGTGAGTCATTTAGTTGACTCTCTGATCCAGAAAGACTTACAGTAGTGAGTCATTTAGCAGACTCTCTGATCCAGAGAGACTTACAGTAGTGAGTCATTTAGCAGACTCTCTTATCCAGAGAGACTTACAGTAGTGAGTCATTTAGCTGACTCTTTTATCCAGAGAGACTTACATAGCGAGTCATTTAGCAGACTCTCTTATCCAGAGAGACTTACAGTAGTGAGTCATTTAGGAGACTCTCTGATCCAGAGAGACTTACAGTAGTGAGTCATTTAGCAGACTCTCTGATCCAGAGAGACTAACAGTAGTGAGTCATTTAGCAGACTCTCTGATCCAGAGAGACTAACAGTAGTGAGTCATTTAGCAGACTCTCTAATCCAGAGAGACTTACAGTAGTGAGTCATTTAGCTGACTCTTTTATCCAGAGAGACTTACATAGCGAGTCATTTAGCAGACTCTCTGATCCAGAGAGACTAACAGTAGTGAGTCATTTTGCAGACTCTCTGATCAGAGAGACTTACAGTAGTGAGTCATTTAGCTGACTCTCTGATCCAGAGAGACTTACAGTAGTGAGTCATTTAGCAGACTCTCTGATCCAGAGAGACATACAGTAGTGAGTCATTTAGCAGACTCTCTTATCCAGAGAGACTTACAGTAGTGAGTCATTTAGCTGACTCTTTTATCCAGAGAGACTTACATAGCGAGTCATTTAGCAGACTCTCTTATCCAGAGAGACTTACAGTAGTGAGTCATTTAGCAGACTCTCTGATCCAGAGAGACTTACAGTAGTGAGTCATTTAGCAGACTCTCTGATCCAGAGAGACTTACAGTAGTGAGTCATTTAGCTGACTCTCTGATCCAGAAAGACTTACAGTAGTGAGTCATTTAGCAGACTCTCTGATCCAGAGAGACTTACAGTAGTGAGTCATTTAGCAGACTCTCTTATCCAGAGAGACTTACAGTAGTGAGTCATTTACCTGACTCTTTTATCCAGAGAGACTTACATAGCGAGTCATTTAGCAGACTCTCTTATCCAGAGAGACTTACAGTAGTGAGTCATTTAGCAGACTCTCTGATCCAGAGAGACTTACAGTAGTGAGTCATTTAGCAGACTCTCTGATCCAGAGAGACTAACAGTAGTGAGTCATTTAGCAGACTCTCTGATCCAGAGAGAATTACAGTAGTGAGTCATTTAGCAGACTCTCTTATCCAGATAGACTTACAGTAGTGACTCATTTAGCAGACTCTCTTATCCAGAGAGACTTACAGTAGTGAGTCATTTAGCTGACTCTTTTATCCAGAGAGACTTACATAGCGAGTAATTTAGCAGACTCTCTTATCCAGAGAGACTTACAGTAGTGAGTCATTTAGCAGAGTCTCTGATCCAGAGAAACCAATTGTAGTGAGTCATTTAGCAGACTATCTTATCCAGAGAGACTTACAGTAGTGAGTCATTTAGCAGACTCTCTGATCCAGAGAGACTTACAGTAGTGAGTCATTTAGCAGACTCTCTTATCCAGAGAGACTTACAGTAGTGAGTCATTTAGCTGACTCTTTTATCCAGAGAGACTTACATAGCGAGTCATTTAGCAGACTCTCTTATCCAGAGAGACTTACAGTAGTGAGTCATTTAGCAGACTCTCTGATCCAGAGAGACTTACAGTAGTGAGTCATTTAGCAGACTCTCTGATCCAGAGAGACTTACAGTAGTGAGTCATTTAGCTGACTCTCTGATCCAGAAAGACTTACAGTAGTGAGTCATTTAGCAGACTCTCTGATCCAGAGAGACTTACAGTAGTGAGTCATTTAGCAGACTCTCTTATCCAGAGAGACTTACAGTAGTGAGTCATTTAGCTGACTCTTTTATCCAGAGAGACTTACATAGCGAGTCATTTAGCAGACTCTCTTATCCAGAGAGACTTACAGTAGTGAGTCATTTAGCAGACTCTCTGATCCAGAGAGACTTACAGTAGTGAGTCATTTAGCAGACTCTCTGATCCAGAGAGACTAACAGTAGTGAGTCATTTAACAGACTCTCTGATCCAGAGAGACTTACAGTAGTGAGTCATTTAGCAGACTCTCTTATCCAGATAGACTTACAGTAGTGACTCATTTAGCAGACTCTCTTATCCAGAGAGACTTACAGTAGTGAGTCATTTAGCTGACTCTTTTATCCAGAGAGACTTACATAGCGAGTAATTTAGCAGACTCTCTTATCCAGAGAGACTTACAGTAGTGAGTCATTTAGAAGAGTCTCTGATCCAGAGAAACCAATTGTAGTGAGTCATTTAGCAGACTATCTTATCCAGAGCCACTTACAGTAGTGAGTCATTTAGCAGACTCTCTAATCCAGAGAGACTTACAGTAGTGAGTCATTTAGCTGACTCTTTTATCCAGAGAGACTTACATAGCGAGTCATTTAGCAGACTCTCTGATCCAGAGAGACTAACAGTAGTGAGTCATTTAGCAGACTCTCTGATCAGAGAGACTTACAGTAGTGAGTCATTTAGCTGACTCTCTGATCCAGAGAGACTTACAGTAGTGAGTCATTTAGCAGACTCTCTGATCAGAGAGACTTACAGTAGTGAGTCATTTAGCAGACTCTCTTATCCAGATAGACTTACAGTAGTGACTCATTTAGCAGACTCTCTTATCCAGAGAGACTTACAGTAGTGAGTCATTTAGCTGACTCTTTTATCCAGAGAGACTTACATAGCGAGTCATTTAGCAGACTCTCTTATCCAGAGAGACTTACAGTAGTGAGTCATTTAGCAGAGTCTCTGATCCAGAGAAACCAATTGTAGTGAGTCATTTAGCAGACTATCTTATCCAGAGCCACTTACATAGCGAGTCATTTAGCAGACTCTCTGATCCAGAAAGACTTACAGTAGTGAGTCATTTAGCTGACTCTCTGATCCAGAGAGACTTACAGTAGTGAGTCATTTAGCAGACTCTCTTATCCAGAGAGACTTACAGTAGTGAGTCATTTAGCTGACTCTTTTATCCAGAGAGACTTACATAGCGAGTCATTTAGCAGACTCTCTTATCCAGAGAGACTTACAGTAGTGAGTCATTTAGCAGACTCTCTGATCCAGAGAGACTTACAGTAGTGAGTCATTTAGCTGACTCTCTGATCCAGAAAGACTTACAGTAGTGAGTCATTTAGCAGACTCTCTGATCCAGAGAGACTTACAGTAGTGAGTCATTTAGCAGACTCTCTTATCCAGAGAGACTTACAGTAGTGAGTCATTTAGCTGACTCTTTTATCCAGAGAGACTTACATAGCGAGTCATTTAGCAGACTCTCTTATCCAGAGAGACTTACAGTAGTGAGTCATTTAGGAGACTCTCTGATCCAGAGAGACTTACAGTAGTGAGTCATTTAGCAGACTCTCTGATCCAGAGAGACTAACAGTAGTGAGTCATTTAGCAGACTCTCTGATCCAGAGAGACTTACAGTAGTGAGTCATTTAGCAGACTCTCTTATCCAGATAGACTTACAGTAGTGACTCATTTAGCAGACTCTCTTATCCAGAGAGACTTACAGTAGTGAGTCATTTAGCTGACTCTTTTATCCAGAGAGACTTACATAGCGAGTAATTTAGCAGACTCTCTTATCCAGAGAGACTTACAGTAGTGAGTCATTTAGCAGAGTCTCTGATCCAGAGAAACCAATTGTAGTGAGTCATTTAGCAGACTATCTTATCCAGAGCCACTTACAGTAGTGAGTCATTTAGCAGACTCTCTAATCCAGAGAGACTTACAGTAGTGAGTCATTTAGCTGACTCTTTTATCCAGAGAGACTTACATAGCGAGTCATTTAGCAGACTCTCTGATCCAGAGAGACTAACAGTAGTGAGTCATTTTGCAGACTCTCTGATCAGAGAGACTTACAGTAGTGAGTCATTTAGCTGACTCTCTGATCCAGAGAGACTTACAGTAGTGAGTCATTTAGCAGACTCTCTGATCCAGAGAGACATACAGTAGTGAGTCATTTAGCAGACTCTCTTATCCAGAGAGACTTACAGTAGTGAGTCATTTAGCTGACTCTTTTATCCAGAGAGACTTACATAGCGAGTCATTTAGCAGACTCTCTTATCCAGAGAGACTTACAGTAGTGAGTCATTTAGCAGACTCTCTGATCCAGAGAGACTTACAGTAGTGAGTCATTTAGCAGACTCTCTTATCCAGAGAGACTTACAGTAGTGAGTCATTTAGCAGACTCTCTGATCCAGAGAGACTTACAGTAGTGAGTCATTTAGCAGACTCTCTGATCCAGAGAGACTAACAGTAGTGAGTCATTTAACAGACTCTCTGATCCAGAGAGACTTACAGTAGTGAGTCATTTAGCAGACTCTCTTATCCAGATAGACTTACAGTAGTGACTCATTTAGCAGACTCTCTTATCCAGAGAGACTTACAGTAGTGAGTCATTTAGCTGACTCTTTTATCCAGAGAGACTTACATAGCGAGTAATTTAGCAGACTCTCTTATCCAGAGAGACTTACAGTAGTGAGTCATTTAGAAGAGTCTCTGATCCAGAGAAACCAATTGTAGTGAGTCATTTAGCAGACTATCTTATCCAGAGCCACTTACAGTAGTGAGTCATTTAGCAGACTCTCTAATCCAGAGAGACTTACAGTAGTGAGTCATTTAGCTGACTCTTTTATCCAGAGAGACTTACATAGCGAGTCATTTAGCAGACTCTCTGATCCAGAGAGACTAACAGTAGTGAGTCATTTAGCAGACTCTCTGATCAGAGAGACTTACAGTAGTGAGTCATTTAGCTGACTCTCTGATCCAGAGAGACTTACAGTAGTGAGTCATTTAGCAGACTCTCTGATCAGAGAGACTTACAGTAGTGAGTCATTTAGCAGACTCTCTTATCCAGATAGACTTACAGTAGTGACTCATTTAGCAGACTCTCTTATCCAGAGAGACTTACAGTAGTGAGTCATTTAGCTGACTCTTTTATCCAGAGAGACTTACATAGCGAGTCATTTAGCAGACTCTCTTATCCAGAGAGACTTACAGTAGTGAGTCATTTAGCAGAGTCTCTGATCCAGAGAAACCAATTGTAGTGAGTCATTTAGCAGACTATCTTATCCAGAGCCACTTACATAGCGAGTCATTTAGCAGACTCTCTGATCCAGAAAGACTTACAGTAGTGAGTCATTTAGCTGACTCTCTGATCCAGAGAGACTTACAGTAGTGAGTCATTTAGCAGACTCTCTTATCCAGAGAGACTTACAGTAGTGAGTCATTTAGCTGACTCTTTTATCCAGAGAGACTTACATAGCGAGTCATTTTGCAGACTCTCTTATCCAGAGAGACTTACAGTAGTGAGTCATTTAGCAGACTCTCTGATCCAGAGAGACTTACAGTAGTGAGTCATTTAGCTGACTCTCTGATCCAGAAAGACTTACAGTAGTGAGTCATTTAGCAGACTCTCTGATCCAGAGAGACTTACAGTAGTGAGTCATTTAGCAGACTCTCTTATCCAGAGAGACTTACAGTAGTGAGTCATTTAGCTGACTCTTTTATCCAGAGAGACTTACATAGCGAGTCATTTAGCAGACTCTCTTATCCAGAGAGACTTACAGTAGTGAGTCATTTAGGAGACTCTCTGATCCAGAGAGACTTACAGTAGTGAGTCATTTAGCAGACTCTCTGATCCAGAGAGACTAACAGTAGTGAGTCATTTAGCAGACTCTCTGATCCAGAGAGACTTACAGTAGTGAGTCATTTAGCAGACTCTCTTATCCAGATAGACTTACAGTAGTGACTCATTTAGCAGACTCTCTTATCCAGAGAGACTTACAGTAGTGAGTCATTTAGCTGACTCTTTTATCCAGAGAGACTTACATAGCGAGTAATTTAGCAGACTCTCTTATCCAGAGAGACTTACAGTAGTGAGTCATTTAGCAGAGTCTCTGATCCAGAGAAACCAATTGTAGTGAGTCATTTAGCAGACTATCTTATCCAGAGCCACTTACAGTAGTGAGTCATTTAGCAGACTCTCTAATCCAGAGAGACTTACAGTAGTGAGTCATTTAGCTGACTCTTTTATCCAGAGAGACTTACATAGCGAGTCATTTAGCAGACTCTCTGATCCAGAGAGACTAACAGTAGTGAGTCATTTAGCAGACTCTCTGATCAGAGAGACTTACAGTAGTGAGTCATTTAGCTGACTCTCTGATCCAGAGAGACTTACAGTAGTGAGTCATTTAGCAGACTCTCTGATCCAGAGAGACTTACAGTAGTGAGTCATTTAGCAGAATCTCTGATCCAGAGAGACTTACAGTAGTGAGTCATTTAGCAGACTCTCTGATCCAGAGAGACTTACAGTAGTGAGTCATTTAGCTGACTCTCTGATCCAGAGAGACTTACAGTAGTGAGTCATTTTGCAGACTCTCTGATCAGAGAGACTTACAGTAGTGAGTCATTTAGCAGACTCTCTTATCCAGATAGACTTACAGTAGTGACTCATTTAGCAGACTCTCTTATCCAGAGAGACTTACAGTAGTGAGTCATTTAGCTGACTCTTTTATCCAGAGAGACTTACATAGCGAGTCATTTAGCAGACTCTCTTATCCAGAGAGACTTACAGTAGTGAGTCATTTAGCAGAGTCTCTGATCCAGAGAAACCAATTGTAGTGAGTCATTTAGCAGACTATCTTATCCAGAGCCACTTACATAGCGAGTCATTTAGCAGACTCTCTGATCCAGAAAGACTTACAGTAGTGAGTCATTTAGCTGACTCTCTGATCCAGAGAGACTTACAGTAGTGAGTCATTTAGCAGACTCTCTTATCCAGAGAGACTTACAGTAGTGAGTCATTTAGCTGACTCTTTTATCCAGAGAGACTTACATAGCGAGTCATTTAGCAGACTCTCTTATCCAGAGAGACTTACAGTAGTGAGTCATTTAGCAGACTCTCTGATCCAGAGAGACTTACAGTAGTGAGTCATTTAGCTGACTCTCTGATCCAGAAAGACTTACAGTAGTGAGTCATTTAGCAGACTCTCTGATCCAGAGAGACTTACAGTAGTGAGTCATTTAGCAGACTCTCTTATCCAGAGAGACTTACAGTAGTGAGTCATTTAGCTGACTCTTTTATCCAGAGAGACTTACATAGCGAGTCATTTAGCAGACTCTCTTATCCAGAGAGACTTACAGTAGTGAGTCATTTAGGAGACTCTCTGATCCAGAGAGACTTACAGTAGTGAGTCATTTAGCAGACTCTCTGATCCAGAGAGACTAACAGTAGTGAGTCATTTAGCAGACTCTCTGATCCAGAGAGACTTACAGTAGTGAGTCATTTAGCAGACTCTCTTATCCAGATAGACTTACAGTAGTGACTCATTTAGCAGACTCTCTTATCCAGAGAGACTTACAGTAGTGAGTCATTTAGCTGACTCTTTTATCCAGAGAGACTTACATAGCGAGTAATTTAGCAGACTCTCTTATCCAGAGAGACTTACAGTAGTGAGTCATTTAGCAGAGTCTCTGATCCAGAGAAACCAATTGTAGTGAGTCATTTAGCAGACTATCTTATCCAGAGCCACTTACAGTAGTGAGTCATTTAGCAGACTCTCTAATCCAGAGAGACTTACAGTAGTGAGTCATTTAGCTGACTCTTTTATCCAGAGAGACTTACATAGCGAGTCATTTAGCAGACTCTCTGATCCAGAGAGACTAACAGTAGTGAGTCATTTAGCAGACTCTCTGATCAGAGAGACTTACAGTAGTGAGTCATTTAGCTGACTCTCTGATCCAGAGAGACTTACAGTAGTGAGTCATTTAGCAGACTCTCTGATCCAGAGAGACTTACAGTAGTGAGTCATTTAGCAGACTCTCTTATCCAGAGAGACTTACAGTAGTGAGTCATTTAGCTGACTCTTTTATCCAGAGAGACTTACATAGCGAGTCATTTAGCAGACTCTCTTATCCAGAGAGACTTACAGTAGTGAGTCATTTAGCAGACTCTCTGATCCAGAGAGACTTACAGTAGTGAGTCATTTAGCAGACTCTCTGATCCAGAGAGACTTACAGTAGTGAGTCATTTAGCTGACTCTCTGATCCAGAAAGACTTACAGTAGTGAGTCATTTAGCAGACTCTCTGATCCAGAGAGACTTACAGTAGTGAGTCATTTAGCAGACTCTCTTATCCAGAGAGACTTACAGTAGTGAGTCATTTAGCTGACTCTTTTATCCAGAGAGACTTACATAGCGAGTCATTTAGCAGACTCTCTTATCCAGAGAGACTTACAGTAGTGAGTCATTTAGCAGACTCTCTGATCCAGAGAGACTTACAGTAGTGAGTCATTTAGCAGACTCTCTGATCCAGAGAGACTAACAGTAGTGAGTCATTTAGCAGACTCTCTGATCCAGAGAGACTTACAGTAGTGAGTCATTTAGCAGACTCTCTTATCCAGATAGACTTACAGTAGTGACTCATTTAGCAGACTCTCTTATCCAGAGAGACTTACAGTAGTGAGTCATTTAGCTGACTCTTTTATCCAGAGAGACTTACATAGCGAGTAATTTAGCAGACTCTCTTATCCAGAGAGACTTACAGTAGTGAGTCATTTAGCAGAGTCTCTGATCCAGAGAAACCAATTGTAGTGAGTCATTTAGCAGACTATCTTATCCAGAGAGACTTACAGTAGTGAGTCATTTAGCAGACTCTCTGATCCAGAGAGACTTACAGTAGTGAGTCATTTAGCAGACTCTCTGATCAGAGAGACTTACAGTAGTGAGTCATTTAGCAGACTCTCTGATCCAGAGAGACTTACAGTAGTGAGTCATTTAGCTGACTCTCTGATCCAGAAAGACTTACAGTAGTGAGTCATTTAGCAGACTCTCTGATCCAGAGAGACTTACAGTAGTGACTCATTTAGCAGACTCTCTTATCCAGAGAGACTTACAGTAGTGAGTCATTTAGCTGACTCTTTTATCCAGAGAGACTTACATAGCGAGTCATTTAGCAGACTCTCTTATCCAGAGAGACTTACAGTAGTGAGTCATTTAGCAGAGTCTCTGATCCAGAGAAACCAATTGTAGTGAGTCATTTAGCAGACTATCTTATCCAGAGCCACTTACATAGCGAGTCATTTAGCAGACTCTCTGATCCAGAAAGACTTACAGTAGTGAGTCATTTAGCTGACTCTCTGATCCAGAGAGACTTACAGTAGTGAGTCATTTAGCAGACTCTCTTATCCAGAGAGACTTACAGTAGTGAGTCATTTAGCTGACTCTTTTATCCAGAGAGACTTACATAGCGAGTCATTTAGCAGACTCTCTTATCCAGAGAGACTTACAGTAGTGAGTCATTTAGCAGACTCTCTGATCCAGAGAGACTTACAGTAGTGAGTCATTTAGCTGACTCTCTGATCCAGAAAGACTTACAGTAGTGAGTCATTTAGCAGACTCTCTGATCCAGAGAGACTTACAGTAGTGAGTCATTTAGCAGACTCTCTTATCCAGAGAGACTTACAGTAGTGAGTCATTTAGCTGACTCTTTTATCCAGAGAGACTTACATAGCGAGTCATTTAGCAGACTCTCTTATCCAGAGAGACTTACAGTAGTGAGTCATTTAGGAGACTCTCTGATCCAGAGAGACTTACAGTAGTGAGTCATTTAGCAGACTCTCTGATCCAGAGAGACTAACAGTAGTGAGTCATTTAGCAGACTCTCTGATCCAGAGAGACTTACAGTAGTGAGTCATTTAGCAGACTCTCTTATCCAGATAGACTTACAGTAGTGACTCATTTAGCAGACTCTCTTATCCAGAGAGACTTACAGTAGTGAGTCATTTAGCTGACTCTTTTATCCAGAGAGACTTACATAGCGAGTAATTTAGCAGACTCTCTTATCCAGAGAGACTTACAGTAGTGAGTCATTTAGCAGAGTCTCTGATCCAGAGAAACCAATTGTAGTGAGTCATTTAGCAGACTATCTTATCCAGAGCCACTTACAGTAGTGAGTCATTTAGCAGACTCTCTAATCCAGAGAGACTTACAGTAGTGAGTCATTTAGCTGACTCTTTTATCCAGAGAGACTTACATAGCGAGTCATTTAGCAGACTCTCTGATCCAGAGAGACTAACAGTAGTGAGTCATTTTGCAGACTCTCTGATCAGAGAGACTTACAGTAGTGAGTCATTTAGCTGACTCTCTGATCCAGAGAGACTTACAGTAGTGAGTCATTTAGCAGACTCTCTGATCCAGAGAGACATACAGTAGTGAGTCATTTAGCAGACTCTCTTATCCAGAGAGACTTACAGTAGTGAGTCATTTAGCTGACTCTTTTATCCAGAGAGACTTACATAGCGAGTCATTTAGCAGACTCTCTTATCCAGAGAGACTTACAGTAGTGAGTCATTTAGCAGACTCTCTGATCCAGAGAGACTTACAGTAGTGAGTCATTTAGCAGACTCTCTGATCCAGAGAGACTTACAGTAGTGAGTCATTTAGCTGACTCTCTGATCCAGAAAGACTTACAGTAGTGAGTCATTTAGCAGACTCTCTGATCCAGAGAGACTTACAGTAGTGAGTCATTTAGCAGACTCTCTTATCCAGAGAGACTTACAGTAGTGAGTCATTTAGCTGACTCTTTTATCCAGAGAGACTTACATAGCGAGTCATTTAGCAGACTCTCTTATCCAGAGAGACTTACAGTAGTGAGTCATTTAGCAGACTCTCTGATCCAGAGAGACTTACAGTAGTGAGTCATTTAGCAGACTCTCTGATCCAGAGAGACTAACAGTAGTGAGTCATTTAGCAGACTCTCTGATCCAGAGAGACTTACAGTAGTGAGTCATTTAGCAGACTCTCTTATCCAGATAGACTTACAGTAGTGACTCATTTAGCAGACTCTCTTATCCAGAGAGACTTACAGTAGTGAGTCATTTAGCAGAGTCTCTGATCCAGAGAAACCAATTGTAGTGAGTCATTTAGCAGACTATCTTATCCAGAGAGACTTACAGTAGTGAGTCATTTAGCAGACTCTCTGATCCAGAGAGACTTACAGTAGTGAGTCATTTAGCAGACTCTCTTATCCAGAGAGACTTACAGTAGTGAGTCATTTAGCTGACTCTTTTATCCAGAGAGACTTACATAGCGAGTCATTTAGCAGACTCTCTTATCCAGAGAGACTTACAGTAGTGAGTCATTTAGCAGACTCTCTGATCCAGAGAGACTTACAGTAGTGAGTCATTTAGCAGACTCTCTGATCCAGAGAGACTAACAGTAGTGAGTCATTTAGCAGACTCTCTGATCCAGAGAGACTTACAGTAGTGAGTCATTTAGCAGACTCTCTTATCCAGATAGACTTACAGTAGTGACTCATTTAGCAGACTCTCTTATCCAGAGAGACTTACAGTAGTGAGTCATTTAGCTGACTCTTTTATCCAGAGAGACTTACATAGCGAGTAATTTAGCAGACTCTCTTATCCAGAGAGACTTACAGTAGTGAGTCATTTAGCAGAGTCTCTGATCCAGAGAAACCAATTGTAGTGAGTCATTTAGCAGACTATCTTATCCAGAGCCACTTACAGTAGTGAGTCATTTAGCAGACTCTCTAATCCAGAGAGACTTACAGTAGTGAGTCATTTAGCTGACTCTTTTATCCAGAGAGACTTACATAGCGAGTCATTTAGCAGACTCTCTGATCCAGAGAGACTAACAGTAGTGAGTCATTTAGCAGACTCTCTGATCAGAGAGACTTACAGTAGTGAGTCATTTAGCTGACTCTCTGATCCAGAGAGACTTACAGTAGTGAGTCATTTAGCAGACTCTCTGATCAGAGAGACTTACAGTAGTGAGTCATTTAGCAGACTCTCTTATCCAGATAGACTTACAGTAGTGACTCATTTAGCAGACTCTCTTATCCAGAGAGACTTACAGTAGTGAGTCATTTAGCTGACTCTTTTATCCAGAGAGACTTACATAGCGAGTCATTTAGCAGACTCTCTTATCCAGAGAGACTTACAGTAGTGAGTCATTTAGCAGAGTCTCTGATCCAGAGAAACCAATTGTAGTGAGTCATTTAGCAGACTATCTTATCCAGAGCCACTTACATAGCGAGTCATTTAGCAGACTCTCTGATCCAGAAAGACTTACAGTAGTGAGTCATTTAGCTGACTCTCTGATCCAGAGAGACTTACAGTAGTGAGTCATTTAGCAGACTCTCTTATCCAGAGAGACTTACAGTAGTGAGTCATTTAGCTGACTCTTTTATCCAGAGAGACTTACATAGCGAGTCATTTAGCAGACTCTCTTATCCAGAGAGACTTACAGTAGTGAGTCATTTAGCAGACTCTCTGATCCAGAGAGACTTACAGTAGTGAGTCATTTAGCTGACTCTCTGATCCAGAAAGACTTACAGTAGTGAGTCATTTAGCAGACTCTCTGATCCAGAGAGACTTACAGTAGTGAGTCATTTAGCAGACTCTCTTATCCAGAGAGACTTACAGTAGTGAGTCATTTAGCTGACTCTTTTATCCAGAGAGACTTACATAGCGAGTCATTTAGCAGACTCTCTTATCCAGAGAGACTTACAGTAGTGAGTCATTTAGGAGACTCTCTGATCCAGAGAGACTTACAGTAGTGAGTCATTTAGCAGACTCTCTGATCCAGAGAGACTAACAGTAGTGAGTCATTTAGCAGACTCTCTGATCCAGAGAGACTTACAGTAGTGAGTCATTTAGCAGACTCTCTGATCCAGAGAGACTAACAGTAGTGAGTCATTTAGCAGACTCTCTGATCCAGAGAGACTTACAGTAGTGAGTCATTTAGCAGACTCTCTTATCCAGATAGACTTACAGTAGTGACTCATTTAGCAGACTCTCTTATCCAGAGAGACTTACAGTAGTGAGTCATTTAGCTGACTCTTTTATCCAGAGAGACTTACATAGCGAGTAATTTAGCAGACTCTCTTATCCAGAGAGACTTACAGTAGTGAGTCATTTAGCAGAGTCTCTGATCCAGAGAAACCAATTGTAGTGAGTCATTTAGCAGACTATCTTATCCAGAGCCACTTACAGTAGTGAGTCATTTAGCAGACTCTCTAATCCAGAGAGACTTACAGTAGTGAGTCATTTAGCTGACTCTTTTATCCAGAGAGACTTACATAGCGAGTCATTTAGCAGACTCTCTGATCCAGAGAGACTAACAGTAGTGAGTCATTTAGCAGACTCTCTGATCAGAGAGACTTACAGTAGTGAGTCATTTAGCTGACTCTCTGATCCAGAGAGACTTACAGTAGTGAGTCATTTAGCAGACTCTCTGATCAGAGAGACTTACAGTAGTGAGTCATTTAGCAGACTCTCTTATCCAGATAGACTTACAGTAGTGACTCATTTAGCAGACTCTCTTATCCAGAGAGACTTACAGTAGTGAGTCATTTAGCTGACTCTTTTATCCAGAGAGACTTACATAGCGAGTCATTTAGCAGACTCTCTTATCCAGAGAGACTTACAGTAGTGAGTCATTTAGCAGAGTCTCTGATCCAGAGAAACCAATTGTAGTGAGTCATTTAGCAGACTATCTTATCCAGAGCCACTTACATAGCGAGTCATTTAGCAGACTCTCTGATCCAGAAAGACTTACAGTAGTGAGTCATTTAGCTGACTCTCTGATCCAGAGAGACTTACAGTAGTGAGTCATTTAGCAGACTCTCTTATCCAGAGAGACTTACAGTAGTGAGTCATTTAGCTGACTCTTTTATCCAGAGAGACTTACATAGCGAGTCATTTAGCAGACTCTCTTATCCAGAGAGACTTACAGTAGTGAGTCATTTAGCAGACTCTCTGATCCAGAGAGACTTACAGTAGTGAGTCATTTAGCTGACTCTCTGATCCAGAAAGACTTACAGTAGTGAGTCATTTAGCAGACTCTCTGATCCAGAGAGACTTACAGTAGTGAGTCATTTAGCAGACTCTCTTATCCAGAGAGACTTACAGTAGTGAGTCATTTAGCTGACTCTTTTATCCAGAGAGACTTACATAGCGAGTCATTTAGCAGACTCTCTTATCCAGAGAGACTTACAGTAGTGAGTCATTTAGGAGACTCTCTGATCCAGAGAGACTTACAGTAGTGAGTCATTTAGCAGACTCTCTGATCCAGAGAGACTAACAGTAGTGAGTCATTTAGCAGACTCTCTGATCCAGAGAGACTTACAGTAGTGAGTCATTTAGCAGACTCTCTTATCCAGATAGACTTACAGTAGTGACTCATTTAGCAGACTCTCTTATCCAGAGAGACTTACAGTAGTGAGTCATTTAGCTGACTCTTTTATCCAGAGAGACTTACATAGCGAGTAATTTAGCAGACTCTCTTATCCAGAGAGACTTACAGTAGTGAGTCATTTAGCAGAGTCTCTGATCCAGAGAAACCAATTGTAGTGAGTCATTTAGCAGACTATCTTATCCAGAGCCACTTACAGTAGTGAGTCATTTAGCAGACTCTCTAATCCAGAGAGACTTACAGTAGTGAGTCATTTAGCTGACTCTTTTATCCAGAGAGACTTACATAGCGAGTCATTTAGCAGACTCTCTGATCCAGAGAGACTAACAGTAGTGAGTCATTTTGCAGACTCTCTGATCAGAGAGACTTACAGTAGTGAGTCATTTAGCTGACTCTCTGATCCAGAGAGACTTACAGTAGTGAGTCATTTAGCAGACTCTCTGATCCAGAGAGACATACAGTAGTGAGTCATTTAGCAGACTCTCTTATCCAGAGAGACTTACAGTAGTGAGTCATTTAGCTGACTCTTTTATCCAGAGAGACTTACATAGCGAGTCATTTAGCAGACTCTCTTATCCAGAGAGACTTACAGTAGTGAGTCATTTAGCAGACTCTCTGATCCAGAGAGACTTACAGTAGTGAGTCATTTAGCAGACTCTCTGATCCAGAGAGACTTACAGTAGTGAGTCATTTAGCTGACTCTCTGATCCAGAAAGACTTACAGTAGTGAGTCATTTAGCAGACTCTCTGATCCAGAGAGACTTACAGTAGTGAGTCATTTAGCAGACTCTCTTATCCAGAGAGACTTACAGTAGTGAGTCATTTAGCTGACTCTTTTATCCAGAGAGACTTACATAGCGAGTCATTTAGCAGACTCTCTTATCCAGAGAGACTTACAGTAGTGAGTCATTTAGCAGACTCTCTGATCCAGAGAGACTTACAGTAGTGAGTCATTTAGCAGACTCTCTGATCCAGAGAGACTAACAGTAGTGAGTCATTTAGCAGACTCTCTGATCCAGAGAGAATTACAGTAGTGAGTCATTTAGCAGACTCTCTTATCCAGATAGACTTACAGTAGTGACTCATTTAGCAGACTCTCTTATCCAGAGAGACTTACAGTAGTGAGTCATTTAGCTGACTCTTTTATCCAGAGAGACTTACATAGCGAGTAATTTAGCAGACTCTCTTATCCAGAGAGACTTACAGTAGTGAGTCATTTAGCAGAGTCTCTGATCCAGAGAAACCAATTGTAGTGAGTCATTTAGCAGACTATCTTATCCAGAGAGACTTACAGTAGTGAGTCATTTAGCAGACTCTCTGATCCAGAGAGACTTACAGTAGTGAGTCATTTAGCAGACTCTCTTATCCAGAGAGACTTACAGTAGTGAGTCATTTAGCTGACTCTTTTATCCAGAGAGACTTACATAGCGAGTCATTTAGCAGACTCTCTTATCCAGAGAGACTTACAGTAGTGAGTCATTTAGCAGACTCTCTGATCCAGAGAGACTTACAGTAGTGAGTCATTTAGCAGACTCTCTGATCCAGAGAGACTTACAGTAGTGAGTCATTTAGCTGACTCTCTGATCCAGAAAGACTTACAGTAGTGAGTCATTTAGCAGACTCTCTGATCCAGAGAGACTTACAGTAGTGAGTCATTTAGCAGACTCTCTTATCCAGAGAGACTTACAGTAGTGAGTCATTTAGCTGACTCTTTTATCCAGAGAGACTTACATAGCGAGTCATTTAGCAGACTCTCTTATCCAGAGAGACTTACAGTAGTGAGTCATTTAGCAGACTCTCTGATCCAGAGAGACTTACAGTAGTGAGTCATTTAGCAGACTCTCTGATCCAGAGAGACTAACAGTAGTGAGTCATTTAGCAGACTCTCTGATCCAGAGAGACTTACAGTAGTGAGTCATTTAGCAGACTCTCTTATCCAGATAGACTTACAGTAGTGACTCATTTAGCAGACTCTCTTATCCAGAGAGACTTACAGTAGTGAGTCATTTAGCTGACTCTTTTATCCAGAGAGACTTACATAGCGAGTAATTTAGCAGACTCTCTTATCCAGAGAGACTTACAGTAGTGAGTCATTTAGAAGAGTCTCTGATCCAGAGAAACCAATTGTAGTGAGTCATTTAGCAGACTATCTTATCCAGAGCCACTTACAGTAGTGAGTCATTTAGCAGACTCTCTAATCCAGAGAGACTTACAGTAGTGAGTCATTTAGCTGACTCTTTTATCCAGAGAGACTTACATAGCGAGTCATTTAGCAGACTCTCTGATCCAGAGAGACTAACAGTAGTGAGTCATTTAGCAGACTCTCTGATCAGAGAGACTTACAGTAGTGAGTCATTTAGCTGACTCTCTGATCCAGAGAGACTTACAGTAGTGAGTCATTTAGCAGACTCTCTGATCAGAGAGACTTACAGTAGTGAGTCATTTAGCAGACTCTCTTATCCAGATAGACTTACAGTAGTGACTCATTTAGCAGACTCTCTTATCCAGAGAGACTTACAGTAGTGAGTCATTTAGCTGACTCTTTTATCCAGAGAGACTTACATAGCGAGTCATTTAGCAGACTCTCTTATCCAGAGAGACTTACAGTAGTGAGTCATTTAGCAGAGTCTCTGATCCAGAGAAACCAATTGTAGTGAGTCATTTAGCAGACTATCTTATCCAGAGCCACTTACATAGCGAGTCATTTAGCAGACTCTCTGATCCAGAAAGACTTACAGTAGTGAGTCATTTAGCTGACTCTCTGATCCAGAGAGACTTACAGTAGTGAGTCATTTAGCAGACTCTCTTATCCAGAGAGACTTACAGTAGTGAGTCATTTAGCTGACTCTTTTATCCAGAGAGACTTACATAGCGAGTAATTTAGCAGACTCTCTTATCCAGAGAGACTTACAGTAGTGAGTCATTTAGCAGAGTCTCTGATCCAGAGAAACCAATTGTAGTGAGTCATTTAGCAGACTATCTTATCCAGAGCCACTTACAGTAGTGAGTCATTTAGCAGACTCTCTAATCCAGAGAGACTTACAGTAGTGAGTCATTTAGCTGACTCTTTTATCCAGAGAGACTTACATAGCGAGTCATTTAGCAGACTCTCTGATCCAGAGAGACTAACAGTAGTGAGTCATTTTGCAGACTCTCTGATCAGAGAGACTTACAGTAGTGAGTCATTTAGCTGACTCTCTGATCCAGAGAGACTTACAGTAGTGAGTCATTTAGCAGACTCTCTGATCCAGAGAGACATACAGTAGTGAGTCATTTAGCAGACTCTCTTATCCAGAGAGACTTACAGTAGTGAGTCATTTAGCTGACTCTTTTATCCAGAGAGACTTACATAGCGAGTCATTTAGCAGACTCTCTTATCCAGAGAGACTTACAGTAGTGAGTCATTAAGCAGACTCTCTGATCCAGAGAGACTTACAGTAGTGAGTCATTTAGCAGACTCTCTGATCCAGAGAGACTTACAGTAGTGAGTCATTTAGCTGACTCTCTGATCCAGAAAGACTTACAGTAGTGAGTCATTTAGCAGACTCTCTGATCCAGAGAGACTTACAGTAGTGAGTCATTTAGCAGACTCTCTTATCCAGAGAGACTTACAGTAGTGAGTCATTTAGCTGACTCTTTTATCCAGAGAGACTTACATAGCGAGTCATTTAGCAGACTCTCTTATCCAGAGAGACTTACAGTAGTGAGTCATTTAGCAGACTCTCTGATCCAGAGAGACTTACAGTAGTGAGTCATTTAGCAGACTCTCTGATCCAGAGAGACTAACAGTAGTGAGTCATTTAGCAGACTCTCTGATCCAGAGAGACTTACAGTAGTGAGTCATTTAGCAGACTCTCTTATCCAGATAGACTTACAGTAGTGACTCATTTAGCAGACTCTCTTATCCAGAGAGACTTACAGTAGTGAGTCATTTAGCTGACTCTTTTATCCAGAGAGACTTACATAGCGAGTAATTTAGCAGACTCTCTTATCCAGAGAGACTTACAGTAGTGAGTCATTTAGCAGAGTCTCTGATCCAGAGAAACCAATTGTAGTGAGTCATTTAGCAGACTATCTTATCCAGAGAGACTTACAGTAGTGAGTCATTTAGCAGACTCTCTGATCCAGAGAGACTTACAGTAGTGAGTCATTTAGCAGACTCTCTTATCCAGAGAGACTTACAGTAGTGAGTCATTTAGCTGACTCTTTTATCCAGAGAGACTTACATAGCGAGTCATTTAGCAGACTCTCTTATCCAGAGAGACTTACAGTAGTGAGTCATTTAGCAGACTCTCTGATCCAGAGAGACTTACAGTAGTGAGTCATTTAGCAGACTCTCTGATCCAGAGAGACTTACAGTAGTGAGTCATTTAGCTGACTCTCTGATCCAGAAAGACTTACAGTAGTGAGTCATTTAGCAGACTCTCTGATCCAGAGAGACTTACAGTAGTGAGTCATTTAGCAGACTCTCTTATCCAGAGAGACTTACAGTAGTGAGTCATTTAGCTGACTCTTTTATCCAGAGAGACTTACATAGCGAGTCATTTAGCAGACTCTCTTATCCAGAGAGACTTACAGTAGTGAGTCATTTAGCAGACTCTCTGATCCAGAGAGACTTACAGTAGTGAGTCATTTAGCAGACTCTCTGATCCAGAGAGACTAACAGTAGTGAGTCATTTAGCAGACTCTCTGATCCAGAGAGACTTACAGTAGTGAGTCATTTAGCAGACTCTCTTATCCAGATAGACTTACAGTAGTGACTCATTTAGCAGACTCTCTTATCCAGAGAGACTTACAGTAGTGAGTCATTTAGCTGACTCTTTTATCCAGAGAGACTTACATAGCGAGTAATTTAGCAGACTCTCTTATCCAGAGAGACTTACAGTAGTGAGTCATTTAGAAGAGTCTCTGATCCAGAGAAACCAATTGTAGTGAGTCATTTAGCAGACTATCTTATCCAGAGCCACTTACAGTAGTGAGTCATTTAGCAGACTCTCTAATCCAGAGAGACTTACAGTAGTGAGTCATTTAGCTGACTCTTTTATCCAGAGAGACTTACATAGCGAGTCATTTAGCAGACTCTCTGATCCAGAGAGACTAACAGTAGTGAGTCATTTAGCAGACTCTCTGATCAGAGAGACTTACAGTAGTGAGTCATTTAGCTGACTCTCTGATCCAGAGAGACTTACAGTAGTGAGTCATTTAGCAGACTCTCTGATCCAGAGAGACTTACAGTAGTGAGTCATTTAGCAGAATCTCTGATACAGAGAGACTTACAGTAGTGAGTCATTTAGCAGACTCTCTGATCCAGAGAGACTTACAGTAGTGAGTCATTTAGCTGACTCTCTGATCCAGAGAGACTTACAGTAGTGAGTCATTTAGCAGACTCTCTGATCAGAGAGACTTACAGTAGTGAGTCATTTAGCAGACTCTCTTATCCAGATAGACTTACAGTAGTGACTCATTTAGCAGACTCTCTTATCCAGAGAGACTTACAGTAGTGAGTCATTTAGCTGACTCTTTTATCCAGAGAGACTTACATAGCGAGTCATTTAGCAGACTCTCTTATCCAGAGAGACTTACAGTAGTGAGTCATTTAGCAGAGTCTCTGATCCAGAGAAACCAATTGTAGTGAGTCATTTAGCAGACTATCTTATCCAGAGCCACTTACATAGCGAGTCATTTAGCAGACTCTCTGATCCAGAAAGACTTACAGTAGTGAGTCATTTAGCTGACTCTCTGATCCAGAGAGACTTACAGTAGTGAGTCATTTAGCAGACTCTCTTATCCAGAGAGACTTACAGTAGTGAGTCATTTAGCTGACTCTTTTATCCAGAGAGACTTACATAGCGAGTCATTTAGCAGACTCTCTTATCCAGAGAGACTTACAGTAGTGAGTCATTTAGCAGACTCTCTGATCCAGAGAGACTTACAGTAGTGAGTCATTTAGCTGACTCTCTGATCCAGAAAGACTTACAGTAGTGAGTCATTTAGCAGACTCTCTGATCCAGAGAGACTTACAGTAGTGAGTCATTTAGCAGACTCTCTTATCCAGAGAGACTTACAGTAGTGAGTCATTTAGCTGACTCTTTTATCCAGAGAGACTTACATAGCGAGTCATTTAGCAGACTCTCTTATCCAGAGAGACTTACAGTAGTGAGTCATTTAGGAGACTCTCTGATCCAGAGAGACTTACAGTAGTGAGTCATTTAGCAGACTCTCTGATCCAGAGAGACTAACAGTAGTGAGTCATTTAGCAGACTCTCTGATCCAGAGAGACTTACAGTAGTGAGTCATTTAGCAGACTCTCTTATCCAGATAGACTTACAGTAGTGACTCATTTAGCAGACTCTCTTATCCAGAGAGACTTACAGTAGTGAGTCATTTAGCTGACTCTTTTATCCAGAGAGACTTACATAGCGAGTAATTTAGCAGACTCTCTTATCCAGAGAGACTTACAGTAGTGAGTCATTTAGCAGAGTCTCTGATCCAGAGAAACCAATTGTAGTGAGTCATTTAGCAGACTATCTTATCCAGAGCCACTTACAGTAGTGAGTCATTTAGCAGACGCTCTAATCCAGAGAGACTTACAGTAGTGAGTCATTTAGCTGACTCTTTTATCCAGAGAGACTTACATAGCGAGTCATTTAGCAGACTCTCTGATCCAGAGAGACTAACAGTAGTGAGTCATTTAGCAGACTCTCTGATCAGAGAGACTTACAGTAGTGAGTCATTTAGCTGACTCTCTGATCCAGAGAGACTTACAGTAGTGAGTCATTTAGCAGACTCTCTGATCCAGAGAGACTTACAGTAGTGAGTCATTTAGCAGACTCTCTTATCCAGAGAGACTTACAGTAGTGAGTCATTTAGCTGACTCTTTTATCCAGAGAGACTTACATAGCGAGTCATTTAGCAGACTCTCTTATCCAGAGAGACTTACAGTAGTGAGTCATTTAGCAGACTCTCTGATCCAGAGAGACTTACAGTAGTGAGTCATTTAGCAGACTCTCTGATCCAGAGAGACTTACAGTAGTGAGTCATTTAGCTGACTCTCTGATCCAGAAAGACTTACAGTAGTGAGTCATTTAGCAGACTCTCTGATCCAGAGAGACTTACAGTAGTGAGTCATTTAGCAGACTCTCTTATCCAGAGAGACTTACAGTAGTGAGTCATTTAGCTGACTCTTTTATCCAGAGAGACTTACATAGCGAGTCATTTAGCAGACTCTCTTATCCAGAGAGACTTACAGTAGTGAGTCATTTAGCAGACTCTCTGATCCAGAGAGACTTACAGTAGTGAGTCATTTAGCAGACTCTCTGATCCAGAGAGACTAACAGTAGTGAGTCATTTAGCAGACTCTCTGATCCAGAGAGACTTACAGTAGTGAGTCATTTAGCAGACTCTCTTATCCAGATAGACTTACAGTAGTGACTCATTTAGCAGACTCTCTTATCCAGAGAGACTTACAGTAGTGAGTCATTTAGCTGACTCTTTTATCCAGAGAGACTTACATAGCGAGTAATTTAGCAGACTCTCTTATACAGAGAGACTTACAGTAGTGAGTCATTTAGCAGAGTCTCTGATCCAGAGAAACCAATTGTAGTGAGTCATTTAGCAGACTATCTTATCCAGAGAGACTTACAGTAGTGAGTCATTTAGCAGACTCTCTGATCCAGAGAGACTTACAGTAGTGAGTCATTTAGCAGACTCTCTGATCAGAGAGACTTACAGTAGTGAGTCATTTAGCAGACTCTCTGATCCAGAGAGACTTACAGTAGTGAGTCATTTAGCTGACTCTCTGATCCAGAAAGACTTACAGTAGTGAGTCATTTAGCAGACTCTCTGATCCAGAGAGACTTACAGTAGTGACTCATTTAGCAGACTCTCTTATCCAGAGAGACTTACAGTAGTGAGTCATTTAGCTGACTCTTTTATCCAGAGAGACTTACATAGCGAGTCATTTAGCAGACTCTCTTATCCAGAGAGACTTACAGTAGTGAGTCATTTAGCAGAGTCTCTGATCCAGAGAAACCAATTGTAGTGAGTCATTTAGCAGACTATCTTATCCAGAGCCACTTACATAGCGAGTCATTTAGCAGACTCTCTGATCCAGAAAGACTTACAGTAGTGAGTCATTTAGCTGACTCTCTGATCCAGAGAGACTTACAGTAGTGAGTCATTTAGCAGACTCTCTTATCCAGAGAGACTTACAGTAGTGAGTCATTTAGCTGACTCTTTTATCCAGAGAGACTTACATAGCGAGTCATTTAGCAGACTCTCTTATCCAGAGAGACTTACAGTAGTGAGTCATTTAGCAGACTCTCTGATCCAGAGAGACTTACAGTAGTGAGTCATTTAGCTGACTCTCTGATCCAGAAAGACTTACAGTAGTGAGTCATTTAGCAGACTCTCTGATCCAGAGAGACTTACAGTAGTGAGTCATTTAGCAGACTCTCTTATCCAGAGAGACTTACAGTAGTGAGTCATTTAGCTGACTCTTTTATCCAGAGAGACTTACATAGCGAGTCATTTAGCAGACTCTCTTATCCAGAGAGACTTACAGTAGTGAGTCATTTAGGAGACTCTCTGATCCAGAGAGACTTACAGTAGTGAGTCATTTAGCAGACTCTCTGATCCAGAGAGACTAACAGTAGTGAGTCATTTAGCAGACTCTCTGATCCAGAGAGACTTACAGTAGTGAGTCATTTAGCAGACTCTCTTATCCAGATAGACTTACAGTAGTGAGTCATTTAGCAGACTCTCTTATCCAGAGAGACTTACAGTAGTGAGTCATTTAGCTGACTCTTTTATCCAGAGAGACTTACATAGCGAGTAATTTAGCAGACTCTCTTATCCAGAGAGACTTACAGTAGTGAGTCATTTAGCAGAGTCTCTGATCCAGAGAAACCAATTGTAGTGAGTCATTTAGCAGACTATCTTATCCAGAGCCACTTACAGTAGTGAGTCATTTAGCAGACTCTCTAATCCAGAGAGACTTACAGTAGTGAGTCATTTAGCTGACTCTTTTATCCAGAGAGACTTACATAGCGAGTCATTTAGCAGACTCTCTGATCCAGAGAGACTAACAGTAGTGAGTCATTTAGCAGACTCTCTGATCAGAGAGACTTACAGTAGTGAGTCATTTAGCTGACTCTCTGATCCAGAGAGACTTACAGTAGTGAGTCATTTAGCAGACTCTCTGATCCAGAGAGACTTACAGTAGTGAGTCATTTAGCAGACTCTCTTATCCAGAGAGACTTACAGTAGTGAGTCATTTAGCTGACTCTTTTATCCAGAGAGACTTACATAGCGAGTCATTTAGCAGACTCTCTTATCCAGAGAGACTTACAGTAGTGAGTCATTTAGCAGACTCTCTGATCCAGAGAGACTTACAGTAGTGAGTCATTTAGCAGACTCTCTGATCCAGAGAGACTTACAGTAGTGAGTCATTTAGCTGACTCTCTGATCCAGAAAGACTTACAGTAGTGAGTCATTTAGCAGACTCTCTGATCCAGAGAGACTTACAGTAGTGAGTCATTTAGCAGACTCTCTTATCCAGAGAGACTTGCAGTAGTGAGTCATTTAGCTGACTCTTTTATCCAGAGAGACTTACATAGCGAGTCATTTAGCAGACTCTCTTATCCAGAGAGACTTACAGTAGTGAGTCATTTAGCAGACTCTCTGATCCAGAGAGACTTACAGTAGTGAGTCATTTAGCAGACTCTCTGATCCAGAGAGACTAACAGTAGTGAGTCATTTAGCAGACTCTCTGATCCAGAGAGACTTACAGTAGTGAGTCATTTAGCAGACTCTCTTATCCAGATAGACTTACAGTAGTGACTCATTTAGCAGACTCTCTTATCCAGAGAGACTTACAGTAGTGAGTCATTTAGCTGACTCTTTTATCCAGAGACTTACATAGCGAGTAATTTAGCAGACTCTCTTATCCAGAGAGACTTACAGTAGTGAGTCATTTAGCAGAGTCTCTGATCCAGAGAAACCAATTGTAGTGAGTCATTTAGCAGACTATCTTATCCAGAGAGACTTACAGTAGTGAGTCATTTAGCAGACTCTCTGATCCAGAGAGACTTACAGTAGTGAGTCATTTAGCAGACTCTCTGATCAGAGAGACTTACAGTAGTGAGTCATTTAGCAGACTCTCTGATCCAGAGAGACTTACAGTAGTGAGTCATTTAGCTGACTCTCTGATCCAGAAAGACTTACAGTAGTGAGTCATTTAGCAGAGTCTCTGATCCAGAGAGACTTACAGTAGTGAGTCATTTAGCAGACTCTCTTATCCAGAGAGACTTACAGTAGTGAGTCATTTAGCTGACTCTTTTATCCAGAGAGACTTACATAGCGAGTCATTTAGCAGACTCTCTTATCCAGAGAGACTTACAGTAGTGAGTCATTTAGCAGACTCTCTGATCCAGAGAGACTTACAGTAGTGAGTCATTTAGCAGACTCTCTGATCCAGAGAGACTAACAGTAGTGAGTCATTTAGCAGACTCTCTGATCCAGAGAGACTTACAGTAGTGAGTCATTTAGCAGACTCTCTTATCCAGATAGACTTACAGTAGTGACTCATTTAGCAGACTCTCTTATCCAGAGAGACTTACAGTAGTGAGTCATTTAGCTGACTCTTTTATCCAGAGAGACTTACATAGCGAGTAATTTAGCAGACTCTCTTATCCAGAGAGACTTACAGTAGTGAGTCATTTAGAAGAGTCTCTGATCCAGAGAAACCAATTGTAGTGAGTCATTTAGCAGACTATCTTATCCAGAGCCACTTACAGTAGTGAGTCATTTAGCAGACTCTCTAATCCAGAGAGACTTACAGTAGTGAGTCATTTAGCTGACTCTTTTATCCAGAGAGACTTACATAGCGAGTCATTTAGCAGACTCTCTGATCCAGAGAGACTAACAGTAGTGAGTCATTTAGCAGACTCTCTGATCAGAGAGACTTACAGTAGTGAGTCATTTAGCTGACTCTCTGATCCAGAGAGACTTACAGTAGTGAGTCATTTAGCAGACTCTCTGATCCAGAGAGACTTACAGTAGTGAGTCATTTAGCAGAATCTCTGATCCAGAGAGACTTACAGTAGTGAGTCATTTAGCAGACTCTCTGATCCAGAGAGACTTACAGTAGTGAGTCATTTAGCAGACTCTCTGATCCAGAAAGACTAACAGTAGTGAGTCATTTAGCAGACTCTCTGATCCAGAGAGACTAACAGTAGTGAGTCATTTAGCATACTCTCTGATCCAGAGAGACTTACAGTAGTGAGTCATTTAGCAGACTCTCTTATCCAGATAGACTTACAGTAGTGACTCATTTAGCAGACTCTCTTATCCAGAGAGACTTACAGTAGTGAGTCATTTAGCTGACTCTTTTATCCAGAGAGACTTACATAGCGAGTCATTTAGCAGACTCTCTTATCCAGAGAGACTTACAGTAGTGAGTCATTTAGCAGAGTCTCTGATCCAGAGAAACCAATTGTAGTGAGTCATTTAGCAGACTATCTTATCCAGAGCCACTTACATAGCGAGTCATTTAGCAGACTCTCTGATCCAGAAAGACTTACAGTAGTGAGTCATTTAGCTGACTCTCTGATCCAGAGAGACTTACAGTAGTGAGTCATTTAGCAGACTCTCTTATCCAGAGAGACTTACAGTAGTGAGTCATTTAGCTGACTCTTTTATCCAGAGAGACTTACATAGCGAGTCATTTAGCAGACTCTCTTATCCAGAGAGACTTACAGTAGTGAGTCATTTAGCAGACTCTCTGATCCAGAGAGACTTACAGTAGTGAGTCATTTAGCTGACTCTCTGATCCAGAAAGACTTACAGTAGTGAGTCATTTAGCAGACTCTCTGATCCAGAGAGACTTACAGTAGTGAGTCATTTAGCAGACTCTCTGATCCAGAGAGACTTACAGTAGTGAGTCATTTAGCAGACTCTCTGATCCAGAGAGACTTACAGTAGTGAGTCATTTAGCAGACTCTCTGATCCAGAAAGACTAACAGTAGTGAGTCATTTAGCAGACTCTCTGATCCAGAGAGACTAACAGTAGTGAGTCATTTAGCAGACTCTCTGATCCAGAGAGACTTACAGTAGTGAGTCATTTAGCAGACTCTCTTATCCAGATAGACTTACAGTAGTGACTCATTTAGCAGACTCTCTTATCCAGAGAGACTTACAGTAGTGAGTCATTTAGCTGACTCTTTTATCCAGAGAGACTTACATAGCGAGTCATTTAGCAGACTCTCTTATCCAGAGAGACTTACAGTAGTGAGTCATTTAGCAGAGTCTCTGATCCAGAGAAACCAATTGTAGTGAGACATTTAGCAGACTATCTTATCCAGAGCCACTTACATAGCGAGTCATTTAGCAGACTCTCTGATCCAGAAAGACTTACAGTAGTGAGTCATTTAGCTGACTCTCTGATCCAGAGAGACTTACAGTAGTGAGTCATTTAGCAGACTCTCTTATCCAGAGAGACTTACAGTAGTGAGTCATTTAGCTGACTCTTTTATCCAGAGAGACTTACATAGCGAGTCATTTAGCAGACTCTCTTATCCAGAGAGACTTACAGTAGTGAGTCATTTAGCAGACTCTCTGATCCAGAGAGACTTACAGTAGTGAGTCATTTAGCAGACTCTCTTATCCAGATAGACTTACAGTAGTGACTCATTTAGCAGACTCTCTTATCCAGAGAGACTTACAGTAGTGAGTCATTTAGCTGACTCTTTTATCCAGAGAGACTTACATAGCGAGTAATTTAGCAGACTCTCTTATCCAGAGAGACTTACAGTAGTGAGTCATTTAGCAGAGTCTCTGATCCAGAGAAACCAATTGTAGTGAGTCATTTAGCAGACTATCTTATCCAGAGAGACTTACAGTAGTGAGTCATTTAGCAGACTCTCTGATCCAGAGAGACTTACAGTAGTGAGTCATTTAGCAGACTCTCTTATCCAGAGAGACTTACAGTAGTGAGTCATTTAGCTGACTCTTTTATCCAGAGAGACTTACATAGCGAGTCATTTAGCAGACTCTCTTATCCAGAGAGACTTACAGTAGTGAGTCATTTAGCAGACTCTCTGATCCAGAGAGACTTACAGTAGTGAGTCATTTAGCAGACTCTCTGATCCAGAGAGACTTACAGTAGTGAGTCATTTAGCTGACTCTCTGATCCAGAAAGACTTACAGTAGTGAGTCATTTAGCAGACTCTCTGATCCAGAGAGACTTACAGTAGTGAGTCATTTAGCAGACTCTCTTATCCAGAGAGACTTACAGTAGTGAGTCATTTAGCTGACTCTTTTATCCAGAGAGACTTACATAGCGAGTCATTTAGCAGACTCTCTTATCCAGAGAGACTTACAGTAGTGAGTCATTTAGCAGACTCTCTGATCCAGAGAGACTTACAGTAGTGAGTCATTTAGCAGACTCTCTGATCCAGAGAGACTAACAGTAGTGAGTCATTTAGCAGACTCTCTGATCCAGAGAGACTTACAGTAGTGAGTCATTTAGCAGACTCTCTTATCCAGATAGACTTACAGTAGTGACTCATTTAGCAGACTCTCTTATCCAGAGAGACTTACAGTAGTGAGTCATTTAGCTGACTCTTTTATCCAGAGAGACTTACATAGCGAGTAATTTAGCAGACTCTCTTATCCAGAGAGACTTACAGTAGTGAGTCATTTAGCAGAGTCTCTGATCCAGAGAAACCAATTGTAGTGAGTCATTTAGCAGACTATCTTATCCAGAGCCACTTACAGTAGTGAGTCATTTAGCAGACTCTCTAATCCAGAGAGACTTACAGTAGTGAGTCATTTAGCTGACTCTTTTATCCAGAGAGACTTACATAGCGAGTCATTTAGCAGACTCTCTGATCCAGAGAGACTAACAGTAGTGAGTCATTTAGCAGACTCTCTGATCAGAGAGACTTACAGTAGTGAGTCATTTAGCTGACTCTCTGATCCAGAGAGACTTACAGTAGTGAGTCATTTAGCAGACTCTCTGATCCAGAGAGACTTACAGTAGTGAGTCATTTAGCAGAATCTCTGATACAGAGAGACTTACAGTAGTGAGTCATTTAGCAGACTCTCTGATCCAGAGAGACTTACAGTAGTGAGTCATTTAGCTGACTCTCTGATCCAGAGAGACTTACAGTAGTGAGTCATTTAGCAGACTCTCTGATCAGAGAGACTTACAGTAGTGAGTCATTTAGCAGACTCTCTTATCCAGATAGACTTACAGTAGTGACTCATTTAGCAGACTCTCTTATCCAGAGAGACTTACAGTAGTGAGTCATTTAGCTGACTCTTTTATCCAGAGAGACTTACATAGCGAGTCATTTAGCAGACTCTCTTATCCAGAGAGACTTACAGTAGTGAGTCATTTAGCAGAGTCTCTGATCCAGAGAAACCAATTGTAGTGAGTCATTTAGCAGACTATCTTATCCAGAGCCACTTACATAGCGAGTCATTTAGCAGACTCTCTGATCCAGAAAGACTTACAGTAGTGAGTCATTTAGCTGACTCTCTGATCCAGAGAGACTTACAGTAGTGAGTCATTTAGCAGACTCTCTTATCCAGAGAGACTTACAGTAGTGAGTCATTTAGCTGACTCTTTTATCCAGAGAGACTTACATAGCGAGTCATTTAGCAGACTCTCTTATCCAGAGAGACTTACAGTAGTGAGTCATTTAGCAGACTCTCTGATCCAGAGAGACTTACAGTAGTGAGTCATTTAGCTGACTCTCTGATCCAGAAAGACTTACAGTAGTGAGTCATTTAGCAGACTCTCTGATCCAGAGAGACTTACAGTAGTGAGTCATTTAGCAGACTCTCTTATCCAGAGAGACTTACAGTAGTGAGTCATTTAGCTGACTCTTTTATCCAGAGAGACTTACATAGCGAGTCATTTAGCAGACTCTCTTATCCAGAGAGACTTACAGTAGTGAGTCATTTAGGAGACTCTCTGATCCAGAGAGACTTACAGTAGTGAGTCATTTAGCAGACTCTCTGATCCAGAGAGACTAACAGTAGTGAGTCATTTAGCAGACTCTCTGATCCAGAGAGACTTACAGTAGTGAGTCATTTAGCAGACTCTCTTATCCAGATAGACTTACAGTAGTGACTCATTTAGCAGACTCTCTTATCCAGAGAGACTTACAGTAGTGAGTCATTTAGCTGACTCTTTTATCCAGAGAGACTTACATAGCGAGTAATTTAGCAGACTCTCTTATCCAGAGAGACTTACAGTAGTGAGTCATTTAGCAGAGTCTCTGATCCAGAGAAACCAATTGTAGTGAGTCATTTAGCAGACTATCTTATCCAGAGCCACTTACAGTAGTGAGTCATTTAGCAGACGCTCTAATCCAGAGAGACTTACAGTAGTGAGTCATTTAGCTGACTCTTTTATCCAGAGAGACTTACATAGCGAGTCATTTAGCAGACTCTCTGATCCAGAGAGACTAACAGTAGTGAGTCATTTAGCAGACTCTCTGATCAGAGAGACTTACAGTAGTGAGTCATTTAGCTGACTCTCTGATCCAGAGAGACTTACAGTAGTGAGTCATTTAGCAGACTCTCTGATCCAGAGAGACTTACAGTAGTGAGTCATTTAGCAGACTCTCTTATCCAGAGAGACTTACAGTAGTGAGTCATTTAGCTGACTCTTTTATCCAGAGAGACTTACATAGCGAGTCATTTAGCAGACTCTCTTATCCAGAGAGACTTACAGTAGTGAGTCATTTAGCAGACTCTCTGATCCAGAGAGACTTACAGTAGTGAGTCATTTAGCAGACTCTCTGATCCAGAGAGACTTACAGTAGTGAGTCATTTAGCTGACTCTCTGATCCAGAAAGACTTACAGTAGTGAGTCATTTAGCAGACTCTCTGATCCAGAGAGACTTACAGTAGTGAGTCATTTAGCAGACTCTCTTATCCAGAGAGACTTACAGTAGTGAGTCATTTAGCTGACTCTTTTATCCAGAGAGACTTACATAGCGAGTCATTTAGCAGACTCTCTTATCCAGAGAGACTTACAGTAGTGAGTCATTTAGCAGACTCTCTGATCCAGAGAGACTTACAGTAGTGAGTCATTTAGCAGACTCTCTGATCCAGAGAGACTAACAGTAGTGAGTCATTTAGCAGACTCTCTGATCCAGAGAGACTTACAGTAGTGAGTCATTTAGCAGACTCTCTTATCCAGATAGACTTACAGTAGTGACTCATTTAGCAGACTCTCTTATCCAGAGAGACTTACAGTAGTGAGTCATTTAGCTGACTCTTTTATCCAGAGAGACTTACATAGCGAGTAATTTAGCAGACTCTCTTATCCAGAGAGACTTACAGTAGTGAGTCATTTAGCAGAGTCTCTGATCCAGAGAAACCAATTGTAGTGAGTCATTTAGCAGACTATCTTATCCAGAGAGACTTACAGTAGTGAGTCATTTAGCAGACTCTCTGATCCAGAGAGACTTACAGTAGTGAGTCATTTAGCAGACTCTCTGATCAGAGAGACTTACAGTAGTGAGTCATTTAGCAGACTCTCTGATCCAGAGAGACTTACAGTAGTGAGTCATTTAGCTGACTCTCTGATCCAGAAAGACTTACAGTAGTGAGTCATTTAGCAGACTCTCTGATCCAGAGAGACTTACAGTAGTGACTCATTTAGCAGACTCTCTTATCCAGAGAGACTTACAGTAGTGAGTCATTTAGCTGACTCTTTTATCCAGAGAGACTTACATAGCGAGTCATTTAGCAGACTCTCTTATCCAGAGAGACTTACAGTAGTGAGTCATTTAGCAGAGTCTCTGATCCAGAGAAACCAATTGTAGTGAGTCATTTAGCAGACTATCTTATCCAGAGCCACTTACATAGCGAGTCATTTAGCAGACTCTCTGATCCAGAAAGACTTACAGTAGTGAGTCATTTAGCTGACTCTCTGATCCAGAGAGACTTACAGTAGTGAGTCATTTAGCAGACTCTCTTATCCAGAGAGACTTACAGTAGTGAGTCATTTAGCTGACTCTTTTATCCAGAGAGACTTACATAGCGAGTCATTTAGCAGACTCTCTTATCCAGAGAGACTTACAGTAGTGAGTCATTTAGCAGACTCTCTGATCCAGAGAGACTTACAGTAGTGAGTCATTTAGCTGACTCTCTGATCCAGAAAGACTTACAGTAGTGAGTCATTTAGCAGACTCTCTGATCCAGAGAGACTTACAGTAGTGAGTCATTTAGCAGACTCTCTTATCCAGAGAGACTTACAGTAGTGAGTCATTTAGCTGACTCTTTTATCCAGAGAGACTTACATAGCGAGTCATTTAGCAGACTCTCTTATCCAGAGAGACTTACAGTAGTGAGTCATTTAGGAGACTCTCTGATCCAGAGAGACTTACAGTAGTGAGTCATTTAGCAGACTCTCTGATCCAGAGAGACTAACAGTAGTGAGTCATTTAGCAGACTCTCTGATCCAGAGAGACTTACAGTAGTGAGTCATTTAGCAGACTCTCTTATCCAGATAGACTTACAGTAGTGAGTCATTTAGCAGACTCTCTTATCCAGAGAGACTTACAGTAGTGAGTCATTTAGCTGACTCTTTTATCCAGAGAGACTTACATAGCGAGTAATTTAGCAGACTCTCTTATCCAGAGAGACTTACAGTAGTGAGTCATTTAGCAGAGTCTCTGATCCAGAGAAACCAATTGTAGTGAGTCATTTAGCAGACTATCTTATCCAGAGCCACTTACAGTAGTGAGTCATTTAGCAGACTCTCTAATCCAGAGAGACTTACAGTAGTGAGTCATTTAGCTGACTCTTTTATCCAGAGAGACTTACATAGCGAGTCATTTAGCAGACTCTCTGATCCAGAGAGACTAACAGTAGTGAGTCATTTAGCAGACTCTCTGATCAGAGAGACTTACAGTAGTGAGTCATTTAGCTGACTCTCTGATCCAGAGAGACTTACAGTAGTGAGTCATTTAGCAGACTCTCTGATCCAGAGAGACTTACAGTAGTGAGTCATTTAGCAGACTCTCTTATCCAGAGAGACTTACAGTAGTGAGTCATTTAGCTGACTCTTTTATCCAGAGAGACTTACATAGCGAGTCATTTAGCAGACTCTCTTATCCAGAGAGACTTACAGTAGTGAGTCATTTAGCAGACTCTCTGATCCAGAGAGACTTACAGTAGTGAGTCATTTAGCAGACTCTCTGATCCAGAGAGACTTACAGTAGTGAGTCATTTAGCTGACTCTCTGATCCAGAAAGACTTACAGTAGTGAGTCATTTAGCAGACTCTCTGATCCAGAGAGACTTACAGTAGTGAGTCATTTAGCAGACTCTCTTATCCAGAGAGACTTACAGTAGTGAGTCATTTAGCTGACTCTTTTATCCAGAGAGACTTACATAGCGAGTCATTTAGCAGACTCTCTTATCCAGAGAGACTTACAGTAGTGAGTCATTTAGCAGACTCTCTGATCCAGAGAGACTTACAGTAGTGAGTCATTTAGCAGACTCTCTGATCCAGAGAGACTAACAGTAGTGAGTCATTTAGCAGACTCTCTGATCCAGAGAGACTTACAGTAGTGAGTCATTTAGCAGACTCTCTTATCCAGATAGACTTACAGTAGTGACTCATTTAGCAGACTCTCTTATCCAGAGAGACTTACAGTAGTGAGTCATTTAGCTGACTCTTTTATCCAGAGACTTACATAGCGAGTAATTTAGCAGACTCTCTTATCCAGAGAGACTTACAGTAGTGAGTCATTTAGCAGAGTCTCTGATCCAGAGAAACCAATTGTAGTGAGTCATTTAGCAGACTATCTTATCCAGAGAGACTTACAGTAGTGAGTCATTTAGCAGACTCTCTGATCCAGAGAGACTTACAGTAGTGAGTCATTTAGCAGACTCTCTGATCAGAGAGACTTACAGTAGTGAGTCATTTAGCAGACTCTCTGATCCAGAGAGACTTACAGTAGTGAGTCATTTAGCTGACTCTCTGATCCAGAAAGACTTACAGTAGTGAGTCATTTAGCAGAGTCTCTGATCCAGAGAGACTTACAGTAGTGAGTCATTTAGCAGACTCTCTTATCCAGAGAGACTTACAGTAGTGAGTCATTTAGCTGACTCTTTTATCCAGAGAGACTTACATAGCGAGTCATTTAGCAGACTCTCTTATCCAGAGAGACTTACAGTAGTGAGTCATTTAGCAGACTCTCTGATCCAGAGAGACTTACAGTAGTGAGTCATTTAGCAGACTCTCTGATCCAGAGAGACTAACAGTAGTGAGTCATTTAGCAGACTCTCTGATCCAGAGAGACTTACAGTAGTGAGTCATTTAGCAGACTCTCTTATCCAGATAGACTTACAGTAGTGACTCATTTAGCAGACTCTCTTATCCAGAGAGACTTACAGTAGTGAGTCATTTAGCTGACTCTTTTATCCAGAGAGACTTACATAGCGAGTAATTTAGCAGACTCTCTTATCCAGAGAGACTTACAGTAGTGAGTCATTTAGAAGAGTCTCTGATCCAGAGAAACCAATTGTAGTGAGTCATTTAGCAGACTATCTTATCCAGAGCCACTTACAGTAGTGAGTCATTTAGCAGACTCTCTAATCCAGAGAGACTTACAGTAGTGAGTCATTTAGCTGACTCTTTTATCCAGAGAGACTTACATAGCGAGTCATTTAGCAGACTCTCTGATCCAGAGAGACTAACAGTAGTGAGTCATTTAGCAGACTCTCTGATCCAGAGAGACTTACAGTAGTGAGTCATTTAGCTGACTCTCTGATCCAGAGAGACTTACAGTAGTGAGTCATTTAGCAGACTCTCTGATCCAGAGAGACTTACAGTAGTGAGTCATTTAGCAGAATCTCTGATCCAGAGAGACTTACAGTAGTGAGTCATTTAGCAGACTCTCTGATCCAGAGAGACTTACAGTAGTGAGTCATTTAGCAGACTCTCTGATCCAGAGAGACTAACAGTAGTGAGTCATTTAGCAGACTCTCTGATCCAGAGAGACTAACAGTAGTGAGTCATTTAGCATACTCTCTGATCCAGAGAGACTTACAGTAGTGAGTCATTTAGCAGACTCTCTTATCCAGATAGACTTACAGTAGTGACTCATTTAGCAGACTCTCTTATCCAGAGAGACTTACAGTAGTGAGTCATTTAGCTGACTCTTTTATCCAGAGAGACTTACATAGCGAGTCATTTAGCAGACTCTCTTATCCAGAGAGACTTACAGTAGTGAGTCATTTAGCAGAGTCTCTGATCCAGAGAAACCAATTGTAGTGAGTCATTTAGCAGACTATCTTATCCAGAGCCACTTACATAGCGAGTCATTTAGCAGACTCTCTGATCCAGAAAGACTTACAGTAGTGAGTCATTTAGCTGACTCTCTGATCCAGAGAGACTTACAGTAGTGAGTCATTTAGCAGACTCTCTTATCCAGAGAGACTTACAGTAGTGAGTCATTTAGCTGACTCTTTTATCCAGAGAGACTTACATAGCGAGTCATTTAGCAGACTCTCTTATCCAGAGAGACTTACAGTAGTGAGTCATTTAGCAGACTCTTTGATCCAGAGAGACTTACAGTAGTGAGTCATTTAGCTGACTCTCTGATCCAGAAAGACTTACAGTAGTGAGTCATTTAGCAGACTCTCTGATCCAGAGAGACTTACAGTAGTGAGTCATTTAGCAGACTCTCTGATCCAGAGAGACTTACAGTAGTGAGTCATTTAGCAGACTCTCTGATCCAGAGAGACTTACAGTAGTGAGTCATTTAGCAGACTCTCTGATCCAGAAAGACTAACAGTAGTGAGTCATTTAGCAGACTCTCTGATCCAGAGAGACTAACAGTAGTGAGTCATTTAGCAGACTCTCTGATCCAGAGAGACTTACAGTAGTGAGTCATTTAGCAGACTCTCTTATCCAGATAGACTTACAGTAGTGACTCATTTAGCAGACTCTCTTATCCAGAGAGACTTACAGTAGTGAGTCATTTAGCTGACTCTTTTATCCAGAGAGACTTACATAGCGAGTCATTTAGCAGACTCTCTTATCCAGAGAGACTTACAGTAGCGAGTCATTTAGCAGAGTCTCTGATCCAGAGAAACCAATTGTAGTGAGACATTTAGCAGACTATCTTATCCAGAGCCACTTACATAGCGAGTCATTTAGCAGACTCTCTGATCCAGAAAGACTTACAGTAGTGAGTCATTTAGCTGACTCTCTGATCCAGAGAGACTTACAGTAGTGAGTCATTTAGCAGACTCTCTTATCCAGAGAGACTTACAGTAGTGAGTCATTTAGCTGACTCTTTTATCCAGAGAGACTTACATAGCGAGTCATTTAGCAGACTCTCTTATCCAGAGAGACTTACAGTAGTGAGTCATTTAGCAGACTCTCTGATCCAGAGAGACTTACAGTAGTGAGTCATTTAGCAGACTCTCTGATCCAGAGAGACTAACAGTAGTGAGTCATTTAGCAGACTCTCTGATCCAGAGAGACTTACAGTAGTGAGTCATTTAGCAGACTCTCTTATCCAGATAGACTTACATTAGTGACTCATTTAGCAGACTCTCTTATCCAGAGAGACTTACAGTAGTGAGTCATTTAGCTGACTCTTTTATCCAGAGAGACTTACATAGCGAGTAATTTAGCAGACTCTCTTATCCAGAGAGACTTACAGTAGTGAGTCATTTAGCAGAGTCTCTGATCCAGAGAAACCAATTGTAGTGAGTCATTTAGCAGACTATCTTATCCAGAGCCACTTACAGTAGTGAGTCATTTAGCAGACTCTCTAATCCAGAGAGACTTACAGTAGTGAGTCATTTAGCTGACTCTTTTATCCAGAGAGACTTACATAGCGAGTCATTTAGCAGACTCTCTGATCCAGAGAGACTAACAGTAGTGAGTCATTTAGCAGACTCTCTGATCCAGAGAGACTTACAGTAGTGAGTCATTTAGCTGACTCTCTGATCCAGAGAGACTTACAGTAGTGAGTCATTTAGCAGACTCTCTTATCCAGAGAGACTTACAGTAGTGAGTCATTTAGCTGACTCTTTTATCCAGAGAGACTTACATAGCGAGTCATTTAGCAGACTCTCTTATCCAGAGAGACTTACAGTAGTGAGTCATTTAGCAGACTCTCTGATCCAGAGAGAATAACAGTAGTGAGTCATTTAGCAGACTCTCTGATCCAGAGAGACTTACAGTAGTGACTCATTTAGCAGACTCTATTATCCAGAGAGACTTACAGTAGTGAGTCATTTAGCAGACTCTTTGATCCAGAGAGACTTACAGTAGTGAGTCATTTAGCAGACTCTCTTATCCAGATAGACTTACAGTAGTGAGTCATTTAGCAGACTCTCTGAACCAGAGAGACTTACAGTAGTGAGTCATTTAGCAGACTCTCTGATCCAGAGAGACTAACAGTAGTGAGTCAATTAGCAGACTCTCTGATCCAGAGAGACTTACAGTAGTGAGTCATTTAACAGACTCTCTGATCCAGAGAGACTTACAGTAGTGAGTCGTTTAGCAGACTCTCTTATCCAGAGAGACTTACAGTAGTGAGTCATTTAGCAGACTCTCTGATCAAGAGAGACTAAAAGTAGTGAGTCATTTAGCAGACTCTCTTATCCAGAGAGACTAACAGTAGTGAGTCATTTAGCAGACTCTCTGATCCAGATAGACTTACAGTAGTGACTCATTTAGCAGACTCTCTTATCCAGAGAGACTTACAGTAGTGACTCATTTAGCAGACTCTCTTATCCAGAGAGACTTACAGTAGTGAGTCATTTAGCTGACTCTTTTATCCAGAGAGACTTACATAGCGAGTCATTTAGCAGACTCTCTTATCCAGAGAGACTTACAGTAGTGAGTCATTTAGCAGACTCTCTGATCCATAGAAACCAATTGTAGTGAGTCATTTAGCAGACTATCTTATCCAGAGCCACTTACAGTAGTGAGTCATTTAGCAGACTCTTTTATCCAGAGAGACTTACAGTAGTGAGTCATTTAGCTGACTCTTTTATCCAGAGAGACTTACATAGCGAGTCATTTATCAGACTCTCTTATCCAGAGAGACTTACAGTAGTGAGTCATTTAGCAGAGTCTGATCCAGAGAAACCAATTGTAGTGAGTCATTTAGCAGACTATCTTATCCAGAGCCACTTACAGTAGTGAGTCATTCAGCAGACTCTCTAATCCAGAGAGACTTACAGTAGTGAGTCATTTAGCTGACTCTTTTATCCAGAGAGACTTACATAGCGAGTCATTTAGCAGACTCTCTGATCCAGAGAGACTAACAGTAGTGAGTCATTTAGCAGACTCTCTGATCCAGAGAGACTTACAGTAGTGAGTCATTTAGCTGACTCTCTGATCCAGAGATTCTTACAGTAGTGAGTCATTTAGAAGACTCTCTTATCCAGAGAGACTTACAGTAGTGAGTCATTTAGCTGACTCTTTTATCCAGAGAGACTTACATAGCGAGTCATTTAGCAGACTCTCTTATCCAGAGAGACTTACAGTAGTGAGTCATTTAGCAGACTCTCTGATCCAGAGAGACTAACAGTAGTGAGTCATTTAGCAGACTCTCTGATCCAGAGAGACTTACAGTAGTGACTCATTTAGCAGACTCTCTTATCCAGAGAGACTTACAGTACTAAGTCATTTAGCAGACTCTTTGATCCAGAGAGACTTACAGTAGTGAGTCATTTAGCAGACTCTCTTATCCAGATAGACTTACAGTAGTGAGTCATTTAGCAGACTCTGTGATCCAGAGAGACTTACAGTAGTGAGTCATTTAGCAGACTCTCTGATCCAGAGAGACTAACAGTAGTGAGTCAATTAGCAGACTCTCTGATCCAGAGAGACTTACAGTAGTGAGTCATTTAACAGACTCTCTGATCCAGAGAGACTTACAGTAGTGAGTCATTTAGCAGACTCTCTTATCCAGAGAGACTTACAGTAGTGAGTCATTTAGCAGACTCTCTGATCCAGAGAGACTTACAGTAGTGAGTCATTTAGCAGACTCTCTGATCCAGAGAGACTTACAGTAGTGAGTCATTTAGCAGACTCTCTGATCCAGAGAGACTTACATTAGTGAATCATTTAGCAGACTCTCTGATCCAGAGAGACTAACAGTAGTGAGTCATTTAGCAGACTCTCTTATCCAGAGAGACTTACAGTAGTGAGTCATTTAGCAGACTCTCTGATCCAGAGAGACTTACAGTAGTGAGTCATTTAGCAGACTCTCTGATCCAGAGAGACTTACAGTAGTGAGTCATTTAGCAGACTCTCTGATCCAGAGAGACTTACAGTAGTGAGTCATTTAGCAGACTCTCTGATCCAGAGAGACTAAAAGTAGTGAGTCATTTAGCAGACTCTCTTATCCAGTGAGACTAACAGTAGTGAGTCATTTAGCAGACTCTCTGATCCAGAGAGACTTACAGTAGTGACTCATTTAGCAGACTCTCTTATCTAGAGAGACTTACAGTAGTGACTCATTTAGCAGACTCTCTTATCCAGAGAGACTTACAGTAGTGAGTCATTTAGCTGACTCTTTTATCCAGAGAGACTTACATAGCGAGTCATTTAGCAGACTCTCTTATCCAGAGAGACTTACAGTAGTGAGTCATTTAGCAGACTCTCTGATCCAGAGAAACCAATTGTAGTGAGTCATTTAGCAGACTATCTTATCCAGAGCCACTTACAGTAGTGAGTCATTTAGCAGACTCTTTTATCCAGAGAGACTTACAGTAGTGAGTCATTTAGCTGACTCTTTTATCCAGAGAGACTTACAGTAGTGAGTCATTTAGCAGACTCTCTTATCCAGATAGACTTACAGTAGTGAGTCATTTAGCAGACTCTGTGATCCAGAGAGACTTACAGTAGTGAGTCATTTAGCAGACTCTCTGATCCAGAGAGACTAACAGTAGTGAGTCAATTAGCAGACTCTCTGATCCAGAGAGACTTACAGTAGTGAGTCATTTAACAGACTCTCTGATCCAGAGAGACTTACAGTAGTGAGTCATTTAGCAGACTCTCTGATCCAGAGAGACTAACAGTAGTGAGTCAATTAGCAGACTCTCTGATCCAGAGAGACTTACAGTAGTGAGTCATTTAACAGACTCTCTGATCCAGAGAGACTTACAGTAGTGAGTCATTTAGCAGACTCTCTGATCCAGAGAGACTTACAGTAGTGAGTCATTTAGCAGACTCTCTGATCCAGAGAGACTTACAGTATTGAGTCATTTAGCAGACTCTCTGATCCAGAGAGACTTACAGTAGTGAGTCATTTAGAAGACTCTCTGATCCAGAGAGACTAACAGTAGTGAGTCATTTAGCAGACTCTCTTATCCAGAGAGACTTACAGTAGTGAGTCATTTAGCTGACTCATTTATCCAGAGAGACTTACATAGCAAGTCATTGAGCAGACTCTCTTATCCAGAGACACTTACAGTAGTGAGTAATTTAGCAGACTCTCTGATCCAGAGAGACTTACAGTAGTGAGTCATTTAGCAGACTCTCTGATCCAGAGAGACTTACAGTAGTGAGTCATTTCGCAGACTCTCTGATCCAGAGAGACTTACAGTAGTGAGTCATTTAGCAGACTCTCTGATCCAGAAAGACTAACAGTAGTGAGTCATTTAGCAGACTCTCTGATCCAGAGAGACTAACAGTAGTGAGTCATTTAGCAGACTCTCTGATCCAGAGAGACTTACAGTAGTGACTCATTTAGTAGACTCTCTTATCCAGAGAGACTTACAGTAGTGACTCATTTAGCAGACTCTCTGATCCAGAGAGACTTACAGTAGTTAGTAATTTAGCAGACTCTCTGATCCAGAGAGACTAACAGTAGTGAGTCAATTAGCAGACTCTCTGATCCAGAGAGACTTACAGTAGTGAGTCATTTAACAGACTCTCTGATCCAGAGAGACTTACAGTAGTGAGTCATTTAGCAGACTCTCTTATCCAGAGAGACTTACAGTAGTCAGTCATTTAGCAGACTCTCTGATCCAGAGAGACTTACAGTAGTGAGTCATTTAGCAGACTCTCTGATCCAGAGAGACTTACAGTAGTGAGTCATTTAGCAGACTCTCTGATCCAGAGAGACTTACAGTAGTGAGTCATTTAGCAGAATCTCTGATCCAGAGAGACTAACAGTAGTGAGTCATTTAGCAGACTCTCTTATCCAGAGAGACTTACAGTAGTGAGTCATTTAGCAGACTCTCTGATCCAGAGAGACTTACAGTACTGAGTCATTTAGCAGACTCTCTGATCCAGAGAGACTTACAGTAGTGAGTGATTTAGCAGACTCTCTGATCCAGAGAGACTTACAGTAGTGAGTCATTTAGCAGACTCTCTGATCCAGAGAGACTAAAAGTAGTGAGTCATTTATCAGACTCTCTTATCCAGAGAGACTAACATTAGTGAGTCATTTAGCAGACTCTCTAATCCATAGAGACTTACAGTAGTGACTCATTTAGCAGACTCTCTTATCCAGAGAGACTTACAGTAGTGACTCATTTAGCAGACTCTCTTATCCAGAGAGACTTACAGTAGTGAGTCATTTAGCTGACTCTTTTATCCAGAGAGACTTACATAGCGAGTCATTTAGCAGACTCTCTGATCCAGAGAGACTAACAGTAGTGAGTCATTTAGCAGACTCTCTGATCCAGAGAGACTTACAGTAGTGAGTCATTTAGCAGACTCTCTGATCAAGAGAGACTTACAAAAGTGAGTCATTTAGCTGACTCTCTGATCCAGAGAGACTTACAGTAGTGAGTCATTTAGCAGACTCTCTTATCCAGAGAGACTTACAGTAGTGAGTCATTTAGCTGACTCTTTTATCCAGAGAGTTACATAGCGAGTCATTTAGCAGACTCTCTTTTCCAGAGAGACTTACAGTAGTGAGTCATTTAGCAGACTCTCTGATCCAGAGAGACTTACATAGCGAGTCATTTAGCAGACTCTCTGATCCAGAGAGACTAACAGTAGTGAGTCATTTAGCAGACTCTCTGATCCAGAGAGACTTACAAAAGTGAGTCATTTAGCTGACTCTCTGATCCAGAGAGACTTACAGTAGTGAGTCATTTTGCAGACTCTCTTATCCAGAGAGACTTACAGTAGTGAGTCATTTAGCTGACTCATTTATCCAGAGAGACTTACATAGCGAGTCATTGAGCAGACTCTCTTATCCAGAGACACTTACAGTAGTGAGTAATTTAGCAGACTCTCTGATCCAGAGAGACTTACAGTAGTGAGTCATTTAGCAGACTCTCTGATCCAGAGAGACTTACAGTAGTGAGTCATTTAGCAGACTCTCTGATCCAGAGAGACTTACAGTAGTGAGTCATTTAGCAGACTCTCTGATCCAGAAAGACTAACAGTAGTGAGTCATTTAGCAGACTCTCTGATCCAGAGAGACTAACAGTAGTGAGTCATTTAGCAGACTCTCTGATCCAGAGAGACTTACAGTAGTGACTCATTTAGCAGACTCTCTTATCCAGAGAGACTTACAGTAGTGACTCATTTAGCAGACTCTCTTATCCAGAGAGACTTACAGTAGTGAGACATTTAGCTGACTCTTTTATCCAGAGAGACTTACATAGCGAGTCACTTAGCAGACTCTCTTTTCCAGAGAGACTTACAGTAGTGAGTCATTTAGCAGACTCTCTGATCCAGAGAGACTTACATAGCGAGTCATTTAGCAGACTCTCTGATCCAGAGAGACTTACAGTAGTGAGTCATTTAGCAGACTCTCTGATCCAGAGAGACTTACAGTAGTGAGTCATTTAGCTGACTCTCTGATCCAGAGAGACTTACAGTAGTGAGTCATTTAGCAGACTCTCTTATCCAGAGAGACTTACAGTAGTGAGTCATTTAGCTGACTCTTTTAACCAGAGAGACTTACATAGCAAGTCATTTTGCAGACTCTCTTATCCAGAGAGACTTACAGTAGTGAGTCATTTAGCAGACTCTCTGATCCAGAGAGACTTACAGTAGTGAGTCATTTAGCAGACTCTCTGATCCAGAGAGACTTACAGTAGTGAGTCATTTAGCAGACTCTCTGATCCAGAGAGACTTACAGTAGTGAGTCATTTAGCAGACTCTCTTATCCAGAGAGACTTACAGTAGTGAGTCATTTAGCAGACTCTCTGATCCAGAGAGACTTACAGTACTGAGTCATTTAGCAGACTCTCTGATCCAGAGAGACTTACAGTAGTGAGTGATTTAGCAGACTCTCTGATCCAGAGAGACTTACAGTAGTGAGTCATTTAGCAGACTCTCTGATCCAGAGAGACTAAAAGTAGTGAGTCATTTATCAGACTCTCTTATCCAGAGAGACTAACAGTAGTGAGTCATTTAGCAGACTCTCTAATCCATAGAGACTTACAGTAGTGACTCATTTAGCAGACTCTCTTATCCAGAGAGACTTACAGTAGTGACTCATTTAGCAGTCTCTCTTATCCAGAGAGACTTACAGTAGTGAGTCATTTAGCTGACTCTTTTATCCAGAGAGACTTACATAGCGAGTCATTTAGCAGACTCTCTGATCCAGAGAGACTAACAGTAGTGAGTCATTTAGCAGACTCTCTGATCCAGAGAGACTTACAGTAGTGAGTCATTTAGCAGACTCTCTGATGCAGAGAGACTTACAAAAGTGAGTCATTTAGCTGACTCTCTGATCCAGAGAGACTTACAGTAGTGAGTCATTTAGCAGACTCTCTTATCCAGAGAGACTTACAGTAGTGAGTCATTTAGCTGACTCTTTTATCCAGAGAGTTACATAGCGAGTCATTTAGCAGACTCTCTTTTCCAGAGAGACTTACAGTAGTGAGTCATTTAGCAGACTCTCTGATCCAGAGAGACTTACATAGCGAGTCATTTAGCAGACTCTCTGATCCAGAGAGACTTACAGTAGTGAGTCATTTAGCAGACTCTCTGATCCAGAGAGACTTACAGTAGTGAGTCATTTAGCTGACTCTCTGATCCAGAGAGACTTACAGTAGTGAGTCATTTAGCAGACTCTCTTATCCAGAGAGACTTACAGTAGTGAGTCATTTAGCTGACTCTTTTAACCAGAGAGACTTACATAGCAAGTCATTTTGCAGACACTCTTATCCAGAGAGACTTACAGTAGTGAGTCATTTAGCAGACTCTCTGATCCAGAGAGACTTACAGTAGTGAGTCATTTAGCAGACTCTCTGATCCAGAGAGACTTACAGTAGTGAGTCATTTAGCAGACTCTCTGATCCAGAGAGACTTACAGTAGTGAGTCATTTAGCAGACTCTCTTATCCAGAGAGACTTACAGTAGTGAGTCATTTAGCAGACTCTCTGATCCAGAGAGACTTACAGTACTGAGCATTTAGCAGACTCTCTGATCCAGAGAGACTTACAGTAGTGAGTGATTTAGCAGACTCTCTGATCCAGAGAGACTTACAGTAGTGAGTCATTTAGCAGACTCTCTGATCCAGAGAGACTAAAAGTAGTGAGTCATTTATCAGACTCTCTTATCCAGAGAGACTAACAGTAGTGAGTCATTTAGCAGACTCTCTAATCCATAGAGACTTACAGTAGTGACTCATTTAGCAGACTCTCTTATCCAGAGAGACTTACAGTAGTGACTCATTTAGCAGTCTCTCTTATCCAGAGAGACTTACAGTAGTGAGTCATTTAGCTGACTCTTTTATCCAGAGAGACTTACATAGCGAGTCATTTAGCAGACTCTCTGATCCAGAGAGACTAACAGTAGTGAGTCATTTAGCAGACTCTCTGATCCAGAGAGACTTACAGTAGTGAGTCATTTAGCAGACTCTCTGATCCAGAGAGACTTACAAAAGTGAGTCATTTAGCTGACTCTCTGATCCAGAGAGACTTACAGTAGTGAGTCATTTAGCAGACTCTCTTATCCAGAGAGACTTACAGTAGTGAGTCATTTAGCTGACTCTTTTATCCAGAGAGTTACATAGCGAGTCATTTAGCAGACTCTCTTTTCCAGAGAGACTTACAGTAGTGAGTCATTTAGCAGACTCTCTGATCCAGAGAGACTTACATAGCGAGTCATTTAGCAGACTCTCTGATCCAGAGAGACTAACAGTAGTGAGTCATTTAGCAGACTCTCTTATCCAGAGAGACTTACAGTAGTGAGTCATTTAGCTGACTCATTTATCCAGAGAGACTTACATAGCGAGTCATTGAGCAGACTCTTATCCAGAGAGACTTACAGTAGTGAGTCATTTAGCAGACTCTCTGATCCAGAGAGACTTACAGTAGTGAGTCATTTAGCAGACTCTCTGATCCAGAAAGACTAACAGTAGTGAGTCATTTAGCAGACTCTCTGATCCAGAGAGACTAACAGTAGTGAGTCATTTAGCAGACTCTCTGATCCAGAGAGACTTACAGTAGTGACTCATTTAGCAGACTCTCTTATCCACAGAGACTTACAGTAGTGACTCATTTAGCAGACTCTCTTATCCAGAGAGACTTACAGTAGTGAGTCATTTAGCTGACTCTTTTATCCAGAGAGACATACATAGCGAGTCACTTAGCAGACTCTCTTTTCCAGAGAGACTTACAGTAGTGAGTCATTTAGCAGACTCTCTGATCCAGAGAGACTTACATAGCGAGTCATTTAGCAGACTCTCTGATCCAGAGAGACTTACAGTAGTGAGTCATTTAGCAGACTCTCTGATCCAGAGAGACTTACAGTAGTGAGTCATTTAGCTGACTCTCTGATCCAGAGAGACTTACAGTAGTGAGTCATTTAGCAGACTCTCTTATCCAGAGAGACTTACAGTAGTGAGTCATTTAGCTGACTCTTTTAACCAGAGAGACTTACATAGCAAGTCATTTTGCAGACTCTCTTATCCAGAGAGACTTACAGTAGTGAGTCATTTAGCAGACTCTCTGATCCAGAGAGACTTACAGTAGTGAGTCATTTAGCAGACTCTCTGATCCAGAGAGACTTACAGTAGTGAGTCATTTAGCAGACTCTCTGATCCAGAGAGACTTACAGTAGTGAGTCATTTAGCAGACTCTCTGATCCAGAGAGACCAACTGTAGTGAGTCATTTAGCAGACTATCTTATCCAGAGCCACTTACAGTAGTGAGTCATTTAGCAGACTCTCTTATCCAGAGAGACTTACAGTAGTGAATCATTTAGCTGACTCTTTTATCCAGAGAGACTTAGATAGCGAGTCATTTAGCAGACTCTCTTATCCAGAGAGACTTACAGTAGTGAGTCATTTAGCAGACTCTCTGATCCAGAGAGACCAACTGTAGTGAGTCATTTAGCAGACTATCTTATCCAGAGCCACTTACAGTAGTGAGTCATTTAGCAGACTCTCTGATCCAGAGAGACTTACAGTAGTGAGTCATTTAGCAGACTCTCTTATCCAGAGAGACTAACAGTAGTGAGTCATTTAGCAGACTCTCTTATCCAGATGGACTTACATTAGTGAGTCATTTAGCAGACTCTCTGATCCAGAGAGACTTACAGTAGTGAATCAATTAGCAGACTCTCTGATCCAGAGAGACTTACAGTAGTGAGTCATTTAGCAGACTCTCTGATCCAGAGAGACTTACAGTAGTGAGTCATTTAGCAGACTCTCTTATCCAGAGAGACTAACAGTAGTGAGTCATTTAGCAGACTCTCTGATCCAGAGAGACTTACAGTAGTGAGTCATTTAGCAGACTCTCTTATCCAGATAGACTTAAAGTTGTGAATCATTAAGCAGACTCTCTGATCCAGAGAGACTTACAGTAGTGAGTAATTTAGCAGACTCTCTGATCCAGAGAGAATAACAGTAGTGAGTTATTTAGCAGACTGTCTTATCCAGATAGACTTACAGTAGTGAGTCATTTAGCAGACTCTCTGATCCAGAGAGACTTACAGTAGTGAGTCATTTAGCTGACTCTCTGATCCAGAGAGACTTACAGTAGTGAGTCATTTAGCAGACTCTCTTATCCAGAGAGACTTACAGTAGTGAGTCATTTAGCTGACTCTTTTAACCAGAGAGACTTACATAGCAAGTCATTTTGCAGACTCTCTTATCCAGAGAGACTTACAGTAGTGAGTCATTTAGCAGACTCTCTGATCCAGAGAGACTTACAGTAGTGAGTCATTTAGCAGACTCTCTGATCCAGAGAGACTTACAGTAGTGAGTCATTTAGCAGACTCTGATCCAGAGAGACTTACAGTAGTGAGTCATTTAGCAGACTCTCTGATCCAGAGAGACCAACTGTAGTGAGTCATTTAGCAGACTATCTTATCCAGAGCCACTTACAGTAGTGAGTCATTTAGCAGACTCTCTTATCCAGAGAGACTTACAGTAGTGAATAATTTAGCAGACTCTCTGATCCAGAGAGACTTACAATAGTGAGTCATTTAGCAGACTCTCTTATCCAGAGAGAATAACAGTAGTGAGTTATTTAGCAGACTGTCTTATCCAGATAGACTTACAGTAGTGAATCATTTAGCAGACTGTCTGATCCAGAGAGACTTACAGTAGTGAGTCATTTAGCAGACTCTCTGATCCAGAGAGACTTACAGTAGTGAGTCATTTAGCAGACTCTCTGATGCAGAGAGACTAACAGTAGTGAGTCACTTAGCAGACTCTCTGATCCAGAGAGACTTACAGTAGTGACTCATTTAGCAGACTCTCTTATCCAGAGCCACATACAGTAGTGAGTCATTTAACAGACTCTCTTATCCAGAGAGACTTACAGTAGTGAGTCATTTAGCAGACTCTCTTATCCAGAGAGACTTACAATAGTGAGTCATTTAGCAGACTATCTTATCCAGAGCCACTTACAGTAGTGAGTCATTTAGCAGACTCTCTTTTCCAGATAGACTTAAAGTTGTGAGTCATTAAGCAGACTCTCTGATCCAGAGAGACTTACAGTAGTGAGTAATTTAGCAGACTCTCTGATCCAGAGAGACTTACAATAGTGAGTCATTTAGCAGACTCTCTTATCCAGAGAGAATAACAGTAGTGAGTTATTTAGCAGACTGTCTTATCAAGATAGACTTACAGTAGTGAGTCATTTAGCAGACTATCTTACCAAGATAGACTTACAGTAGTGAATCATTTAGCAGACTGTCTGATCCAGAGAGACTTACAGTAGTGAGTCATTTAGCAGACTCTCTGATCCAGAGAGACTTACAGTAGTGAGTCATTTAGCAGACTCTCTGATCCAGAGAGACTAAAAGTAGTGAGTCATTTATCAGACTCTCTTATCCAGAGAGACTAACAGTAGTGAGTCATTTAGCAGACTCTCTAATCCATAGAGACTTACAGTAGTCACTCATTTAGCAGACTCTCTTATCCAGAGAGACTTACAGTAGTGACTCATTTAGCAGTCTCTCTTATCCAGAGAGACTTACAGTAGTGAGTCATTTAGCTGACTCTTTTATCCAGAGAGACTTACATAGCGAGTCATTTTGCAGACTCTCTGATCCAGAGAGACTTACAGTAGTGAGTCATTTAGCAGACTCTCTGATCCAGAGAGACTTACAGTAGTGAGTCATTTAGCAGACTCTCTGATCCAGAGAGACTTACAGTAGTGAGTCATTTAGCAGACTCTGATCCAGAGAGACTTACAGTAGTGAGTCATTTAGCAGACTCTCTGATCCAGAGAGACCAACTGTAGTGAGTCATTTAGCAGACTATCTTATCCAGAGCCACTTACAGTAGTGAGTCATTTAGCAGACTCTCTTATCCAGAGAGACTTACAGTAGTGAATAATTTAGCAGACTCTCTGATCCAGAGAGACTTACAATAGTGAGTCATTTAGCAGACTCTCTTATCCAGAGAGAATAACAGTAGTGAGTTATTTAGCAGACTGTCTTATCCAGATAGACTTACAGTAGTGAATCATTTAGCAGACTGTCTGATCCAGAGAGACTTACAGTAGTGAGTCATTTAGCAGACTCTCTGATCCAGAGAGACTTACAGTAGTGAGTCATTTAGCAGACTCTCTGATCCAGAGAGACTTACAGTAGTGAGTCACTTAGCAGACTCTCTGATCCAGAGAGACTTACAGTAGTGACTCATTTAGCAGACTCTCTTATCCAGAGCCACATACAGTAGTGAGTCATTTAACAGACTCTCTTATCCAGAGAGACTTACAGTAGTGAGTCATTTAGCAGACTCTCTTATCCAGAGAGACTTACAATAGTGAGTCATTTAGCAGACTATCTTATCCAGAGCCACTTACAGTAGTGAGTCATTTAGCAGACTCTCTTTTCCAGATAGACTTAAAGTTGTGAGTCATTAAGCAGACTCTCTGATCCAGAGAGACTTACAGTAGTGAGTAATTTAGCAGACTCTCTGATCCAGAGACACTTACAATAGTGAGTCATTTAGCAGACTCTCTTATCCAGAGCGACTTACAGTAGTGAGTCATTTAGCAGACTGTCTGATCCAGAGAGACTTACAGTAGTGAGTCATTTAGCAGACTCTCTTATCCAGATGGACTTACAGTAGTGAGTCATTTAGCAGACTGTCTGATCCAGAGAGACTTACAGTAGTGAGTCATTTAGCAGACTCTCTGATCCAGAGAGACTTACAGTAGTGAGTCATTTAGCAGACTCTCTGATCCAGAGAGACTTACAGTAGTGAGTCATGTAGCAGACTCTCTTATCTTGAGAGACTAACAGTAGTGAGTCATTTAGCAGACTCTCTGATCCAGAGAGACTTACAGTAGTGAGTCATTTAGCAGACTCTCTTATCGAGATAGACTTAAAGTTGTGAATCATTAAGCAGACTCTCTGATCCAGAGAGACTTACAGTAGTGAGTAATTTAGCAGACTCTCTGATCCAGAGAGAATAACAGTAGTGAGTTATTTAGCAGACTGTCTAACCAGATAGACTTACAGTAGTGAGTCATTTAGCAGACTCTCTGATCCAGAGAGACTTACAGTAGTGAGTCATTTAGCTGACTCTCTGATCCAGAGAGACTTACAGTAGTGAGTCATTTAGCAGACTCTCTTATCCAGAGAGACTTACAGTAGTGAGTCATTTAGCTGACTCTTTTAACCAGAGAGACTTACATAGCAAGTCATTTTGCAGACTCTCTTATCCAGAGAGACTTACAGTAGTGAGTCATTTAGCAGACTCTCTGATCCAGAGAGACTTACAGTAGTGAGTCATTTAGCAGACTCTCTGATCCAGAGAGACTTACAGTAGTGAGTCATTTAGCAGACTCTGATCCAGAGAGACTTACAGTAGTGAGTCATTTAGCAGACTCTCTGATCCAGAGAGACCAACTGTAGTGAGTCATTTAGCAGACTATCTTATCCAGAGCCACTTACAGTAGTGAGTCATTTAGCAGACTCTCTTATCCAGAGAGACTTACAGTAGTGAATAATTTAGCAGACTCTCTGATCCAGAGAGACTTACAATAGTGAGTCATTTAGCAGACTCTCTTATCCAGAGAGAATAACAGTAGTGAGTTATTTAGCAGACTGTCTTATCCAGATAGACTTACAGTAGTGAATCATTTAGCAGACTGTCTGATCCAGAGAGACTTACAGTAGTGAGTCATTTAGCAGACTCTCTGATCCAGAGAGACTTACAGTAGTGAGTCATTTAGCAGACTCTCTGATGCAGAGAGACTAACAGTAGTGAGTCACTTAGCAGACTCTCTGATCCAGAGAGACTTACAGTAGTGACTCATTTAGCAGACTCTCTTATCCAGAGCCACATACAGTAGTGAGTCATTTAACAGACTCTCTTATCCAGAGAGACTTACAGTAGTGAGTCATTTAGCAGACTCTCTTATCCAGAGAGACTTACAGTAGTGAGTCATTTAGCAGACTATCTTATCCAGAGCCACTTACAGTAGTGAGTCATTTAGCAGACTCTCTTTTCCAGATAGACTTAAAGTTGTGAGTCATTAAGCAGACTCTCTGATCCAGAGAGACTTACAGTAGTGAGTAATTTAGCAGACTCTCTGATCCAGAGAGACTTACAATAGTGAGTCATTTAGCAGACTCTCTTATCCAGAGAGAATAACAGTAGTGAGTTATTTAGCAGACTGTCTTATCAAGATAGACTTACAGTAGTGAGTCATTTAGCAGACTATCTTATCAAGATAGACTTACAGTAGTGAATCATTTAGCAGACTGTCTGATCCAGAGAGACTTACAGTAGTGAGTCATTTAGCAGACTCTCTGATCCAGAGAGACTTACAGTAGTGAGTCATTTAGCAGACTCTCTGATCCAGAGAGACTAAAAGTAGTGAGTCATTTATCAGACTCTCTTATCCAGAGAGACTAACAGTAGTGAGTCATTTAGCAGACTCTCTAATCCATAGAGACTTACAGTAGTGACTCATTTAGCAGACTCTCTTATCCAGAGAGACTTACAGTAGTGAGTCATTTAGCTGACTCTTTTATCCAGAGAGACTTACATAGCGAGTCATTTAGCAGACTCTCTGATCCAGAGAGACTAACAGTAGTGAGTCATTTAGCAGACTCTCTGATCCAGAGAGACTTACAGTAGTGAGTCATTTAGCAGACTCTCTGATCCAGAGAGACTTACAAAAGTGAGTCATTTAGCTGACTCTCTGATCCAGAGAGACTTACAGTAGTGAGTCATTTAGCAGACTCTCTTATCCAGAGAGACTTACAGTAGTGAGTCATTTAGCTGACTCTTTTATCCAGAGAGTTACATAGCGAGTCATTTAGCAGACTCTCTTTTCCAGAGAGACTTACAGTAGTGAGTCATTTAGCAGACTCTCTGATCCAGAGAGACTTACATAGCGAGTCATTTAGCAGACTCTCTGATCCAGAGAGACTTACAGTAGTGAGTCATTTAGCAGACTCTCTGATCCAGAGAGACTTACAGTAGTGAGTCATTTAGCTGACTCTCTGATCCAGAGAGACTTACAGTAGTGAGTCATTTAGCAGACTCTCTTATCCAGAGAGACTTACAGTAGTGAGTCATTTAGCTGACTCTTTTAACCAGAGAGACTTACATAGCAAGTCATTTTGCAGACTCTCTTATCCAGAGAGACTTACAGTAGTGAGTCATTTAGCAGACTCTCTGATCCAGAGAGACTTACAGTAGTGAGTCATTTAGCAGACTCTCTGATCCAGAGAGACTTACAGTAGTGAGTCATTTAGCAGACTCTCTGATCCAGAGAGACTTACAGTAGTGAGTCATTTAGCAGACTCTCTTATCCAGAGAGACTTACAGTAGTGAGTCATTTAGCAGACTCTCTGATCCAGAGAGACTTACAGTACTGAGTCATTTAGCAGACTCTCTGATCCAGAGAGACTTACAGTAGTGAGTGATTTAGCAGACTCTCTGATCCAGAGAGACTTACAGTAGTGAGTCATTTAGCAGACTCTCTGATCCAGAGAGACTAAAAGTAGTGAGTCATTTATCAGACTCTCTTATCCAGAGAGACTAACAGTAGTGAGTCATTTAGCAGACTCTCTAATCCATAGAGACTTACAGTAGTGACTCATTTAGCAGACTCTCTTATCCAGAGAGACTTACAGTAGTGACTCATTTAGCAGTCTCTCTTATCCAGAGAGACTTACAGTAGTGAGTCATTTAGCTGACTCTTTTATCCAGAGAGACTTACATAGCGAGTCATTTAGCAGACTCTCTGATCCAGAGAGACTAACAGTAGTGAGTCATTTAGCAGACTCTCTGATCCAGAGAGACTTACAGTAGTGAGTCATTTAGCATACTCTCTGATCCAGAGAGACTTACAAAAGTGAGTCATTTAGCTGACTCTCTGATCCAGAGAGACTTACAGTAGTGAGTCATTTAGCAGACTCTCTTATCCAGAGAGACTTACAGTAGTGAGTCATTTAGCTGACTCTTTTATCCAGAGAGTTACATAGCGAGTCATTTAGCAGACTCTCTTTTCCAGAGAGACTTACAGTAGTGAGTCATTTAGCAGACTCTCTGATCCAGAAAGACTTACATAGCGAGTCATTTAGCAGACTCTCTGATCCAGAGAGACTAACAGTAGTGAGTCATTTAGCAGACTCTCTTATCCAGAGATACTTACAGTAGTGAGTCATTTAGCTGACTCATTTATCCAGAGAGACTTACATAGCGAGTCATTGAGCAGACTCTCTTATCCAGAGACACTTACAGTAGTGAGTAATTTAGCAGACTCTCTGATCCAGAGAGACTTACAGTAGTGAGTCATTTAGCAGACTCTCTGATCCAGAGAGACTTACAGTAGTGAGTCATTTAGCAGACTCTCTGATCCAGAGAGACTTACAGTAGTGAGTCATTTAGCAGACTCTCTGATCCAGAAAGACTAACAGTAGTGAGTCATTTAGCAGACTCTCTGATCCAGAGAGACTAACAGTAGTGAGTCATTTAGCAGACTCTCTGATCCAGAGAGACTTACAGTAGTGACTCATTTAGCAGACTCTCTTATCCACAGAGACTTACAGTAGTGACTCATTTAGCAGACTCTCTTATCCAGAGAGACTTACAGTAGTGAGTCAGTTAGCTGACTCTTTTATCCAGAGAGACATACATAGCGAGTCACTTAGCAGACTCTCTTTTCCAGAGAGACTTACAGTAGTGAGTCATTTAGCAGACTCTCTGATCCAGAGAGACTTACATAGCGAGTCATTTAGCAGACTCTCTGATCCAGAGAGACTTACAGTAGTGAGTCATTTAGCAGACTCTCTGATCCAGAGAGACTTACAGCAGTGAGTCATTTAGCTGACTCTCTGATCCAGAGAGACTTACAGTAGTGAGTCATTTAGCAGACTCTCTTATCCAGAGAGACTTACAGTAGTGAGTCATTTAGCTGACTCTTTTAACCAGAGAGACTTACATAGCAAGTCATTTTGCAGACTCTCTTATCCAGAGAGACTTACAGTAGTGAGTCATTTAGCAGACTCTCTGATCCAGAGAGACTTACAGTAGTGAGTCATTTAGCAGACTCTCTGATCCAGAGAGACTTACAGTAGTGAGTCATTTAGCAGACTCTCTGATCCAGAGAGACTTACAGTAGTGAGTCATTTAGCAGACTCTCTGATCCAGAGAGACCAACTGTAGTGAGTCATTTAGCAGACTATCTTATCCAGAGCCACTTACAGTAGTGAGTCATTTAGCAGACTCTCTTATCCAGAGAGACTTACAGTAGTGAATCATTTAGCTGACTCTTTTATCCAGAGAGACTTAGATAGCGAGTCATTTAGCAGACTCTCTTATCCAGAGAGACTTACAGTAGTGAGTCATTTAGCAGACTCTCTGATCCAGAGAGACCAACTGTAGTGAGTCATTTAGCAGACTATCTTATCCAGAGCCACTTACAGTAGTGAGTCATTTAGCAGACTCTCTGATCCAGAGAGACTTACAGTAGTGAGTCATTTAGCAGACTCTCTTATCCAGAGAGACTAACAGTAGTGAGTCATTTAGCAGACTCTCTTATCCAGATGGACTTACATTAGTGAGTCATTTAGCAGACTCTCTGATCCAGAGAGACTTACAGTAGTGAATCAATTAGCAGACTCTCTGATCCAGAGAGACTTACAGTAGTGAGTCATTTAGCAGACTCTCTGATCCAGAGAGACTTACAGTAGTGAGTCATTTAGCAGACTCTCTTATCCAGAGAGACTAACAGTAGTGAGTCATTTAGCAGACTCTCTGATCCAGAGAGACTTACAGTAGTGAGTAATTTAGCAGACTCTCTGATCCAGAGAGAATAACAGTAGTGAGTTATTTAGCAGACTGTCTTATCCAGATAGACTTAAAGTTGTGAATCATTAAGCAGACTCTCTGATCCAGAGAGACTTACAGTAGTGAGTAATTTAGCAGACTCTCTGATCCAGAGAGAATAACAGTAGTGAGTTATTTAGCAGACTGTCTTATCCAGATAGACTTACAGTAGTGAGTCATTTAGCAGACTCTCTGATCCAGAGAGACTTACAGTAGTGAGTCATTTAGCTGACTCTCTGATCCAGAGAGACTTACAGTAGTGAGTCATTTAGCAGACTCTCTTATCCAGAGAGACTTACAGTAGTGAGTCATTTAGCTGACTCTTTTAACCAGAGAGACTTACATAGCAAGTCATTTTGCAGACTCTCTTATCCAGAGAGACTTACAGTAGTGAGTCATTTAGCAGACTCTCTGATCCAGAGAGACTTACAGTAGTGAGTCATTTAGCAGACTCTCTGATCCAGAGAGACTTACAGTAGTGAGTCATTTAGCAGACTCTGATCCAGAGAGACTTACAGTAGTGAGTCATTTAGCAGACTCTCTGATCCAGAGAGACCAACTGTAGTGAGTCATTTAGCAGACTATCTTATCCAGAGCCACTTACAGTAGTGAGTCATTTAGCAGACTCTCTTATCCAGAGAGACTTACAGTAGTGAATAATTTAGCAGACTCTCTGATCCAGAGAGACTTACAATAGTGAGTCATTTAGCAGACTCTCTTATCCAGAGAGAATAACAGTAGTGAGTTATTTAGCAGACTGTCTTATCCAGATAGACTTACAGTAGTGAATCATTTAGCAGACTGTCTGATCCAGAGAGACTTACAGTAGTGAGTCATTTAGCAGACTCTCTGATCCAGAGAGACTTACAGTAGTGAGTCATTTAGCAGACTCTCTGATCCAGAGAGACTTACAGTAGTGAGTCATTTAGCAGACTCTCTGATGCAGAGAGACTAACAGTAGTGAGTCACTTAGCAGACTCTCTGATCCAGAGAGACTTACAGTAGTGACTCATTTAGCAGACTCTCTTATCCAGAGCCACATACAGTAGTGAGTCATTTAACAGACTCTCTTATCCAGAGAGACTTACAGTAGTGAGTCATTTAGCAGACTCTCTTATCCATAGAGACTTACAGTAGTGAGTCATTTAGCAGACTATCTTATCCAGAGCCACTTACAGTAGTGAGTCATTTAGCAGACTCTCTTTTCCAGATAGACTTAAAGTTGTGAGTCATTAAGCAGACTCTCTGATCCAGAGAGACTTACAGTAGTGAGTAATTTAGCAGACTCTCTGATCCAGAGAGACTTACAATAGTGAGTCATTTAGCAGACTCTCTTATCCAGAGAGAATAACAGTAGTGAGTTATTTAGCAGACTGTCTTATCAAGATAGACTTACAGTAGTGAGTCATTTAGCAGACTATCTTATCAAGATAGACTTACAGTAGTGAATCATTTAGCAGACTGTCTGATCCAGAGAGACTTACAGTAGTGAGTCATTTAGCAGACTCTCTGATCCAGAGAGACTTACAGTAGTGAGTCATTTAGCAGACTCTCTGATCCAGAGAGACTTACAGTAGTGAGTCATTTAGCAGACTCTCTGATGCAGAGAGACTAACAGTAGTGAGTCACTTAGCAGACTCTCTGATCCAGAGAGACTTACAGTAGTGACTCATTTAGCAGACTCTCTTATCCAGAGCCACTTACAGTAGTGAGTCATTTAACAGACTCTCTTATCCAGAGAGACTTACAGTAGTGAGTCATTTAGCAGACTCTCTTATCCAGAGAGACTTACAGTAGTGAGTCATTTAGCAGACTCTCTGATCCAGAGAGACTTACATAGCGAGTCATTTAGCAGACTCTCTGATCCAGAGAGACTAACAGTAGTGAGTCATTTAGCAGACTCTCTTATCCAGAGAGACTTACAGTAGTGAGTCATTTAGCTGACTCATTTATCCAGAGAGACTTACATAGCGAGTCATTGAGCAGACTCTCTTATCCAGAGACACTTACAGTAGTGAGTAATTTAGCAGACTCTCTGATCCAGAGAGACTTACAGTAGTGAGTCATTTAGCAGACTCTCTGATCCAGAGAGACTTACAGTAGTGAGTCATTTAGCAGACTCTCTGATCCAGAGAGACTTACAGTAGTGAGTCATTTAGCAGACTCTCTGATCCAGAAAGACTAACAGTAGTGAGTCATTTAGCAGAATCTCTGATCCAGAGAGACTAACAGTAGTGAGTCATTTAGCAGACTCTCTGATCCAGAGAGACTTACAGTAGTGACTCATTTAGCAGACTCTCTTATCCACAGAGACTTACAGTAGTGACTCATTTAGCAGACTCTCTTATCCAGAGAGACTTACAGTAGTGAGTCATTTAGCTGACTCTTTTATCCAGAGAGACATACATAGCGAGTCACTTAGCAGACTCTCTTTTCCAGAGAGACTTACAGTAGTGAGTCATTTAGCAGACTCTCTGATCCAGAGAGACTTACATAGCGAGTCATTTAGCAGACTCTCTGATCCAGAGAGACTTACAGTAGTGAGTCATTTAGCAGACTCTCTGATCCAGAGAGACTTACAGTAGTGAGTCATTTAGCTGACTCTCTGATCCAGAGAGACTTACAGTAGTGAGTCATTTAGCAGACTCTCTTATCCAGAGAGACTTACAGTAGTGAGTCATTTAGCTGACTCTTTTAACCAGAGAGACTTACATAGCAAGTCATTTTGCAGACTCTCTTATCCAGAGAGACTTACAGTAGTGAGTCATTTAGCAGACTCTCTGATCCAGAGAGACTTACAGTAGTGAGTCATTTAGCAGTCTCTCTGATCCAGAGAGACTTACAGTAGTGAGTCATTTAGCAGACTCTCTGATCCAGAGAGACTTACAGTAGTGAGTCATTTAGCAGACTCTCTGATCCAGAGAGACCAACTGTAGTGAGTCATTTAGCAGACTATCTTATCCAGAGCCACTTAAAGTAGTGAGTCATTTAGCAGACTCTCTTATCCAGAGAGACTTACAGTAGTGAATCATTTAGCTGACTCTTTTATCCAGAGAGACTTAGATAGCGAGTCATTTAGCTATCCAGAGAGACTTACAGTAGTGAGTCATTTAGCTGACTCTTTTATCCAGAGAGTTACATAGCGAGTCATTTAGCAGACTCTCTTTTCCAGAGAGACTTACAGTAGTGAGTCATTTAGCAGACTCTCTGATCCAGAGAGACTTACATAGCGAGTCATTTAGCAGACTCTCTGATCCAGAGAGACTTACAGTAGTGAGTCATTTAGCAGACTCTCTGATCCAGAGAGACTTACAGTAGTGAGTCATTTAGCTGACTCTCTGATCCAGAGAGACTTACAGTAGTGAGTCATTTAGCAGACTCTCTTATCCAGAGAGACTTACAGTAGTGAGTCATTTAGCTGACTCTTTTAACCAGAGAGACTTACATAGCAAGTCATTTTGCAGACTCTCTTATCCAGAGAGACTTACAGTAGTGAGTCATTTAGCAGACTCTCTGATCCAGAGAGACTTACAGTAGTGAGTCATTTAGCAGACTCTCTGATCCAGAGAGACTTACAGTAGTGAGTCATTTAGCAGACTCTCTTATCCAGAGAGACTTACAGTAGTGAGTCATTTAGCAGACTCTCTGATCCAGAGAGACTTACAGTACTGAGTCATTTAGCAGACTCTCTGATCCAGAGAGACTTACAGTAGTGAGTGATTTAGCAGACTCTCTGATCCAGAGAGACTTACAGTAGTGAGTCATTTAGCAGACTCTCTGATCCAGAGAGACTAAAAGTAGTGAGTCATTTATCAGACTCTCTTATCCAGAGAGACTAACAGTAGTGAGTCATTTAGCAGACTCTCTAATCCATAGAGACTTACAGTAGTGACTCATTTAGCAGACTCTCTTATCCAGAGAGACTTACAGTAGTGACTCATTTAGCAGTCTCTCTTATCCAGAGAGACTTACAGTAGTGAGTCATTTAGCTGACTCTTTTATCCAGAGAGACTTACATAGCGAGTCATTTAGCAGACTCTCTGATCCAGAGAGACTAACAGTAGTGAGTCATTTAGCAGACTCTCTGATCCAGAGAGACTTACAGTAGTGAGTCATTTAGCAGACTCTCTGATCCAGAGAGACTTACAAAAGTGAGTCATTTAGCTGACTCTCTGATCCAGAGAGACTTACAGTAGTGAGTCATTTAGCAGACTCTCTTATCCAGAGAGACTTACAGTAGTGAGTCATTTAGCTGACTCTTTTATCCAGAGAGTTACATAGCGAGTCATTTAGCAGACTCTCTTTTCCAGAGAGACTTACAGTAGTGAGTCATTTAGCAGACTCTCTGATCCAGAGAGACTTACATAGCGAGTCATTTAGCAGACTCTCTGATCCAGAGAGACTAACAGTAGTGAGTCATTTAGCAGACTCTCTTATCCAGAGATACTTACAGTAGTGAGTCATTTAGCTGACTCATTTATCCAGAGAGACTTACATAGCGAGTCATTGAGCAGACTCTCTTATCCAGAGACACTTACAGTAGTGAGTAATTTAGCAGACTCTCTGATCCAGAGAGACTTACAGTAGTGAGTCATTTAGCAGACTCTCTGATCCAGAGAGACTTACAGTAGTGAGTCATTTAGCAGACTCTCTGATCCAGAGAGACTTACAGTAGTGAGTCATTTAGCAGACTCTCTGATCCAGAAAGACTAACAGTAGTGAGTCATTTAGCAGACTCTCTGATCCAGAGAGACTAACAGTAGTGAGTCATTTAGCAGACTCTCTGATCCAGAGAGACTTACAGTAGTGACTCATTTAGCAGACTCTCTTATCCACAGAGACTTACAGTAGTGACTCATTTAGCAGACTCTCTTATCCAGAGAGACTTACAGTAGTGAGTCATTTAGCTGACTCTTTTATCCAGAGAGACATACATAGCGAGTCACTTAGCAGACTCTCTTTTCCAGAGAGACTTACAGTAGTGAGTCATTTAGCAGACTCTCTGATCCAGAGAGACTTACATAGCGAGTCATTTAGCAGACTCTCTGATCCAGAGAGACTTACAGTAGTGAGTCATTTAGCAGACTCTCTGATCCAGAGAGACTTACAGTAGTGAGTCATTTAGCTGACTCTCTGATCCAGAGAGACTTACAGTAGTGAGTCATTTAGCAGACTCTCTTATCCAGAGAGACTTACAGTAGTGAGTCATTTAGCTGACTCTTTTAACCAGAGAGACTTACATAGCAAGTCATTTTGCAGACTCTCTTATCCAGAGAGACTTACAGTAGTGAGTCATTTAGCAGACTCTCTGATCCAGAGAGACTTACAGTAGTGAGTCATTTAGCAGACTCTCTGATCCAGAGAGACTTACAGTAGTGAGTCATTTAGCAGACTCTCTGATCCAGAGAGACTTACAGTAGTGAGTCATTTAGCAGACTCTCTGATCCAGAGAGACCAACTGTAGTGAGTCATTTAGCAGACTATCTTATCCAGAGCCACTTACAGTAGTGAGTCATTTAGCAGACTCTCTTATCCAGAGAGACTTACAGTAGTGAATCATTTAGCTGACTCTTTTATCCAGAGAGACTTAGATAGCGAGTCATTTAGCAGACTCTCTTATCCAGAGAGACTTACAGTAGTGAGTCATTTAGCAGACTCTCTGATCCAGAGAGACCAACTGTAGTGAGTCATTTAGCAGACTATCTTATCCAGAGCCACTTACAGTAGTGAGTCATTTAGCAGACTCTCTGATCCAGAGAGACTTACAGTAGTGAGTCATTTAGCAGACTCTCTTATCCAGAGAGACTAACAGTAGTGAGTCATTTAGCAGACTCTCTTATCCAGATGGACTTACATTAGTGAGTCATTTAGCAGACTCTCTGATCCAGAGAGACTTACAGTAGTGAATCAATTAGCAGACTCTCTGATCCAGAGAGACTTACAGTAGTGAGTCATTTAGCAGACTCTCTGATCCAGAGAGACTTACAGTAGTGAGTCATTTAGCAGACTCTCTTATCCAGAGAGACTAACAGTAGTGAGTCATTTAGCAGACTCTCTGATCCAGAGAGACTTACAGTAGTGAGTCATTTAGCAGACTCTCTTATCCAGATAGACTTAAAGTTGTGAATCATTAAGCAGACTCTCTGATCCAGAGAGACTTACAGTAGTGAGTAATTTAGCAGACTCTCTGATCCAGAGAGAATAACAGTAGTGAGTTATTTAGCAGACTGTCTTATCCAGATAGACTTACAGTAGTGAGTCATTTAGCAGACTCTCTGATCCAGAGAGACTTACAGTAGTGAGTCATTTAGCTGACTCTCTGATCCAGAGAGACTTACAGTAGTGAGTCATTTAGCAGACTCTCTTATCCAGAGAGACTTACAGTAGTGAGTCATTTAGCTGACTCTTTTAACCAGAGAGACTTACATAGCAAGTCATTTTGCAGACTCTCTTATCCAGAGAGACTTACAGTAGTGAGTCATTTAGCAGACTCTCTGATCCAGAGAGACTTACAGTAGTGAGTCATTTAGCAGACTCTCTGATCCAGAGAGACTTACAGTAGTGAGTCATTTAGCAGACTCTGATCCAGAGAGACTTACAGTAGTGAGTCATTTAGCAGACTCTCTGATCCAGAGAGACCAACTGTAGTGAGTCATTAGGCAGACTATCTTATCCAGAGCCACTTACAGTAGTGAGTCATTTAGCAGACTCTCTTATCCAGAGAGACTTACAGTAGTGAATAATTTAGCAGACTCTCTGATCCAGAGAGACTTACAATAGTGAGTCATTTAGCAGACTCTCTTATCCAGAGAGAATAACAGTAGTGAGTTATTTAGCAGACTGTCTTATCCAGATAGACTTACAGTAGTGAATCATTTAGCAGACTGTCTGATCCAGAGAGACTTACAGTAGTGAGTCATTTAGCAGACTCTCTGATCCAGAGAGACTTACAGTAGTGAGTCATTTAGCAGACTCTCTGATCCTGTGAGACTTACAGTAGTGAGTCATTTAGCAGACTCTCTGATGCAGAGAGACTAACAGTAGTGAGTCACTTAGCAGACTCTCTGATCCAGAGAGACTTACAGTAGTGACTCATTTAGCAGACTCTCTTATCCAGAGCCACATACAGTAGTGAGTCATTTAACAGACTCTCTTATCCAGAGAGACTTACAGTAGTGAGTCATTTAGCAGACTCTCTTATCCAGAGAGACTTACAGTAGTGAGTCATTTAGCAGACTATCTTATCCAGAGCCACTTACAGTAGTGAGTCATTTAGCAGACTCTCTTTTCCAGATAGACTTAAAGTTGTGAGTCATTAAGCAGACTCTCTGATCCAGAGAGACTTACAGTAGTGAGTAATTTAGCAGACTCTCTGATCCAGAGAGACTTACAATAGTGAGTCATTTAGCAGACTCTCTTATCCAGAGAGAATAACAGTAGTGAGTTATTTAGCAGACTGTCTTATCAAGATAGACTTACAGTAGTGAGTCATTTAGCAGACTATCTTATCAAGATAGACTTACAGTAGTGAATCATTTAGCAGACTGTCTGATCCAGAGAGACTTACAGTAGTGAGTCATTTAGCAGACTCTCTGATCCAGAGAGACTTACAGTAGTGAGTCATTTAGCAGACTCTCTGATCCAGAGAGACTTACAGTAGTGAGTCATTTAGCAGACTCTCTGATGCAGAGAGACTAACAGTAGTGAGTCACTTAGCAGACTCTCTGATCCAGAGAGACTTACAGTAGTGACTCATTTAGCAGACTCTCTTATCCAGAGCCACTTACAGTAGTGAGTCATTTAACAGACTCTCTTATCCAGAGAGACTTACAGTAGTGAGTCATTTAGCAGACTCTCTTATCCAGAGAGACTTACAGTAGTGAGTCATTTAGCAGACTCTCTGATCCAGAGCGACTTACAGTAGCGAGTCATTTAGCAGACTCTCTGTTTCCAGAGAGACTTAACAGTTGTGAGTCATTTAGCAGACTCTCTGATCCAGAGAGACTTACAGTAGTGAGTCATTTAGCTGACTCATCTTATCCAGAGAGACTTACAGTAGCGAGTCATTGAGCAGACTCTCTTATCCAGATGGCACTTACAGTAGTGAGTCATTTAGCAGACTCTCTGATCCAGAGAGACTTACAGTAGTGAGTCATTTAGCAGACTCTCTGATCCAGAGAGACTTACAGTAGTGAGTCATTTAGCAGACTCTCTGATCCAGAGAGACTTACAGTAGTGAGTCATTTAGCAGACTCTCTGATCCAGAGAGACTAACAGTAGTGAGTCATTTAGCAGACTCTCTGATCCAGAGAGACTTACAGTAGTGAGTCATTTAGCAGACTCTCTGATCCAGAGAGACTTAAAGTTGTGAATCATTTAGCAGACTCTCTGATCCAGAGAGACTTACAGTAGTGAGTCATTTAGCAGACTCTCTGATCCAGAGAGACTTACAGTAGTGAGTTATTTAGCAGACTGTCTTATCCAGATAGACTTACAGTAGTGAGTCATTTAGCAGACTCTCTGATCCAGAGAGACTTACAGTAGTGAGTCATTTAGCTGACTCTCTGATCCAGAGAGACTTACAGTAGTGAGTCATTTAGCAGACTCTCTTATCCAGAGAGACTTACAGTAGTGAGTCATTTAGCTGACTCTTTTAACCAGAGAGACTTACATAGCAAGTCATTTTGCAGACTCTCTTATCCAGAGAGACTTACAGTAGTGAGTCATTTAGCAGACTCTCTGATCCAGAGAGACTTACAGTAGTGAGTCATTTAGCAGACTCTCTGATCCAGAGAGACTTACAGTAGTGAGTCATTTAGCAGACTCTGATCCAGAGAGACTTACAGTAGTGAGTCATTTAGCAGACTCTCTGATCCAGAGAGACCAACTGTAGTGAGTCATTAGGCAGACTATCTTATCCAGAGCCACTTACAGTAGTGAGTCATTTAGCAGACTCTCTTATCCAGAGAGACTTACAGTAGTGAATAATTTAGCAGACTCTTTTATCCAGAGAGACTTAGATAGCGAGTCATTTAGCAGACTCTCTTATCCAGAGAGACTTACAGTAGTGAGTCATTTAGCAGACTCTCTGATCCAGAGAGACCAACTGTAGTGAGTCATTTAGCAGACTATCTTATCCAGAGCCACTTACAGTAGTGAGTCATTTAGCAGACTCTCTGATCCAGAGAGACTTACAGTAGTGAGTCATTTAGCAGACTCTCTTATCCAGAGAGACTAACAGTAGTGAGTCATTTAGCAGACTCTCTTATCCAGATGGACTTACAGTAGTGAGTCATTTAGCAGACTCTCTTTTCCAGATAGACTTAAAGTTGTGAGTCATTAAGCAGACTCTCTGATCCAGAGAGACTTACAGTAGTGAGTAATTTAGCAGACTCTCTGATCCAGAGAGACTTACAATAGTGAGTCATTTAGCAGACTCTCTTATCCAGAGAGAATAACAGTAGTGAGTTATTTAGCAGACTGTCTTATCAAGATAGACTTACAGTAGTGAGTCATTTAGCAGACTATCTTATCAAGATAGACTTACAGTAGTGAATCATTTAGCAGACTGTCTGATCCAGAGAGACTTACAGTAGTGAGTCATTTAGCAGACTCTCTGATCCAGAGAGACTTACAGTAGTGAGTCATTTAGCAGACTCTCTGATCCAGAGAGACTTACAGTAGTGAGTCATTTAGCAGACTCTCTGATGCAGAGAGACTAACAGTAGTGAGTCACTTAGCAGACTCTCTGATCCAGAGAGACTTACAGTAGTGACTCATTTAGCAGACTCTCTTATCCAGAGCCACTTACAGTAGTGAGTCATTTAACAGACTCTCTTATCCAGAGAGACTTACAGTAGTGAGTCATTTAGCAGACTCTCTTATCCAGAGAGACTTACAGTAGTGAGTCATTTAGCAGACTATCTTATCCAGAGCCACTTACAGTAGTGAGTCATTTAGCAGACTCTTGTTTCCAGATAGACTTAAAGTTGTGAGTCATTAAGCAGACTCTCTGATCCAGAGAGACTTACAGTAGTGAGTCATTTAGCAGACTCTCTTATCCAGAGAGACTAACAGTAGTGAGTCATTTAGCAGACTCTCTTATCCAGATGGACTTACATTAGTGAGTCATTTAGCAGACTCTCTGATCCAGAGAGACTTACAGTAGTGAATCAATTAGCAGACTCTCTGATCCAGAGAGACTTACAGTAGTGAGTCATTTAGCAGACTCTCTGATCCAGAGAGACTTACAGTAGTGAGTCATTTAGCAGACTCTCTTATCCAGAGAGACTAACAGTAGTGAGTCATTTAGCAGACTCTCTGATCCAGAGAGACTTACAGTAGTGAGTCATTTAGCAGACTCTCTTATCCAGATAGACTTAAAGTTGTGAATCATTAAGCAGACTCTCTGATCCAGAGAGACTTACAGTAGTGAGTAATTTAGCAGACTCTCTGATCCAGAGAGAATAACAGTAGTGAGTTATTTAGCAGACTGTCTTATCCAGATAGACTTACAGTAGTGAGTCATTTAGCAGACTCTCTGATCCAGAGAGACTTACAGTAGTGAGTCATTTAGCTGACTCTCTGATCCAGAGAGACTTACAGTAGTGAGTCATTTAGCAGACTCTCTTATCCAGAGAGACTTACAGTAGTGAGTCATTTAGCTGACTCTTTTAACCAGAGAGACTTACATAGCAAGTCATTTTGCAGACTCTCTTATCCAGAGAGACTTACAGTAGTGAGTCATTTAGCAGACTCTCTGATCCAGAGAGACTTACAGTAGTGAGTCATTTAGCAGACTCTCTGATCCAGAGAGACTTACAGTAGTGAGTCATTTAGCAGACTCTGATCCAGAGAGACTTACAGTAGTGAGTCATTTAGCAGACTCTCTGATCCAGAGAGACCAACTGTAGTGAGTCATTAGGCAGACTATCTTATCCAGAGCCACTTACAGTAGTGAGTCATTTAGCAGACTCTCTTATCCAGAGAGACTTACAGTAGTGAATAATTTAGCAGACTCTCTGATCCAGAGAGACTTACAATAGTGAGTCATTTAGCAGACTCTCTTATCCAGAGAGAATAACAGTAGTGAGTTATTTAGCAGACTGTCTTATCCAGATAGACTTACAGTAGTGAATCATTTAGCAGACTGTCTGATCCAGAGAGACTTACAGTAGTGAGTCATTTAGCAGACTCTCTGATCCAGAGAGACTTACAGTAGTGAGTCATTTAGCAGACTCTCTGATCCTGTGAGACTTACAGTAGTGAGTCATTTAGCAGACTCTCTGATGCAGAGAGACTAACAGTAGTGAGTCACTTAGCAGACTCTCTGATCCAGAGAGACTTACAGTAGTGACTCATTTAGCAGACTCTCTTATCCAGAGCCACATACAGTAGTGAGTCATTTAACAGACTCTCTTATCCAGAGAGACTTACAGTAGTGAGTCATTTAGCAGACTCTCTTATCCAGAGAGACTTACAGTAGTGAGTCATTTAGCAGACTATCTTATCCAGAGCCACTTACAGTAGTGAGTCATTTAGCAGACTCTCTTTTCCAGATAGACTTAAAGTTGTGAGTCATTAAGCAGACTCTCTGATCCAGAGAGACTTACAGTAGTGAGTAATTTAGCAGACTCTCTGATCCAGAGAGACTTACAATAGTGAGTCATTTAGCAGACTCTCTTATCCAGAGAGAATAACAGTAGTGAGTTATTTAGCAGACTGTCTTATCAAGATAGACTTACAGTAGTGAGTCATTTAGCAGACTATCTTATCAAGATAGACTTACAGTAGTGAATCATTTAGCAGACTGTCTGATCCAGAGAGACTTACAGTAGTGAGTCATTTAGCAGACTCTCTGATCCAGAGAGACTTACAGTAGTGAGTCATTTAGCAGACTCTCTGATCCAGAGAGACTTACAGTAGTGAGTCATTTAGCAGACTCTCTGATGCAGAGAGACTAACAGTAGTGAGTCACTTAGCAGACTCTCTGATCCAGAGAGACTTACAGTAGTGACTCATTTAGCAGACTCTCTTATCCAGAGCCACTTACAGTAGTGAGTCATTTAACAGACTCTCTTATCCAGAGAGACTTACAGTAGTGAGTCATTTAGCAGACTCTCTTATCCAGAGAGACTTACAGTAGTGAGTCATTTAGCAGACTATCTTATCCAGAGCCACTTACAGTAGTGAGTCATTTAGCAGACTCTTGTTTCCAGATAGACTTAAAGTTGTGAGTAATTTAGCAGACTCTCTGATCCAGAGAGAATAACAGTAGTGAGTTATTTAGCAGACTGTCTTATCCAGATAGACTTACAGTAGTGAGTCATTTAGCAGACTCTCTGATCCAGAGAGACTTATAGTAGTGAGAAATTTAGCAGACTCTCTGATCCAGAGAGACTTACAGTAGTGAGTCATTTAGCAGACTCTCTGATCCAGAGAGACTTACAGTAGTGAGTCATTTAGCAGACTCTCTGATCCAGAGAGACTAACAGTAGTGAGTCACTTAGCTGACTCTCTGATCCAGAGAGACTTACAGTAGTGACTCATTTAGCAGACTCTCTTATCCAGAGCCACTTACAGTAGTGAGTCATTTAACAGACTCTCTTATCCAGAGAGACTTACAGTATTGAGTCATTTAGCAGACTCTCTTATCCAGAGAGACTTACAGTAGTGAGTCATTTAGCTGACTCTTTTATCCAGAGAGACTTACATAGCGAGTCATTTAGCAGACTCTCTTATCCAGAGAGACTTACAGTAGTGAGTCAATTAGCAGACTCTCTGATCCAGAGAGACCAACTGTAGTGAGTCATTTAGCAGACTATCTTATCCAGAGCCACTTACAGTAGTGAGTCATTTAGCAGACTCTCTTATCCAGATAGACTTAAAGTTGTGAGTCATTTAGCAGACTCTCTGATCCAGAGAGACTTACAGTAGTGAGTAATTTAGCAGACTCTCTGATCCAGAGAGACTTACAGTAGTGAGTCATTTAGCAGACTCTCTGATCCAGAGAGACTTACAGTAGTGAGTCATTTAGCAGACTCTCTTATCCAGAGAGACTTACAGTAGTGAGTCATTTAGCTGACTCTTTTATCCAGAGAGACTTACATAGCGAGTCATTTAGCAGACTCTCTTATCCAGAGAGACTTACAGTAGTGAGTCATTTAGCAGACTCTCTGATCCAGAGAGACCAACTGTAGTGAGTCATTTAGCAGACTATCTTATCCAGAGCCACTTACAGTAGTGAGTCATTTAGCAGACTCTCTTATCCAGAGAGACTTACAGTAGTGAGTCATTTAGCTGACTCTTTTATCCAGAGAGACTTACATAGCGAGTCATTTAGCAGACTCTCTTATCCAGAGAGACTTACAGTAGTGAGTCATTTAGCAGACTCTCTGATCCAGAGAGACCAACTGTAGTGAGTCATTTAGCAGACTATCTTATCCAGAGCCACTTACAGTAGTGAGTCATTTAGCAGACTCTCTTATCCAGATAGACTTAAAGTTGTGAGTCATTAAGCAGACTCTCTGATCCAGAGAGACTTACAGTAGTGAGTAATTTAGCAGACTCTCTGATCCAGAGAGACTTACAGTAGTGAGTCATTTAGCAGACTCTCTTATCCAGAGAGACTAACAGTAGTGAGTCATTTAGCAGACTCTCTTATCCAGATAGACTTACATTAGTGAGTCATTTAGCAGACTCTCTGATCCAGAGAGACTTACAGTAGTGAATCATTTAGCAGACTCTCTGATCCAGAGAGACTTACAGTAGTGAGTCATTTAGCAGACTCTCTGATCCAGAGAGACTTACAGTAGTGAGTCATTTAGCAGACTCTCTTACCCAGAGAGACTAACAGTAGTGAGTCATTTAGCAGACTCTCTGATCCAGAGAGACTTACAGTAGTGAGTCATTTAGCAGACTCTCTTATCCAGATAGACTTAAAGTTGTGAGTCATTAAGCAGACTCTCTGATCCAGAGAGACTTACAGTAGTGAGTAATTTAGCAGACTCTCTGATCCAGAGAGACTTACAGTAGTGAGTCATTTAGCAGACTCTCTGATCCAGAGAGACTAACAGTAGTGAGTCACTTAGCAGACTCTCTGATCCAGAGAGACTTGCAGTAGTGACTCATTTAGCAGACTCTCTTATCCAGAGCCACTTACAGTAGTGAGTCATTTAACAGACTCTCTTATCCAGAGAGACTTACAGTAGTGAGTCATTTAGCAGACTCTCTGATCCGAGAGACCAACTGTAGTGAGTCATTTCGCAGACTATCTTATCCAGAGCCACTTACAGTAGTGAGTCATTTAGCAGACTCTCTTATCCAGAGAGACTTACAGTAGTGAGTCATTTAGCTGACTCTTTTATCCAGAGAGACTTACATAGCGAGTCATTTAGCAGACTCTCTTATCCAGAGAGACTTACAGTAGTGAGTCATTTAGCAGACTCTCTGATCCAGAGAGACCAACTGTAGTGAGTCATTTAGCAGACTATCTTATCCAGAGCCACTTACAGTAGTGAGTCATTTAGCAGACTCTCTTATCCAGATAGACTTAAAGTTGTGAGTCATTAAGCAGACTCTCTGATCCAGAGAGACTTACAGTAGTGAATAATTTAGCAGACTCTCTGATCCAGAGAGACTTACAGTAGTGAGTCATTTAGCAGACTCTCTTATCCAGATAGACTTACATTAGTGAGTCATTTAGCAGACTCTCTGATCCAGAGAGACTTACAGTAGTGAATCATTTAGCAGACTCTTTGATCCAGAGAGACTTACAGTAGTGAGTCATTTAGCAGACTCTCTGATCCAGGGAGACCAACTGTAATGAGTCATTTAGCAGACTATCTTATCCAGAGCCACTTACAGTAGTGAGTCATTTAGCAGACTCTCTTATCCAGATAGACTTAAAGTTGTGAGTCATTTAGCAGACTCTCTGATCCAGAGAGACTTACAGTAGTGAGTAATTTAGCAGACTCTCTGATCCAGAGAGACTTACAGTAGTGAGTCATTTAGCAGACTCTCTGATCCAGAGAGACTTACAGTAGTGAGTCATTTAGCAGACTCTCTTATCCAGAGAGACTTACAGTAGTGAGTCATTTAGCAGACTCTCTGATCCAGAGAGACCAACTGTAGTGAGTCATTTAGCAGACTATCTTATCCAGAGCCACTTACAGTAGTGAGTCATTTAGCAGACTCTCTTATCCAGAGAGACTTACAGTAGTGAGTCATTTAGCTGACTCTTTTATCCAGAGAGACTTACATAGCGAGTCATTTAGCAGACTCTCTTATCCAGAGAGACTTACAGTAGTGAGTCATTTAGCAGACTCTCTGATCCAGAGAGACCAACTGTAGTGAGTCATTTAGCAGACTATCTTATCCAGAGCCACTTACAGTAGTGAGTCATTTAGCAGACTCTCTTATCCAGATAGACTTAAAGTTGTGAGTCATTAAGCAGACTCTCTGATCCAGAGAGACTTACAGTAGTGAATAATTTAGCAGACTCTCTGATCCAGAGAGACTTACAGTAGTGAGTCATTTAGCAGACTCTCTTATCCAGATAGACTTACATTAGTGAGTCATTTAGCAGACTCTCTGATCCAGAGAGACTTACAGTAGTGAATCATTTAGCAGACTCTTTGATCCAGAGAGACTTACAGTAGTGAGTCATTTAGCAGACTCTCTGATCCAGGGAGACCAACTGTAATGAGTCATTTAGCAGACTATCTTATCCAGAGCCACTTACAGTAGTGAGTCATTTAGCAGACTCTCTTATCCAGATAGACTTAAAGTTGTGAGTCATTTAGCAGACTCTCTGATCCAGAGAGACTTACAGTAGTGAGTAATTTAGCAGACTCTCTGATCCAGAGAGACTTACAGTAGTGAGTCATTTAGCAGACTCTCTGATCCAGAGAGACTTACAGTAGTGAGTCATTTAGCAGACTCTCTTATCCAGAGAGACTTACAGTAGTGAGTCATTTAGCAGACTCTCTGATCCAGAGAGACCAACTGTAGTGAGTCATTTAGCAGACTATCTTATCCAGAGCCACTTACAGTAGTGAGTCATTTAGCAGACTCTCTTATCCAGAGAGACTTACAGTAGTGAGTCATTTAGCTGACTCTTTTATCCAGAGAGACTTACATAGCGAGTCATTTAGCAGACTCTCTTATCCAGAGAGACTTACAGTAGTGAGTCATTTAGCAGACTCTCTGATCCAGAGAGACCAACTGTAGTGAGTCATTTAGCAGACTATCTTATCCAGAGCCACTTACAGTAGTGAGTCATTTAGCAGACTCTCTTATCCAGATAGACTTAAAGTTGTGAGTCATTAAGCAGACTCTCTGATCCAGAGAGACTTACAGTAGTGAGTAATTTAGCAGACTCTCTGATCCAGAGAGACTTACAGTAGTGAGTCATTTAGCAGACTCTCTTATCCAGAGAGACTAACAGTAGTGAGTCATTTAGCAGACTCTCTTATCCAGATAGACTTACATTAGTGAGTCATTTAGCAGACTCTCTGATCCAGAGAGACCAACTGTAGTGAGTCATTTAGCAGACTATCTTATCCAGAGCCACTTACAGTAGTGAGTCATTTAGCAGACTCTCTTATCCAGATAGACTTAAAGTTGTGAGTCATTAAGCAGACTCTCTGATCCAGAGAGACTTACAGTAGTGAGTAATTTAGCAGACTCTCTGATCCAGAGAGACTTACAGTAGTGAGTCATTTAGCAGACTCTCTTATCCAGAGAGACTAACAGTAGTGAGTCATTTAGCAGACTCTCTTATCCAGATGGACTTACATTAGTGAGTCATTTAGCAGACTCTCTGATCCAGAGAGACTTACAGTAGTGAATCAATTAGCAGACTCTCTGATCCAGAGAGACTTACAGTAGTGAGTCATTTAGCAGACTCTCTGATCCAGATAGACTTACATTAGTGAGTCATTTAGCAGACTCTCTGATCCAGAGAGACCAACTGTAGTGAGTCATTTAGCAGACTATCTTATCCAGAGCCACTTACAGTAGTGAGTCATTTAGCAGACTCTCTTATCCAGAGAGACTTACAGTAGTGAGTCATTTAGCTGACTCTTTTATCCAGAGAGACTTACATAGCGAGTCATTTAGCAGACTCTCTTATCCAGAGAGACTTACAGTAGTGAGTCATTTAGCAGACTCTCTGATCCAGAGAGACCAACTGTAGTGAGTCATTTAGCAGACTATCTTATCCAGAGCCACTTACAGTAGTGAGTCATTTAGCAGACTCTCTTATCCAGATAGACTTAAAGTTGTGAGTCATTAAGCAGACTCTCTGATCCAGAGAGACTTACAGTAGTGAGTAATTTAGCAGACTCTCTGATCCAGAGAGACTTACAGTAGTGAGTCATTTAGCAGACTCTCTTATCCAGAGAGACTAACAGTAGTGAGTCATTTAGCAGACTCTCTTATCCAGATAGACTTACATTAGTGAGTCATTTAGCAGACTCTCTGATCCAGAGAGACCAACTGTAGTGAGTCATTTAGCAGACTATCTTATCCAGAGCCACTTACAGTAGTGAGTCATTTAGCAGACTCTCTTATCCAGATAGACTTAAAGTTGTGAGTCATTAAGCAGACTCTCTGATCCAGAGAGACTTACAGTAGTGAGTAATTTAGCAGACTCTCTGATCCAGAGAGACTTACAGTAGTGAGTCATTTACCAGACTCTCTTATCCAGAGAGACTAACAGTAGTGAGTCATTTAGCAGACTCTCTTATCCAGATGGACTTACATTAGTGAGTCATTTAGCAGACTCTCTGATCCAGAGAGACTTACAGTAGTGAATCAATTAGCAGACTCTCTGATCCAGAGAGACTTACAGTAGTGAGTCATTTAGCAGACTCTCTGATCCAGATAGACTTACATTAGTGAGTCATTTAGCAGACTCTCTGATCCAGAGAGACCAACTGTAGTGAGTCATTTAGCAGACTATCTTATCCAGAGCCACTTACAGTAGTGAGTCATTTAGCAGACTCTCTTATCCAGATAGACTTACATTAGTGAGTCATTTAGCAGACTCTCTGATCCAGAGAGACTTACAGTAGTGAATCATTTAGCAGACTCTTTGATCCAGAGAGACTTACAGTAGTGAGTCATTTAGCAGACTCTCTGATCCAGGGAGACCAACTGTAATGAGTCATTTAGCAGACTATCTTATCCAGAGCCACTTACAGTAGTGAGTCATTTAGCAGACTCTCTTATCCAGATAGACTTAAAGTTGTGAGTCATTTAGCAGACTCTCTGATCCAGAGAGACTTACAGTAGTGAGTAATTTAGCAGACTCTCTGATCCAGAGAGACTTACAGTAGTGAGTCATTTAGCAGACTCTCTGATCCAGAGAGACTTACAGTAGTGAGTCATTTAGCAGACTCTCTTATCCAGAGAGACTTACAGTAGTGAGTCATTTAGCAGACTCTCTGATCCAGAGAGACCAACTGTAGTGAGTCATTTAGCAGACTATCTTATCCAGAGCCACTTACAGTAGTGAGTCATTTAGCAGACTCTCTTATCCAGAGAGACTTACAGTAGTGAGTCATTTAGCTGACTCTTTTATCCAGAGAGACTTACATAGCGAGTCATTTAGCAGACTCTCTTATCCAGAGAGACTTACAGTAGTGAGTCATTTAGCAGACTCTCTGATCCAGAGAGACCAACTGTAGTGAGTCATTTAGCAGACTATCTTATCCAGAGCCACTTACAGTAGTGAGTCATTTAGCAGACTCTCTTATCCAGATAGACTTAAAGTTGTGAGTCATTAAGCAGACTCTCTGATCCAGAGAGACTTACAGTAGTGAGTAATTTAGCAGACTCTCTGATCCAGAGAGACTTACAGTAGTGAGTCATTTAGCAGACTCTCTTATCCAGAGAGACTAACAGTAGTGAGTCATTTAGAAGACTCTCTTATCCAGATAGACTTACATTAGTGAGTCATTTAGCAGACTCTCTGATCCAGAGAGACCAACTGTAGTGAGTCATTTAGCAGACTATCTTATCCAGAGCCACTTACAGTAGTGAGTCATTTAGCAGACTCTCTTATCCAGATAGACTTAAAGTTGTGAGTCATTAAGCAGACTCTCTGATCCAGAGAGACTTACAGTAGTGAGTAATTTAGCAGACTCTCTGATCCAGAGAGACTTACAGTAGTGAGTCATTTAGCAGACTCTCTTATCCAGAGAGACTAACAGTAGTGAGTCATTTAGCAGACTCTCTTATCCAGATGGACTTACATTAGTGAGTCATTTAGCAGACTCTCTGATCCAGAGAGACTTACAGTAGTGAATCAATTAGCAGACTCTCTGATCCAGAGAGACTTACAGTAGTGAGTCATTTAGCAGACTCTCTGATCCAGATAGACTTACATTAGTGAGTCATTTAGCAGACTCTCTGATCCAGAGAGACCAACTGTAGTGAGTCATTTAGCAGACTATCTTATCCAGAGCCACTTACAGTAGTGAGTCATTTAGCAGACTCTCTTATCCAGATAGACTTAAAGTTGTGAGTCATTAAGCAGACTCTCTGATCCAGAGAGACTTACAGTAGTGAGTAATTTAGCAGACTCTCTGATCCAGAGAGACTTACAGTAGTGAGTCATTTAGCAGACTCTCTTATCCAGAGAGACTAACAGTAGTGAGTCATTTAGCAGACTCTCTTATCCAGATGGACTTACATTAGTGAGTCATTTAGCAGACTCTCTGATCCAGAGAGACTTACAGTAGTGAATCAATTAGCAGACTCTCTGATCCAGAGAGACTTACAGTAGTGAGTCATTTAGCAGACTCTCTGATCCAGAGAGACTTACAGTAGTGAGTCATTTAGCAGACTCTCTTATCCAGAGAGACTAACAGTAGTGAGTCATTTAGCAGACTCTCTGATCCAGAGAGACTTACAGTAGTGAGTCATTTAGCAGACTCTCTAATCCAGATAGACTTAAAGTTGTGAGTCATTAAGCAGACTCTCTGATCCAGAGAGACTTACAGTAGTGAGTAATTTAGCAGACTCTCTGATCCAGAGAGACTTACAGTAGTGAGTCATTTAGCAGACTCTCTTATCCAGAGAGAATAACAGTAGTGAGTTATTTAGCAGACTGTCTTATCCAGATAGACTTACAGTAGTGAGTCATTTAGCAGACTCTCTGATCCAGAGAGACTTACAGTAGTGAGAAATTTAGCAGACTCTCTGATCCAGAGAGACTTACAGTAGTGAGTCATTTAGCAGACTCTCTGATCCAGAGAGACTTACAGTAGTGAGTCATTTAGCAGACTCTCTGATCCAGAGAGACTAACAGTAGTGAGTCACTTAGCAGACTCTCTGATCCAGAGAGACTTACAGTAGTGACTCATTTAGCAGACTCTCTTATCCAGAGCCACTTACAGTAGTGAGTCATTTAACAGACTCTCTTATCCAGAGAGACTTACAGTATTGAGTCATTTAGCAGACTCTCTTATCCAGAGAGACTTACAGTAGTGAGTCATTTAGCTGACTCTTTTATCCAGAGAGACTTACATAGCGAGTCATTTAGCAGACTCTCTTATCCAGAGAGACTTACAGTAGTGAGTCATTTAGCAGACTCTCTGATCCAGAGAGACCAACTGTAGTGAGTCATTTAGCAGACTATCTTATCCAGAGCCACTTACAGTAGTGAGTCATTTAGCAGACTCTCTTATCCAGATAGACTTAAAGTTGTGAGTCATTAAGCAGACTCTCTGATCCAGAGAGACTTACAGTAGTGAGTAATTTAGCAGACTCTCTGATCCAGAGAGACTTACAGTAGTGAGTCATTTAGCAGACTCTCTTATCCAGAGAGACTAACAGTAGTGAGTCATTTAGCAGACTCTCTTATCCAGATGGACTTACATTAGTGAGTCATTTAGCAGACTCTCTGATCCAGAGAGACTTACAGTAGTGAATCAATTAGCAGACTCTCTGATCCAGAGAGACTTACAGTAGTGAGTCATTTAGCAGACTCTCTGATCCAGAGAGACTTACAGTAGTGAGTCATTTAGCAGACTCTCTTATCCAGAGAGACTAACAGTAGTGAGTCATTTAGCAGACTCTCTGATCCAGAGAGACTTACAGTAGTGAGTCATTTAGCAGACTCTCTTATCCAGATAGACTTAAAGTTGTGAGTCATTAAGCAGACTCTCTGATCCAGAGAGACTTACAGTAGTGAGTAATTTAGCAGACTCTCTGATCCAGAGAGACTTACAGTAGTGAGTCATTTAGCAGACTCTCTTATCCAGAGAGAATAACAGTAGTGAGTTATTTAGCAGACTGTCTTATCCAGATAGACTTACAGTAGTGAGTCATTTAGCAGACTCTCTGATCCAGAGAGACTTACAGTAGTGAGAAATTTAGCAGACTCTCTGATCCAGAGAGACTTACAGTAGTGAGTCATTTAGCAGACTCTCTGATCCAGAGAGACTTACAGTAGTGAGTCATTTAGCAGACTCTCTGATCCAGAGAGACTAACAGTAGTGAGTCACTTAGCAGACTCTCTGATCCAGAGAGACTTACAGTAGTGACTCATTTAGCAGACTCTCTTATCCAGAGCCACTTACAGTAGTGAGTCATTTAACAGACTCTCTTATCCAGAGAGACTTACAGTATTGAGTCATTTAGCAGACTCTCTTATCCAGAGAGACTTACAGTAGTGAGTCATTTAGCTGACTCTTTTATCCAGAGAGACTTACATAGCGAGTCATTTAGCAGACTCTCTTATCCAGAGAGACTTACAGTAGTGAGTCATTTAGCAGACTCTCTGATCCAGAGAGACCAACTGTAGTGAGTCATTTAGCAGACTATCTTATCCAGAGCCACTTACAGTAGTGAGTCATTTAGCAGACTCTCTTATCCAGATAGACTTAAAGTTTTGAGTCATTTAGCAGACTCTCTGATCCAGAGAGACTTACAGTAGTGAGTCATTTAGCAGACTCTCTGATCCAGAGAGACTTACAGTAGTGAGTCATTTAGCAGACTCTCTGATCCAGAGAGACTTACAGTAGTGAGTCATTTAGCAGACTCTCTTATCCAGAGAGACTTACAGTAGTGAGTCATTTAGCTGACTCTTTTATCCAGAGAGACTTACATAGCGAGTCATTTAGCAGACTCTCTTATCCAGAGAGACTTACAGTAGTGAGTCATTTAACAGACTCTCTGATCCAGAGAGACCAACTGTAGTGAGTCATTTAGCAGACTATCTTATCCAGAGCCACTTACAGTAGTGAGTCATTTAACAGACTCTCTTATCCAGAGAGACTTACAGTAGTGAGTCATTTAGCAGACTCTCTGATCAAGAGAGACCAACTGTAGTGAGTCATTTAGCAGACTATCTTATCCAGAGCCACTTACAGTAGTGAGTCATTTAGCAGACTCTCTTATCCAGAGAGACTTACAGTAGTGAGTCATTTAGCTGACTCTTTTATCCAGAGAGACTTACATAGCGAGTCATTTAGCAGACTCTCTTATCCAGAGAGACTTACAGTAGTGAGTCATTTAGCAGACTCTCTGATCCAGAGAGACCAACTGTAGTGAGTCATTTAGCAGACTATCTTATCCAGAGCCACTTACAGTAGTGAGTCATTTAGCAGACTCTCTTATCCAGATAGACTTAAAGTTGTGAGTCATTAAGCAGACTCTCTGATCCAGAGAGACTTACAGTAGTGAATAATTTAGCAGACTCTCTGATCCAGAGAGACTTACAGTAGTGAGTCATTTAGCAGACTCTCTTATCCAGATAGAGTTACATTAGTGAGTCATTTAGCAGACTCTCTGATCCAGAGAGACTTACAGTAGTGAATCATTTAGCAGACTCTCTGATCCAGAGAGACTTACAGTAGTGAGTCATTTAGCAGATCTCTGATCCAGGGAGACCAACTGTAGTGAGTCATTTAGCAGACTATCTTATCCAGAGCCACTTACAGTAGTGAGTAATTTAGCAGACTCTCTTATCCAGATAGACTTAAAGTAGTGAGTAATTTAGCAGACTCTCTGATCCAGAGAGACTTACAGTAGTGAGTCATTTAGCAGACTCTCTGATCCAGAGAGACTTACAGTAGTGAGTCATTTAGCTGACTCTTTTATCCAGAGAGACTTACATAGCGAGTCATTTAGCAGACTCTCTTATCCAGAGAGACTTACAGTAGTGAGTCATTTAGCAGACTCTCTGATCCAGAGAGACCAACTGTAGTGAGTCATTTAGCAGACTATCTTATCCAGAGCCACTTACAGTAGTGAGTCATTTAGCAGACTCTCTTATCCAGATAGACTTAAAGTTGTGAGTCATTAAGCAGACTCTCTGATCCAGAGAGACTTACAGTAGTGAATAATTTAGCAGACTCTCTGATCCAGAGAGACTTACAGTAGTGAGTCATTTAGCAGACTCTCTTATCCAGAGAGACTAACAGTAGTGAGTCATTTAGCAGACTCTCTTATCCAGATAGACTTACATTAGTGAGTCATTTAGCAGACTCTCTGATCCAGAGAGACTTACAGTAGTGAATCATTTAGCAGACTCTCTGATCCAGAGAGACTTACAGTAGTGAGTCATTTAGCAGACTCTCTGATCCAGGGAGACCAACTGTAGTGAGTCATTTAGCAGACTATCTTATCCAGAGCCACTTACAGTAGTGAGTCATTTAGCAGACTCTCTTATCCAGATAGACTTAAAGTATTGAGTAATTTAGCAGACTCTCTGATCCAGAGAGACTTACAGTAGTGAGTCATTTAGCAGACTCTCTGATCCAGAGAGACTTACAGTAGTGAGTCATTTAGCTGACTCTTTTATCCAGAGAGACTTACATAGCGAGTCATTTAGCAGACTCTCTTATCCAGAGAGACTTACAGTAGTGAGTCATTTAGCAGACTCTCTTATCCAGATAGACTTACATTAGTGAGTCATTTAGCAGACTCTCTGATCCAGAGAGACTTACAGTAGTGAATCATTTAGCAGACTCTCTGATCCAGAGAGACTTACAGTAGTGAGTCATTTAGCAGACTCTCTGATCCAGGGAGACCAACTGTAGTGAGTCATTTAGCAGACTCTCTTATCCAGAGCCACTTACAGTAGTGAGTCATTTAGCAGACTCTCTTATCCAGATAGACTTAAAGTAGTGAGTAATTTAGCAGACTCTCTGATCCAGAGAGACTTACAGTAGTGAGTCATTTAGCAGACTCTCTGATCCAGAGAGACTTACAGTAGTGAGTCATTTAGCTGACTCTTTTATCCAGAGAGACTTACATAGCGAGTCATTTAGCAGACTCTCTTATCCAGAGAGACTTACAGTAGTGAGTCATTTAGCCGACTCTCTGATCCAGAGAGACCAACTGTAGTGAGTCATTTAGCAGACTATCTTATCCAGAGCCACTTACAGTAGTGAGTCATTTAGCAGACTCTCTTATCCAGATAGACTTAAAGTTGTGAGTCATTAAGCAGACTCTCTGATCCAGAGAGACTTACAGTAGTGAATAATTTAGCAGACTCTCTGATCCAGAGAGACTTACAGTAGTGAGTCATTTAGCAGACTCTCTTATCCAGAGAGACTAACAGTAGTGAGTCATTTAGCAGACTCTCTTATCCAGATAGACTTACATTAGTGAGTCATTTAGCAGACTCTCTGATCCAGAAAGACTTACAGTAGTGAATCATTTAGCAAACTCTCTGATCCAGAGAGACTTACAGTAGTGAGTCATTTAGCAGACTCTCTGATCCAGGGAGACTTACAGTAGTGAGTCATTTAGCAGACTCTCTGATCCAGAGAGACTTACAGTAGTGAGTCATTTAGCTGACTCTTTTATCCAGAGAGACTTACATAGCGAGTCATTTAGCAGACTCTCTTATCCAGAGAGACTTACAGTAGTGAGTCATTTAGCAGACTCTCTGATCCAGAGAGACCAACTGTAGTGAGTCATTTAGCAGACTATCTTATCCAGAGCCACTTACAGTAGTGAGTCATTTAGCAGACTCTCTTATCCAGATAGACTTAAAGTTGTGAGTCATTAAGCAGACTCTCTGATCCAGAGAGACTTACAGTAGTGAATAATTTAGCAGACTCTCTGATCCAGAGAGACTTACAGTAGTGAGTCATTTAGCAGACTCTCTTATCCAGAGAGACTAACAGTAGTGAGTCATTTAGCAGACTCTCTTATCCAGATAGACTTACATTAGTGAGTCATTTAGCAGACTCTCTGATCCAGAGAGACTTACAGTAGTGAATCATTTAGCAGACTCTCTGATCCAGAGAGACTTACAGTAGTGAGTCATTTAGCAGACTCTCTGATCCAGGGAGACCAACTGTAGTGAGTCATTTAGCAGACTATCTTATCCAGAGCCACTTACAGTAGTGAGTCATTTAGCAGACTCTCTTATCCAGATAGACTTAAAGTATTGAGTAATTTAGCAGACTCTCTGATCCAGAGAGACTTACAGTAGTGAGTCATTTAGCTGACTCTTTTATCCAGAGAGACTTACATAGCGAGTCATTTAGCAGACTCTCTTATCCAGAGAGACTTACAGTAGTGAGTCATTTAGCAGACTCTCTGATCCAGAGAGACCAACTGTAGTGAGTCATTTAGCAGACTATCTTATCCAGAGCCACTTACAGTAGTGAGTCATTTAGCAGACTCTCTTATCCAGATAGACTTAAAGTTGTGAGTCATTAAGCAGACTCTCTGATCCAGAGAGACTTACAGTAGTGAGTAATTTAGCAGACTCTCTGATCCAGAGAGACTTACAGTAGTGAGTCATTTAGCAGACTCTCTTATCCAGAGAGACTAACAGTAGTGAGTCATTTAGCAGACTCTCTTATCCAGATAGACTTACATTAGTGAGTCATATAGCAGACTCTCTGATCCAGAGAGACTTACAGTAGTGAATCATTTAGCAGACTCTCTGATCCAGAGAGACTTACAGTAGTGAGTCATTTAGCAGACTCTCTGATCCAGAGAGACTTACAGTAGTGAGTCATTTAGCAGACTCTCTTACCCAGAGAGACTAACAGTAGTGAGTCATTTAGCAGACTCTCTGATCCAGAGAGACTTACAGTAGTGAGTCATTTAGCAGACTCTCTTATCCAGATAGACTTAAAGTTGTGAGTCATTAAGCAGACTCTCTGATCCAGAGAGTCTTACAGTAGTGAGTAATTTAGCAGACTCTCTGATCCAGAGAGACTTACAGTAGTGAGTCATTTAGCAGACTCTCTTATCCAGAGAGAATAACAGTAGTGAGTTATTTAGCAGACTGTCTTTTCCAGATAGACTTACAGTAGTGAGTAATTTAGCAGACTCTCTTATCCAGAGCCACTTACAGTAGTGAGTCATTTAGCAGACTCTCTTATCCAGATAGACTTAAAGTTGTGAGTCATTAAGCAGACTCTCTGATCCAGAGAGACTTACAGTAGTGAGTAATTTAGCAGACTCTCTGAACCAGAGAGACTTACAGTAGTGAGTCATTTAGCAGACTCTCTTATCCAGAGAGACTAACAGTAGTGAGTCATTTAGCAGACTCTCTTATCCAGATAGACTTACATTAGTGAGTCATTTAGCAGACTCTCTGATCCAGAGAGACCAACTGTAGTGAGTCATTTAGCAGACTATCTTATCCAGAGCCACTTACAGTAGTGAGTCATTTAGCAGACTCTCTTATCCAGATAGACTTAAAGTTGTGAGTCATTAAGCAGACTCTCTGATCCAGAGAGACTTACAGTAGTGAGTAATTTAGCAGACTCTCTGATCCAGAGAGACTTACAGTAGTGAGTCATTTAGCAGACTATCTTATCCAGAGAGACTAACAGTAGTGAGTCATTTAGCAGACTCTCTTATCCAGATGGACTTACATTAGTGAGTCATTTAGCAGACTCTCTGATCCAGAGAGACTTACAGTAGTGAATCAATTAGCAGACTCTCTGATCCAGAGAGACTTACAGTAGTGAGTCATTTAGCAGACTCTCTGATCCAGAGAGACTTACAGTAGTGAGTCATTTAGCAGACTCTCTTATCCAGAGAGACTAACAGTAGTGAGTCATTTAGCAGACTCTCTGATCCAGAGAGACTTACAGTAGTGAGTCATTTAGCAGACTCTCTTATCCAGATAGACTTAAAGTTGTGAGTCATTAAGCAGACTCTCTGATCCAGAGAGACTTACAGTAGTGAGTAATTTAGCAGACTCTCTGATCCAGAGAGACTTACAGTAGTGAGTCATTTAGCAGACTCTCTTATCCAGAGAGAATAACAGTAGTGAGTTATTTAGCAGACTGTCTTATCCAGATAGACTTACAGTAGTGAGTCATTTAGCAGACTCTCTGATCCAGAGAGACTTACAGTAGTGAGAAATTTAGCAGACTCTCTGATCCAGAGAGACTTACAGTAGTGAGTCATTTAGCAGACTCTCTGATCCAGAGAGACTTACAGTAGTGAGTCATTTAGCAGACTCTCTGATCCAGAGAGACTAACAGTAGTGAGTCACTTAGCAGACTCTCTGATCCAGAGAGACTTACAGTAGTGACTCATTTAGCAGACTCTCTTATCCAGAGCCACTTACAGTAGTGAGTCATTTAACAGACTCTCTTATCCAGAGAGACTTACAGTAATGAGTCATTTAGCAGACTCTCTTATCCAGAGAGACTTACAGTAGTGAGTCATTTAGCTGACTCTTTTATCCAGAGAGACTTACATAGCGAGTCATTTAGCAGACTCTCTTATCCAGAGAGACTTACAGTAGTGAGTCATTTAGCAGACTCTCTGATCCAGAGAGACCAACTGTAGTGAGTCATTTAGCAGACTATCTTATCCAGAGCCACTTACAGTAGTGAGTCATTTAGCAGACTCTCTTATCCAGATAGACTTAAAGTTTTGAGTCATTTAGCAGACTCTCTGATCCAGAGAGACTTACAGTAGTGAGTCATTTAGCAGACTCTCTGATCCAGAGAGACTTACAGTAGTGAGTCATTCAGCAGACTCTCTGATCCAGAGAGACTTACAGTAGTGAGTCATTTAGCAGACTCTCTTATCCAGAGAGACTTACAGTAGTGAGTCATTTAGCTGACTCTTTTATCCAGAGAGACTTACATAGCGAGTCATTTAGCAGACTCTCTTATCCAGAGAGACTTACAGTAGTGAGTCATTTAGCAGACTCTCTGATCCAGAGAGACCAACTGTAGTGAGTCATTTAGCAGACTATCTTATCCAGAGCCACTTACAGTAGTGAGTCATTTAACAGACTCTCTTATCCAGAGAATTACAGTAGTGAGTCATTTAGCAGACTCTCTGATCCAGAGAGACCAACTGTAGTGAGTCATTTAGCAGACTATCTTATCCAGAGCCACTTACAGTAGTGAGTCATTTAGCAGACTCTCTTATCCAGAGAGACTTACAGTAGTGAGTCATTTAGCTGACTCTTTTATCCAGAGAGACTTACATAGCGAGTCATTTAGCAGACTCTCTTATCCAGAGAGACTTACAGTAGTGAGTCATTTAGCAGACTCTCTGATCCAGAGAGACCAACTGTAGTGAGTCATTTAGCAGACTATCTTATCCAGAGCCACTTACAGTAGTGAGTCATTTAGCAGACTCTCTTATCCAGATAGACTTAAAGTTGTGAGTCATTAAGCAGACTCTCTGATCCAGAGAGACTTACAGTAGTGAATAATTTAGCAGACTCTCTGATCCAGAGAGACTTACAGTAGTGAGTCATTTAGCAGACTCTCTTATCCAGATAGACTTACATTAGTGAGTCATTTAGCAGACTCTCTGATCCAGAGAGACTTACAGTAGTGAATCATTTAGCAGACTCTCTGATCCAGAGAGACTTACAGTAGTGAGTCATTTAGCAGACTCTCTGATCCAGGGAGACCAACTGTAGTGAGTCATTTAGCAGACTATCTTATCCAGAGCCACTTACAGTAGTGAGTCATTTAGCAGACTCTCTGATCCAGAGAGACTTACAGTAGTGAGTCATTTAGCAGACTCTCTGATCCAGAGAGACTTACAGTAGTGAGTCATTTAGCTGACTCTTTTATCCAGAGAGACTTACATAGCGAGTCATTTAGCAGACTCTCTTATCCAGAGAGACTTACAGTAGTGAGTCATTTAGCAGACTCTCTGATCCAGAGAGACCAACTGTAGTGAGTCATTTAGCAGACTATCTTATCCAGAGCCACTTACAGTAGTGAGTCATTTAGCAGACTCTCTTATCCAGATAGACTTAAAGTTGTGAGTCATTAAGCAGACTCTCTGATCCAGAGAGACTTACAGTAGTGAGTAATTTAGCAGACTCTCTGATCCAGAGAGACTTACAGTAGTGAGTCATTTAGCAGACTCTCTTATCCAGAGAGACTAACAGTAGTGAGTCATTTAGCAGACTCTCTTATCCAGATAGACTTACATTAGTGAGTCATTTAGCAGACTCTCTGATCCAGAGAGACTTACAGTAGTGAATCATTTAGCAGACTCTCTGATCCAGAGAGACTTACAGTAGTGAGTCATTTAGCAGACTCTCTTATCCAGAGAGAATAACAGTAGTGAGTTATTTAGCAGACTGTCTTATCCAGATAGACTTACAGTAGTGAGTAATTTAGCAGACTCTCTGATCCAGAGAGACTTACAGTAGTGAGTCATTTAGCAGACTCTCTGATCCAGAGAGACTTACAGTAGTGAGTCATTTAGCAGACTCTCTGATCCAGAGAGACTTACAGTAGTGAGTCATTTAGCAGACTCTCTGATCCAGAGACACTAACAGTAGTGAGTCACTTAGCAGACTCTCTGATCCAGAGAGACTTACAGTAGTGAGTCATTTAGCAGACTATCTTATCCAGAGAGACTTACAGTAGGGAGTGCAGACATTTTCATACTTTTCCGTAGTAGGGAGCACTGTCTTATTCTGATATCTGCTATTTAATGCAAATTGGTATATGAGAAACTAAATATTTCAGCGGTTGACATTGGATACATGTGTTTTCCCTTTCAGAAAGTACATCCATTCAGGGAGCCTGGCAGTTGAGCCTCTGTTAGTTCAACAAATTTTCAGAGGATGTTTTCCTTCGTGTTCTATCTATCTCTCTCTCTCTCTCTCTCTTTTTCTATTTAATAAATGTTTGTTTTTCCGGTAGTGTGTTAGCAAGAGTACCGCTGCCCTGATGCACGCCGTTCGTTCCCTCCTCACCTCTCACTGGCTAGATGCTCCGTTAAACCATCTGGGAACCTCCTTTTTTCTCATGAGCACCAACTCAAATCGCCGTGCGCCATAAATCATTTATAGGATCATGCAACTTTTAGGCTTCTGAGAGCACTAATGGGTTTATAGTGGCCCAGGCACACAGGATTCATTGTGCATGCTAAACCAGAAATCCAGAACAGTCCAGAGCAGAAAACACACACACACACACACACGCACACACACACACACACACACACACACACACACACACACACACACACACACACACACACACACACACACACACACACACACACACACACACGAGAGAGAGAGAGAGAGCAGAACTTAAGGCTTCAACAGAATGTCAGGTTTCTGTCAGAAAGTTGCTGACGGTTTGGACCACTTTGTTCTGTTAGTTCTGATATTAGAGGTATGGTAGGGAAGAGAGCCGGCCTTCGCAGTTAGAAACATTAAAAAGTGTTTTCTACAACACACAGTCAGTCAGTCAGTCAGTCAGTCAGTCAGTGAGTCAGTGACTCAGTCAGTCTGTGACTCAGTCAGTCAGTGACTCAGTCAGTCAGTGAGGCAGTCAGCCAGTCAGTCAGTCAGCCAGTCAGCCAGTCAGCCAGAAAGTCAGGCAGTCAGGCAGTCAGCCAGTCAGTCAGTCAGGCAGGCAGTCAGGCAGTCAGCCAGTCAGTCAGTCAGTCAGTCAGTCAGGCAGGCAGTCAGGCAGTCAGCCAGTCAGCCAGTCAGTCAGCCAGTCAGTCAGGCAGTCAGCCAGTCAGTCAGTCAGGCAGTCAGTCAGGCAGTCAACCAGTCAGCCAGTCAGTCAGTCAGTCAGTCAGTCAGTCAGTCAGTCAGTCAGTCAGTCAGCACACAGATGTTACTTGTAATCTGTTCTCTAGTATGATAGAGTACCACTCTAACTACCATGTAACAAAATGTCTAACTTCTCTTCTGAAGGAAGGATATTCACACTTAACTGGAATTAACCACCATCCTTCTGAACAGGTGATGTGTCTTTTCAATAATACCAGTCATTAACAGACTGTACTGTTTATGGGTTGACCACCATCTGCACAGAAGAAGAGCAGAATGTCAGAGGGAAAATAGTTCCCTTGTTTCAATTAGACCAGGGATCATCCCAATACCGTAGACCAGGGATGATCCCCATACCGTAGACCAGGGATCATCCCCATACCCTAGACCAGGGATCATCCCCATACCCGAGACCAGGGATCATCCCCATACCCTAGACCAGGGATCATCCCCATACCCTAGACCAGGGATCATCCCCATACCCGAGACCAGGGATCATCCCCATACCCTAGACCAGGGATCATCCCCATACCCTAGACCAGGGATCAACCCATACCCTAGACCAGGGATCATCCCCATACCATAGACCAGGGATCATCCCCATACCCTAACCAGGGATCATCCCCGTACCCTAGACCAGGGATCATCCCATACCCTAGACCAGGGATCATCCCCATACCATAGACCAAGGATCATCCCCATACCCTATATCAGGGATCATCCTTATACCCTAGACCAGGGATCATCCCATACCCTAGACCAGGGATCATCCCCATACCGTAGACCACGGATCATCCCCATACCCTAGACCAGGGATCATCCCCATCCCCTAGACCAGGGATCATCCCCATACCCTAGACCAGGGATCATCCCCATACCCTAGACCAGGGATCATCCCCATACCCTAGACCAGGGATCAACCCCATACCCTAACCAGGGATCATCCCCATACCCTAGACCAGGGATCAACCCATACCCTAGACCAGGGATCAACCCATACCCTAGACCAGGGATCAACCCATACCCTAGACCAGGGATCATCCCCATACCATAGACCAGGGATCATCCCCGTACCCTAACCAGGGATCATCCCCGTACCCTAGACCAGGGATCATCCCATACCCTAGACCAGGGATCATCCCCATACCCTATACCAGGGATCATCCTTATACCCTAGACCAGGGATCATCCCATACCCTAGACCAGGAATCATCCCCATACCGTAGACCACGGATCATCCCCATACCCTAGAGCAGGGATCATCCCCATACCCTAGACCAGGGATCATCCCCATCCCCTAGACCAGGGATCATCCCCATACCGTAGACCAGGGATCAACCCATACCCTAGACCAGGGATCATCCCCATACCCTAGACCAGGGATCATCCCCATACCCTAGACCAGGGATCATCCCCATACTCTAGACCAGGGATCATCTCCATACCTTAGACCAGGGATCATCCCCATACCCTAGACCAGGGATCATCCCCATACTCTAGACCAGGGATCATCCCCATACCCTAGACCAGGGATCATCCCCATACCCTAGACCAGGGATCATTCCATACCCTAGACCAGGGATCATCCCCATACTCTAGACCAGGGATCATCCCCTACCGTAGACCAGGGATCAACCCATACCCTAGACCAGGGATCATCCCCATACCCTAGACCAGGGATCATCCCCATACCCTAGACCAGGGATCATCCCCATACTCTAGACCAGGGATCATCTCCATACCTTAGACCAGGGACCATCCCCATACCATAGACCAGGGATCATCCCCATACTCTAGACCAGGGATCATCCCCATACCCTAGACCAGGGATCATCCCCATACCTTAGACCAGTGATCATTCCATACCCTAGACCAGGGATCATCCCCATACTCTAGACCAGGGATCATCCCATACCCTAGACCAGGGATCATCCCCGGACCCTAGACCAGGGATCATCCTTATACCATAGACCAGGGATCATCCCCATACTCTAGACCAGGGATCATCCCATACCCTAGACCAGGGATCATCCCCGTACCCTAGACCAGGGATCATCCCATACCCTAGACCAGGGATCATCCCCATACCCTAGACCAGGGATCATCCCCATACCCTAGACCAGGGATCATCCCCATACCCTAGACCAGTGATCATCCCATACCCTAGACCAGGGATCATCCCCATACCCTAGACCAGGGATCATTCCCATACCCTATACTAGGGATCATCCCCATACCCTAGACCAGGGATCAACCCATACCCTAGACCAGGGATCATCCCATACCCTAGACCAGGGATCATCCCCATACCCTAGACCAGGGATCATCCCCATACCCTAGACCAGGGATCATCCCCATACCCTAGACCAGGGATCATCCCCATACCGTAGACCAGGGATCAACCCATACCCTAGACCAGGGATCATCCCCATACCCTAGACCAGGTATCATCCCCATACCCTAGACCAGGGATCATCCCCATACTCTAGACCAGGGATCATCTCCATACCTTAGACCAGGGATCATCCCCATACCCTAGACCAGGGATCATCCCCATACTCTAGACCAGGGATCATCCCCATACCCTAGACCAGGGATCATCCCCATACCCTAGACCAGGGATCATCCCCATACCCTAGACCAGGGATCATCCCCATACTCTAGACCAGGGATCATCCCATACCCTAGATCAGGGATCATCCCCGGACCCTAGACCAGGGATCATCCCATACCCTAGACCAGGGATCATCCCCATACCCTAGACCAGGGATCATCCCCATACCCTAGACCAGGGATCATCCCCATACTCTAGACCAGGGATCATCCCCATACCCAAGACCAGGGATCATCCCCATACCCTAGACCAGGGATCATCCCCATACTCTAGACCAGGGATCATCCCCATACCCTAGACCAGGGATCATCCCCATACCCTAGACCAGGGATCATCCCCATACCCTAGACCAGGGATCATCCTTATACCATAGACCAGGGATCATCCCCATACTCTAGACCAGGGATCATCCCATACCCTAGACCAGGGATCAGCCCCGTACCCTAGACCAGGGATCATCCCATACCCTAGACCAGGGATCATCCCCATACCCTAGAGAAGGGATCATCCCGATACCCTAGACCAGGGATCATCCCCATACCCTAGACCAGGGATCATCCCATACCCTAGACCAGGGATCATCCCCATACCCTAGACCAGGGATCATTCCCATACCCTAGACCAGGGATCATTCCCATACCCTAGACCAGGGATCATCCCCATACCCTAGACCAGGGATCAACCCATACCCTAGACCAGGGATCATCCCCATACCCTAGACCAGGGATCTTCCCCATACCATAGACCACCTAGACCAGGGATCATCCCCATACCTTAGACCAGGGATCATCCCCATACCCTAGACCAGGGATCATCCCCATACCATAGTCCACCTAGACCAGGGATCATCCCATACCCTAGACCAGGGATCATCCCCATACCCTAGACCAGGGATCATCCCCATACCCTAGACCAGGGATCATCCCCATACCCTAGACCAGGGATCATCCCCATTCCCTAGACCAGGGATCATCCCCATATCCTAGACCAGGGATCATCCCATTCCCTAGACCAGGGATCATCCCCATACTCTAGACCAGGGATCATCCCCATACCCTAGACCATGGATCATCCCCATACCCTAGACCAGGGATCATTCCCATACCCTAGACCAGGGATCATCCCCATACCCAATACCAGGGATCATCCCCATACTCTAGACCAGGGATCATCCCCATTCCCTAGACCAGGGATCATCCCCATACCCTTGACCAGGGATCATCCCCATACTCTAGACCAGGGATCATCCCAAACCCTAGACCAGGGATCATCCCCGTACCCTAGACCAGGGATCATCTCATACCCTAGACCAGGGATCATCCCCATACCCTAGACCAGGGATCATCCCCATACCCTAGACCAGGGATCATCCTTATATCCTATACCAGGGATCATCCCATACCCTAGACCAGGGATCATCCCCATACCCTAGACCAGGGATCATCCCCATACCCTAGACCAGGGATCATCCCCATACCCTAGACCAGGGATCATCCCCATACCCTAGACCATGGATCATCCCCATACCCTAGACCAGGGATCATCCCCATACTCTAGACCAGGGATCATCCCATACCCTAGACCAGGGATCATCCCATACCCTAGACCAGGGATCATCCCCATACCCTAAACCAGGGATCATCCCCATACCCTAGACCAGGGATCATCCCCATACCCTAGACCAGGGATCATTCCCATACCCTAGACGAGGGATCATCCCCATACCCTAGACCAGGGATCATCCCCATACCCTAGACCAGGGATCATACCCATACCCTAGACCAGGGATCATCCCATACCCTAGACCAGGGATCATCCCCATACCCTAGACCAGGGATCATCCCCATACCCTAGACCAGGGATCATCCCCATACCCTAGACCAGGGATCTTCCCCATACCATACACCACCTAGACCAGGGATCATCCCCATACCTTAGACCAGTGATCATCCCCATACCCTAGACCAGGGATCATCCCCATACCATAGACCACCTAGACCAGGGATCATCCCCATACCCTAGACCAGGGATCATCCCCATACCCTAGACCAGGGATCATCCCCATACCCTAGACCAGGGATCATCCCCATAGCCTAGACCAGCGATCATCCCCATACCCTAGACCAGGGATCATCCCCATACCCTAGACCAGGGATCATCCCCATACCCTAGACCAGGGATCATCCCATACCCTAGACCAGGGATCATCCCCGTACCCTAGACCAGGGATCATCTCATACCTTAGACCAGGGATCATCCCCATACCCTAGACCAGGGATCATCCCCATACCCTAGACCAGGGATCATCCTTATATCCTAGACCAGGGATCATCCCATACCCTAGACCAGGGATCATCCCCATACCCTAGACCAGGGATCATCCCCATACCCTAGACCAGGGATCATCCCCATACCCTAGACCAGGGATCATCCCCATACCCTAGACCATGGATCATCCCCATACCCTAGACCAGGGATCATCCCCATACTCTAGACCAGGGATCATCCCATACCCTAGACCAGGGATCATCCCATACCCTAGACCAGGGATCATCCCCATACCCTAGACCAGGGATCAACCCATACTCTAGACCAGGGATCATCCCCATACCCAAGACCAGGGATCATCCCCATTCCCTAGACCAGGGATCATCCCCATTCCCTAGACCAGGGATCATCCCCATACCCTAGACCAGGGATCATCCCCATACTCTAGACCAGGGATCATCTCCATACCTTAGACCAGGGATCATCCCCATACCCTAGACCAGGGATCATCCCCATACTCTAGACCAGGGATCATCCCCATACCCTAGACCAGGGATCATCCCCATACCCTAGACCAGGGATCATCCCATACCCTAGACCAGGGATCATCCCCATACCCTAGACCAGGGATCATCCCCATACCCTAGACCTGGGATCATCCCCATACTCTAGACCAGGGATCATCCCCATACCCAAGACCAGGGATCATCCCCATACCCTAGACCAGGGATCATCCCCATACTCTAGACCAGGGATCATACCCATACCCTAGACCAGGGATCATCCCCATACCCTAGACCAGGGATCATCCCCATACCCTAGACCAGGGATCATCCTTATACCATAGACCAGGGATCATCCCCATACTCTAGACCAGGGATCATCCCATACCCTAGACCAGGGATCATCCCCGTACCCTAGACCAGGGATCATCCCATACCCTAGACCAGGGATCATCCCCATACCCTAGACCAGGGATCATCCCCATACCCTAGACCAGGGATCATCCCATACCCTAGACCAGGGATCATCCCCATACCCTAGACCAGGGATCATCCCCATACCCTAGACCTGGGATCATCCCCATACTCTAGACCAGGGATCATCCCCATACCCAAGACCAGGGATCATCCCCATACCCTAGACCAGGGATCATCCCCATACTCTAGACCAGGGATCATCCCCATACCCTAGACCAGGGATCATCCCCATACCCTAGACCAGGGATCATCCCCATACCCTAGACCAGGGATCATCCTTATACCATAGACCAGGGATCATCCCCATACTCTAGACCAGGGATCATCCCATACCCTAGACCAGGGATCATCCCCGTACCCTAGACCAGGGATCATCCCATACCCTAGACCAGGGATCATCCCCATACCCTAGACCAGGGATCATCCCCATACCCTAGACCAGGGATCATCCCCATACCCTAGACCAGGGATCATCCCATACCCTAGACCAGGGATCATCCCCATACCCTAGACCAGGGATCATTCCCATACCCTAGACTAGGGATCATCCCCATACCCTAGACCAGGGATCAACCCATACCCTAGACCAGGGATCATCTGCATACCCTAGACCAGGGATCATCCCATACCCTAGACCAGGGATCATCCCCATACCCTAGACCAGGGATCATCCCCATACCCTAGACCAGGGATCATCCCCATACCCTAGACCAGGGATCATCCCCATACCGTAGACCAGGGATCAACCCATACCCTAGACCAGGGATCATCCCCATACCCTAGACCAGGTATCATCCCCATACCCTAGACCAGGGATCATCCCCATACTCTAGACCAGGGATCATCTCCATACCTTAGACCAGGGATCATCCCCATACCCTAGACCAGGGATCATCCCCATACTCTAGACCAGGGATCATCCCCATACCCTAGACCAGGGATCATCCCCATACCCTAGACCAGGGATCATTCCATACCCTAGACCAGGGATCATCCCCATACCCTAGACCAGGGATCATCCCCATACCCTAGACCTGGGATCATCCCCATACTCTAGACCAGGGATCATCCCCATACCCAAGACCAGGGATTATCCCCATACCCTAGACCAGGGATCATCCCCATACCCTAGACCAGGGATCATCCCATACCCTAGACCAGGGATCATCCCCATACCCTAGACCAGGGATCAACCCATACCCTAGACCAGGGATCATCCCCATACCCTAGACCAGGGATCTTCCCCATACCATAGACCACCTAGACCAGGGATCATCCCCATACCCTAGACCAGGGATCATCCCCATACCCTAGACCAGGGATCATCCCCATACCATAGTCCACCTAGACCAGGGATCATCCCATACCCTAGACCAGGGATCATCCCCATACCCTAGACCAGGGAACATCCCCATACCCTAGACCAGCGATCATCCCCATACCCTAGACCAGGGATCATCCCCATTCCCTAGACCAGGGATCATCCCCATACCCTAGACCAGGGATCATCCCATACCCTAGACCAGGGATCATCCCCATACTCTAGACCAGGGATCATCCCCATACCCTAGACCAGGGATCATCCCCATACCCTAGACCAGGGATCATTCCCATACCCTAGACCAGGGATCATCCCCATACCCAATACCAGGGATCATCCCCATACTCTAGACCAGGGATCATCCCCATTCCCTAGACCAGGGATCATCCCCATACCCTTGACCAGGGATCATCCTTATACCCTAGACCAGGGATCATCCCCATACTCTAGACCAGGGATCATCCCATACCCTAGACCAGGGATCATCCCCGTACCCTAGACCAGGGATCATCTCATACCCTAGACCAGGGATCATCCCCATACCCTAGACCAGGGATCATCCCCATACCCTAGACCAGGGATCATCCCCTACCGTAGACCAGGGATCACCCATACCCTAGACCAGGGATCATCCCCATACCCTAGACCAGGGATCATCCCCATACCCTAGACCAGGGATCATCCCCATACCTAGACCAGGATCATCCCATACCTAGACCAGGGATCATCCCCATACCCTAGACCAGGGATCATCCCCATACTCCTAGACCAGGGATCATCCCCATACCCTAGACCAGGGATCATCCCCATACCCTAGACCAGGGATCATCCATACCCTAGACCAGGGATCATCCCCATACCCTAGACCAGGGATCATCCCCATACCCTAGACCAGGGATCATCCCCATACTCTAGACCAGGGATCATCCCCATACCCAGACCAGGGATCATCCCCATACCCTAGACCAGGGATCATCCCCATACCCTAGACCAGGGATCATCCTTATACCATAGACCAGGGATCATCCCATACCTAGACCAGGGATCATCCCATACCCTAGACCAGGGATCATCCCATACCCTAGACCAGGGATCATCCCCATACCCTAGACCAGGGATCATCCCCATACCCTAGACCAGGGATCTCCCCATACCCTAGACCAGGGATCAGCCCCTACCCTAGACCAGGGATCATCCCCATACCATAGACCACCTAGACCAGGGATCATCCCCATACCCTAGACCAGGGATCATCCCCATACCCTAGACCAGGGATCATCCCCATACCCTAGACCAGGGATCATCCCCATACCCTAGACCAGCGATCATCCCCATACCCTAGACCAGGGATCATCCCCATACCCTAGACCAGGGATCATCCCCATACCCTAGACCAGGGATCATCCCATACCCTAGACCAGGGATCATCCCCTACCCTAGACCAGGGATCATCTCATACCCTAGACCAGGGATCATCCCCATACCCTAGACCAGGGATCATCCCCATACCCTAGACCAGGGATCATCCTTATATCCTAGACCAGGGATCATCCCATACCCTAGACCAGGGATCATCCCCATACCCTAGACCAGGGATCATCCCCATACCCTAGACCAGGGATCATCCCCATACCCTAGACCAGGGATCATCCCCATACCCTAGACCATGGATCATCACCATACCCTAGACCAGGGATCATCCCCATACTCTAGACCAGGGATCATCCCATACCCTAGACCAGGGATCATCCCATACCCTAGACCAGGGATCATCCCCATACCCTAGACCAGGGATCATCCCCATACCCTAGACCAGGGATCATCCCCATACCCTAGACCAGGGATCATCCCCATACCCTAGACCAGGGATCATCCCCATACCCTAGACCAGGGATCTTCCCCATACCATAGACCACCTAGACCAGGGATCATCCCCAAACCTTAGACCAGTGATCATCCCCATACCCTAGACCAGGGATCATCCCCATACCATAGACCACCTAGACCAGGGATCATCCCCATACCCTAGACCAGGGATCATCCCCATACCCTAGACCAGGGATCATCCCCATACCCTAGACCAGGGATCATCCCCATACCCTAGACCAGCGATCATCCCCATACCCTAGACCAGGGATCATCCCCATACCCTAGACCAGGGATCATCCCCACACCCTAGACCACCTAGACCAGGGATCATCCCCATACCCTAGACCAGGGATCATCCCCATACCCTAGACCAGGGATCATCCCCATACCCTAGACCAGGGATCATCCCCATACCCTAGACCAGCGATCATCCCCATACCCTAGACTAGGGATCATCCCCATACCCTAGACCAGGGATCATCCCCACACCCTAGACCAGGGATCATCCCCATACCCTAGACCAGGGATCATACCCATACCCTAGACCAGGGATCATCGCCATACCATAGACCAGGGATCATCCCCATGTCCTAGACCAGGTATCATCCCATACCCTATACCAGGGATCATCCCCATACCCTAGACCAGGGATCATCCCCATACCCTAGACCAGGGATCATCCCCATACCCTCGACCAGATATCATCCCCATACCCTAGACTAGATATCATCCCATAACCTAGACCAGGGATCATCCCATATCCTAGACAAGGGATCATCCCCATACACTAGACCAGGGATCATCCCCATACCCTAGACCAGGGATCATCCCCATACCATAGACCAGGTATCATCCCCATATTCTAGACCAGGGATCATCCCCCATAGTCTATGCATACATAGCCTGTACATACTATAGCCTACACATACCATAACCTACACATACCATAGCTTGTACATACCACAGCCTATACATACCATAGTCTATACATACTGTAGTCTATACATACTGTAGTCTATACATACCATAGTCTATATATACCATAACTTATACATACCATAACCTATACATACCATAGTGTATACATACCATAGTCTATACATACCATAGTCTATACATACCGTTGTCTATCCTTACCATAGTCTATACATACCATAGTCTATACATACCATAGTCTATCCATACCGTAACCTATCCATACCATAACCTATACATACCATAACCTATACATACCATAGTCTATCCATACCATAGTCTATACATACCATAGCCTACACATACCATAACCTACACATACCATAGCTTGTACATACCACAGCCTATACATACCATAGTCTATACATACCTTAGTCAAAAAAGTAACATAGCGTATACATACCATATCCTATACATACCATAACCTATACCTAATCATCCCCAATCCAAAGTGAAATCTCGAATTGGCTTCCTATTTCGCAACAAAGCATCCTTCACTCATGCTGCCAAACATACCCTCGTAAAACTGACCATCCTACCAATCCTCGACTTCATTTACAAAATAGCCTCCAATACCCTACTCAACAAGTTGGATGCAGTCTATCACAGTGCCATCCGTTTTGTCACCAAAGCCCCATATACTACCCACCACTGCGACCTGTACGCTCTCGTTGGCTGGCCTTCGCTTCATAATCGTCGCCAAACACATTGGCTCCAGGTCATCTACAAGACCCTGCTAGGTAAAGTCCCCCCTTATCTCCGCTCACCGGTCACCATAGCAGCACCCACCTGTAGCACGCGCTCCAGCAGGTATATCTCTCTGGTCACCCCTAAAGCCAACTCCTCCTTTGGTTGTCTCTCCTTCCAGTTCTCTGCTGCCAATGACTGGAACGAACTAGAAAAATCTCTGAAACTGGAAACACTTATCTCCCTCACTAGCTTTAAGCACCAGCTGTCAGAGCAGCTCACAGATCACTGCACCTGTACATAGCCCATCTATAATTTAGCCCAAACTACTACCTCTTCCCCTACTGTATTTATTTATTTTATTTATTTTGCTCCTTTGCACCATATTATTTATATTTTTACTTTGAACTTCCTTCAAACTACAAATCTACCATTCCAGTGTTTTTCTTGCTATACTTTATTTACTTTGCCACCATGGCATTTTTTTGCCTTTACCTCTCTTATCTCACATCATTTGCTCACATTGTATATAGTCTTATTTTTTTTATTTTTTCTACTGCATCATTGATTGTATGTTGTTTTACTCCATGTGTAACTCTGTGTTTTTGTATGTTGTCGAACTGCTTTGCTTTATCTTGGCCAGGTTGCAATTGTAAATGAGAACTTGTTCTCAACTTGCCTACCTGGTTAAATAAAGGTGAAATAAATAAAATAAAAAAATACATACCATAGTCTATACATACTGTGCTCTATACATACCATACTCTATACATACCATAGTCTATCCATACCATAGTCTATCCATACCATAGTCTATACATACCGTAGTCTATACATACCATAGTCTATACATACCATAGCCTATACATACCTTAGTCAAAAAATAACATAGCGTATACATACCATATCCTATACATACCATAACCTATACATACCATAGTCTATACATACCGTAGTCTATACATACCATAGTCTGTACATACCTTAATCAATAAATAACATAGCGTATACATACCATATCCTATACATACCATAACCTGTACATACCATAGTCTATACATACCGTAGTCTATACATACCATAGTCTATACATACCATAGTCTATAAATACTGTAGTCTATACATACTGTAGTCTATACATACCATAGTCTATATATACCATAACTTATACATACCATAACCTATACATACCATAGTGTATACATACCATAGTCTATACATACCATAGTCTATACATGCCATAGTCTATCCATACCGTAACCTATCCATACCATAACCTATACATACCATAACCTATACATACCATAGTCTATCCATACCATAGTCTATACATACCATAGTCTATCCATACCATAGTCTATACATACCGTAGTCTATACATACCATAGTCTATACATACCATAGTCTATACATACCATAGCCTATACATACCTTAGTCAAAAAATAACATAGCGTATACATACCATATCCTATACATACCATATCCTATACATACCATAACCTATACATACCGTAGTCTATACATACCATAGTCTATACATACTGTAGTCTATACATACTGTAGTCTATACATACCATAGTGTATATATACCATAACTTATACATACCATAACCTATACATACCATAGTGTATACATACCATAGTCTATACATACCATAGTCTATACATACCATAGGCTATCCATACCGTAACCTATCCATACCATAACCTATACATACCATAACCTATACATACCATAGTCTATCCATACCATAGTCTATACATACCGTAGTCTATACATACCATAGTCTATACATACCATAGTCTATACATACCATAGCCCATACATACCTTAGTCAAAAAATAACATAGCGTATACATACCATATCCTATACATACCATAACCTATACATACCATAGTCTATACATACCGTAGTCTATACATACCATAGTCTATCCATACCATAGTCTATACATACCGTAGTCTATACATACGATACTCTATACATACCATAGTCTATCCATACCATAGTCTATCCATACCATAGTCTATATATACCACAGTCTATACATACCATAGTCTATACATATCATAGCCTACACATACCATAACCTACACATACCATAGCTTGTACATACCACAGCCTATACATACCATAGTCTATACATACCTTAGTCAAAAAAGTAACATAGCGTATACATACCATATCCTATACATACCATAACCTATACATACCATAACCTATACATACCATAGTCTATACATACTGTAGTCTATACATACTGTAGTCTATACATACCATAGTCTATATATACCATAACTTATACATACCATAACCTATACATACCATAGTGTATACATACCATAGTCTATACATACCATAGTCTATACATACCGTTGTCTATCCTTACCATAGTCTATACATACCATAGTCTATACATACCATAGTCTATCCATACCGTAACCTATCCATACCATAACCTATACATACCATAACCTATACATACCATAGTCTATCCATACCATAGTCTATACATACCATAGCCTACACATACCATAACCTACACATACCATAGCTTGTACATACCACAGCCTATACATACCATAGTCTATACATACCTTAGTCAAAAAAGTAACATAGCGTATACATACCATATCCTATACATACCATAGTCTATCCATACCATAGCCTATACATACTGTGCTCTATACATACGATACTCTATACATACCATAGTCTATCCATACCATAGTCTATCCATACCATAGTCTATATATACCACAGTCTATACATACCATAGTCTATACATACCATAGCCTACACATACCATAACCTACACATACCATAGCTTGTACATACCACAGCCTATACATACCATAGTCTATACATACCTTAGTCAAAAAAGTAACATAGCGTATACATACCATATCCTATACATACCATAACCTATACATACCATAACCTATACATACCATAGTCTATACTGTAGTCTATACATACTGTAGTCTATACATACCATAGTCTATATATACCATAACTTATACATACCATAACCTATACATACCATAGTGTATACATACCATAGTCTATACATACCATAGTCTATACATACCGTTGTCTATCCTTACCATAGTCTATACATACCATAGTCTATACATACCATAGTCTATCCATACCGTAACCTATCCATACCATAACCTATACATACCATAACCTATACATACCATAGTCTATCCATACCATAGTCTATACATACCATAGCCTACACATACCATAACCTACACATACCATAGCTTGTACATACCACAGCCTATACATACCATAGTCTATACATACCTTAGTCAAAAAAGTAACATAGCGTATACATACCATATCCTATACATACCATAACCTATACATACCATAGTCTATACATACTGTGCTCTATACATACCATACACTATACATACCGTAGTCTATACATACCATAGTCTATACATACCATAGTCTATACATACCATAGTCTATACATACCTTAGTCAAAAAATAACATAGCGTATACATACCATATCCTATACATACCATAACCTATACATACCATAGTCTATACATACCGTAGTCTATACATACCATAGTCTGTACATACCTTAATCAAAAAATAACATAGCGTATACATACCATATCCTATACATACCATAACCTGTACATACCATAGTCTATACATACCGTAGTCTATACATACCATAGTCTATACATACCATAGTCTATAAATACTGTAGTCTATACATACTGTAGTCTATACATACCATAGTCTATATATACCATAACTTATACATACCATAACCTATACATACCATAGTGTATACATACCATAGTCTATACATACCATAGTCTATACATACCATAGTCTATCCATACCGTAACCTATCCATACCATAACCTATACATACCAAAACCTATACATACCATAGCGTATACATACCATATCCTATACATACCATAACCTATACATACCGTAGTCTATACATACCATAGTCTATACATACCGTAGTCTATACATACTGTAGTCTATACATACTGTAGTCTATACATACCATAGTCTATATATACCATAACCTATCCATACCATAACCTATACATACCATAACCTATACATACCATAGTCTGTCCATACCATAGTCTATACATACCGTAGTCTATACATACCATAGTCTATACATACCATAGTCTATACATTCCATAGCCCATACATACCTTAGTCAAAAAATAACATAGCGTATACATACCATATCCTATACATACCATAACCTATACATACCATAGTCTATACATACCGTAGTCTATACATACCATAGTCTATCCATACCATAGTCTATACATACCGTAGTCTATACATACGATACTCTATACAAACCATAGTCTATCCATACCATAGTCTATCCATACCATAGTCTATATATACCACAGTCTATACATACCATAGTCTATACATATCATAGCCTACACATACCATAACCTACACATACCATAGCTTGTACATACCACAGCCTATACATACCATAGTCTATACATACCTTAGTCAAAAAAGTAACATAGCGTATACATACCATATCCTATACATACCATAACCTATACATACCATAACCTATACATACCATAGTCTATACATACTGTAGTCTATACATACTGTAGTCTATACATACCATAGTCTATATATACCATAACTTATACATACCATAACCTATACATACCATAGTGTATACATACCATAGTCTATACATACCATAGTCTATACATACCGTTGTCTATCCTTACCATAGTCTATACATACCATAGTCTATACATACCATAGTCTATCCATACCGTAACCTATCCATACCATAACCTATACATACCATAACCTATACATACCATAGTCTATCCATACCATAGTCTATACATACCATAGCCTACACATACCATAACCTACACATACCATAGCTTGTACATACCACAGCCTATACATACCATAGTCTATACATACCTTAGTCAAAAAAGTAACATAGCGTATACATACCATATCCTATACATACCATAGTATATCCATACCATAGTCTATACATACTGTGCTCTATACATACGATACTCTATACATACCATAGTCTATCCATACCATAGTCTATCCATACCATAGTCTATATATACCACAGTCTATACATACCATAGTCTATACATACCATAGCCTACACATAACATAACCTACACATACCATAGCTTGTACATACCACAGCCTATACATACCATAGTCTATACATACCTTAGTCAAAAAAGTAACATAGCGTATACATACCATATCCTATACATACCATAACCTATACATACCATAACCTATACATACCATAGTCTATACTGTAGTCTATACATACTGTAGTCTATACATACCATAGTCTATATATACCATAACTTATACATACCATAACCTATACATACCATAGTGTATACATACCATAGTCTATACATACTGTAGTCTATACATACCATAGTCTATATATACCATAACTTATACATACCATAACCTATACATACCATAGTCTATACATACCATAGTCTATACATACCGTTGTCTATCCTTACCATAGTCTATACATACCATAGTCTATACATACCATAGTCTATCCATACCGTAACCTATCCATACCATAACCTATACATACCATAACCTATACATACCATAGTCTATCCATACCATAGTCTATACATACCATAGCCTACACATACCATAACCTACACATACCATAGCTTGTACATACCACAGCCTATACATACCATAGTCTATACATACCTTAGTCAAAAAAGTAACATAGCGTATACATACCATATCCTATACATACCATAACCTATACATACCATAGTCTATACATACTGTGCTCTATACATACCATACACTATACATACCATAGTCTATCCATACCATAGTATATACATACCATAGTCTATCCATAACATAGTCTATACATACCGTAGTCTATACATACCATAGTCTATACATACCATAGTCTATACATACCATAGTCTATACATACCTTAGTCAAAAAATAACATAGCGTATACATACCATATCCTATACATACCATAACCTATACATACCATTGTCTATACATACCGTAGTCTATACATACCATAGTCTATACATACCATAGTCTGTACATACCTTAATCAAAAAATAACATAGCGTATACATACCATATCCTATACATACCATAACCTGTACATACCATAGTCTATACATACCGTAGTCTATACATACCATAGTCTATACATACCATAGTCTATACATACTGTAGTCTATACATACTGTAGTCTATACATACCATAGTCTATATATACCATAACTTATACATACCATAACCTATACATACCATAGTGTATACATACTGTAGTCTATACATACTGTAGTCTATACATACCATAGTCTATATATACCATAACTTATACATACCATAACCTATACATAGCATAGTGTATACATACCATAGTCTATACATACCATAGTCTATACATACCGTTGTCTATCCTTACCATAGTCTATACATACCATAGTCTATACATACCATAGTCTATACATACTGTAGTCTATACATACTGTAGTCTATACATACCATAGTCTATATATACCATAACTTATACATACCATAACCTATACATACCATAGTGTATACATACCATAGTCTATACATACCATAGTCTATACATACCATAGTCTATACATACCGTTGTCTATCCTTACCATAGTCTATACATACCATAGTCTATACATACCATAGTCTATACATACTGTAGTCTATACATACTGTAGTCTATACATACCATAGTCTATATATACCATAACTTATACATACCATAACCTATACATACCATAGTGTATACATACCATAGTCTATACATACCATAGTCTATACATACCGTTGTCTATCCTTACCATAGTCTATACATACCATAGTCTATACATACCATAGTCTATCCATACCGTAACCTATCCATACCATAACCTATACATACCATAACCTATACATACCATAGTCTATCCATACCATAGTCTATACATACCATAGTCTATACATACCGTAGTCTATACATACCATAGTCTATACATACCATAGTCTATACATACTGTAGTCTATACATACTGTAGTGTATCCATACCATAGTCTATCCATACCATATTCTATCCATACCGTAGTCTATCCATACTATAGTCTATACATACCATAGTCTATACATACCTTAGTCAAAAAAGTAACATAGCGTATACATACCATATCCTATACATACCATAACCTATACATACCATAGTCTATACATACTGTGCTCTATACATACCATACACTATACATACCATAGTCTATCCATACCATAGTATATACATTCCATAGTCTATCCATAACATAGTCTATACATACCGTAGTCTATACATACCATAGTCTATACATACCATAGTCTATACATACCATAGTCTATACATACCTTAGTCAAAAAATAACATAGCGTATACATACCATATCCTATACATACCATAACCTATACATACCATTGTCTATACATACCGTAGTCTATACATACCATAGTCTATACATACCATAGTCTGTACATACCTTAATCAAAAAATAACATAGCGTATACATACCATATCCTATACATACCATAACCTGTACATACCATAGTCTATACATACCGTAGTCTATACATACCATAGTCTATACATACCATAGTCTATACATACTGTAGTCTATACATACTGTAGTCTATACATACCATAGTCTATATATACCATAACTTATACATACCATAACCTATACATACCATAGTGTATACATACCATAGTCTATACATACCATAGTCTATACATACCGTTGTCTATCCTTACCATAGTCTATACATACCATAGTCTATACATACCATAGTCTATCCATACCGTAACCTATCCATACCATAACCTATACATACCATAACCTATACATACCATAGTCTATCCATACCATAGTCTATACATACCATAGTCTATACATACCGTAGTCTATACATACCATAGTCTATACATACCATAGTCTATACATACTGTAGTCTATACATACTGTAGTGTATCCATACCATAGTCTATCCATACCATATTCTATCCATACCGTAGTCTATCCATACTATAGTCTATCCATACCATAATCTATCTATACCATAGCCTATAAATGTACCCTTCTTGATTACCACCTCCATTGTATCCCCTTTCTCATTGGCTGATTTATAGCTGCACAGTTAATCATATTAAATCAACACTCTGAGGTGAGGAAATGAAGAGAGAGATGGACAGAGGGATGGGGAGAGATGGAGAGAGAGATGGGGAGAGATGGACAGAGGGATGGGGAGAGATGGACAGAGGGATGGGGAGAGATGGACAGAGGGATGGGGAGAGGGATGGGGAGAGATGGAGAGAGAGAGATGGACAGAGGGATGGGGAGAGATGGAGAGAGAGATGGACAGAGGGATGGTGAGAGATGGTGAGAGAGAGATGGACAGAGGGATGGGGAGAGATGGAGAGAGAGAGATGGACAGAAGGATGGGGAGAGATGGACAGAGGGATGGGGAGAGATGGACAGAGGGATGGGGAGAGGGATGGGGAGAGATGGAGAGAGAGATGGACAGAGGGATGGGGAGAGATGGAGAGAGAGAGAGATGGACAGAGGGATGGTGAGAGATGGTGAGAGAGAGATGGACAGAGGGATGGGGAGAGATGGAGAGAGAGATGGACAGAAGGATGGGGAGAGATGGAGAGAGATAGATGGACAGAGGGATGGGGAGAGATGGAGAGAGAGAGAGAGATGGACAGAGGGATGGTGAGAGATGGTGAGAGAGAGATGGACAGAGGAATGGGGAGAGATGGAGAGAGAGAGATGGACAGAAGGATGGGGAGAGATGGACAGAGGGATGGGGAGAGATGGACAGAGGGATGGGGAGAGGGATGGGGAGAGATGGAGAGAGAGATGGACAGAGGGATGGGGAGAGATGGACAGAGGGATGGGGAGAGGGATGGGGAGAGATGGAGAGAGAGATGGACAGAGGGATGGGGAGAGATGGAGAGAGAGAGAGATGGACAGAGGGATGGTGAGAGATGGTGAGAGAGAGATGGACAGAGGGATGGGGAGAGATGGAGAGAGAGAGATGGACAGAAGGATGGGGAGAGATGGAGAGAGATAGATGGACAGAGGGATGGGGAGAGATGGAGACAGAGAGATGGATGGACAGAGGGATGGGGAGAGATCATTGCAAATTGACCTGGTAACCTGTACACATGGCTGGGCTGACAATCTCTAGGGGTTTTGGAGGAATATGACAAGAGGGTGTCTGGGGAGGCTTGTGTGTGTGTGTGTGTGTGTGTGTGTGTGTGTGTGTGTGTGGTGTGTGTGTGTGTGTGTGTGTGTGTGTGTGTGTGTGTGTGTGTGTGTGTGTGTGTGTGTGTGTGTGTGTGTGTGTGTGTGTGTGTGTGTGTGTGTGTGTGTGTCGTGTAGGTACTGAAGGTGCTAGCTTTTCAGCCGTGCTTCATTCGGGATCTTAGACGACCAATAAATCACCAAGGAATGCATCCCAAATGACACACTATTCCCTACATATTCCATGAGCCCTAGTTGAAAATAGTGCACTATATAGGATATAGGGTCATTTTGGAACACAACCCTAGCATCCTCTTTCTCTGCCACACATCTATCTGCTGATTTAGAATGGAAGACTGCAGAGACACACCTGGGAAAGACAGGAATAGAGAGAGGGAGAGGAGAGAAGGGGATGAAATGAATAGTCCTTTACAAGGGAAGGAGAGGAGATGATGAGGGGAGGAGAGGAGAGGAGATGAGAGGAGAGGAGAGGATGAAATGAAAAGTGCTTTAAATTGGGAGGAGAGGTGATGAAGAGGAAGAGGAAGAGGCGGGGAGAGGGAGGAGAGAAGGGGAGAGAGTGAAGTCTTGCTTGAGAGAAGAAGAAGAGAGGGCTAGAAAGAGGAGAGGAGAGGTAGACAGAGGAGAGGAGGGGTAGAAAATGGAGAGGAGGGGTAGAAAAGGAGAGGAGGGGTAGACAGAGGAGAGGAGGGGTAGAAAGAAGAGAGGAGAGGTAGCCTGTCCCATTTCCACGGTTACCTGAGCACTGGGTGACAGAGTATGCATGTCAGCCAGAGAGATGGGCATGCACACAAATGCCACAGCCAATTAATAATGCAACAAATCTCAATGGCACTAAAAAAAACAGAGTAGAGGTAAATGGAAAGGCAATGGTCTTTGGTGTAGGCAGCAGAGCAGTAGTTCTGTTTTTACTCCTAATCTGTGTTCCTTTTATAAAGTAACATGCAGTAGTTCTGTTTTTACTCCTAATCTGTGTTCCTTTTATAAAGTAACATGCAGTAGTTCTGTTTTTACTCCTAATCTGTGTTCCTTTTATAAAGTAACATGCAGTAGTTCTATTTTTACTCCTAATCTGTGTTCCTTTTAAAAGGAACATGCAGTAGTTCTGTTTTACTCCTAATCTGTGTTCCTGCAGTAGTTTGAGTTGCTGCAACTCGACAGAAATGTGTTGTTTTGTGCTCAAAGTCCTGCACATGTAGATGTCACCCTACTGGTCTGAGAGAGCGTATTATATATAACAGGATGTGTGTGTGTGTGTGTGTGTGTGTGTGTGTGTGTGTGTGTGTGTGTGTGTGTGTGTGTGTGTGTGTGTGTGTGTGTGTGTGTGTGTGTGTGTGTGTGTGTGTGTGTGTGGAGAGAGAGAGCGAGAGAGAGAGAGAAACGAGACACCTACGATTCCCCAAAAAGCAAGCTTCTTGTCATCGTTGCTAGCTATCTGATCATTCAGAATCTTTACATTGTTTGACTAAGGGACAAACCATGCCCCACTCAGGTAATACCTCCCATCCTTTCTGAGTGATATTTCCATACTGTTGTCTATACTGCCAGGGGTGTTGTCAGTTGTAATCTTGTACCCAATTCGTTTGAACTCCACCCTTAGCTCTGCTATTGTTAGCCTCAAAAAATATGAGACTGTTGTGGTCTGCTCCACCCAGTGCATTGTGGTCTGCTCCACCCAGTGCATTGTGGTCTGCTCCACCCAGTGCATTGTGGTCTGCTCCACCCAGTGCATTGTGGTCCGCTCCACCCAGTGCATTGTGGTCCGCTCCACCCAGTGCATTGTGGTCCGCTCCACCCAGTGCATTGTGGTCTGCTCCACCCAGTGCTTTTAGTTTCAATGTGAGTAAACTTGAATAGCCCCTTCAATTTTCCAATCACATAGAGGGCTTGGGTTGTTGCACCATAGCAACCAAAGCCCAACTTAAGTCAGTTTATAACATTCCATAATTGGTTACTCTGAGAGTTCCTCATATTGGACGCAGGTTGTGGCCTCAGGCCATTTGGTTCCAACCTTGGAAAAGTAATTCCAATTTCTACTTCTTCCTCTATTTCTAATAAGGGATAGACCAAAATGGTGCGGTTCTATGCAATCTGATAGCCACACCGACTATTATCAATATCAACCATCAGACAGGTTCTGCAACTGCCTATTGAACGTAGCTTGTTTGAGTTGATGTTTCCATGTGACTTTTAAAAACATCGTAAAGGATTTGGGTTGATGCATTTGAACATTAGGAGTTTACTTCCTAAAACTGGATTACATCAAGATCTGGGCTATGCAGACGAATCTAGACATTCTGGTATTAACCTAAACTTGGATCTCTGGGGACATTCTGGACTCCGATATTAATATTGAGGGTCATCATGTGTTCAGAACTGACAGATATGGTAGAGGTGGTGGAGTGGCAATTTCCTTAGTCAAAAAAATGTGAGATAGTATCTTTAGGACTTTGTCTAGGGGAAAATGTATCCATAACTGTTATAGGGGTCTGGCGTCCTCCCTCGGCTAACCTTTGTGCGCTCGAGGAGTTAACTAGTTTGTTGTCTTCTTTTACTAAATCAGAAGTTATTATCCTGGGTGACCTCAATTATGATCGGGAAATGCAGGCTTCAGACAATCTAAGACATGTGCAATGATCTAAACCTAAACCCAGCTGGTGACTAAGTCTACATGAACCTAAAGATCCTTGAAAGTCAACTCTGATTGATCTTAATTTAACAAATACACCAGAGAAATATGTTTCTAGTGGTGTCTTCGCGCAAAACATTAGTGACCATCGCCCAGTTGTTTGTGTTATAAATGTGCGAATACACACATCTAAGCATCATGTCATCACAAAGAGCAACATTAAAAACTTCAGTGAACAGGCTTTGTGTTACATTATATTTATTTTAGTGACCTAGGATGTATTTCAGCTAACCCTGAACCTGAATTAGTTTTGAGCCTTTTTTTTTTTTTTTTTTTTGCAGATGTCTTCAATACTATTGAGGATAATCATGCTCCTTTTTGAAAACAGTAAGGGTTAAAGGAAGATCGAATGCCTAGAACACTTCTGAATTATCAGAAGTCATTCATTCATTAAAAAAAATATGTTGCTTGGGTCAAGGACATAAACACAGGTTTAGGCCCCAGACTGGTAAGCTTTACAGCAACTGAGAAATCATTGTTTAAGACAAATCAGAAAGGCTAAATCTGATTATTATGTAACCTCTCATTCGGATTGTAATAGGGAACCCAGCTAAATTCTGGAAAACTGTCAAATCCCTGAAGGGCTTTACTTCCTTCTCTCTACCACAACAAATTAATTCAGCCACTGACCTCATTACGGGAAAAAATGCCATCATTGATGCATTTAATCACCATTTTATTTCAGTGGGCTCTCCCTCTCTCTCTCTCTCCGAAAGAACTAATCCTATTCACAATGAAATTGGGCTAGATGCTGATAGAGGGAAACTTGCTGAATGATCAGAGAAATGATAGTCAAAGCTTTTCTTTAAGGCTATTTACAGAAACAGAAGTCATGGATGCTTTGCAAGCAATAGACAACAAGAAATCCACAGGAGGCCGAACAATTGAATCCCAGTCTGTTTAAGTGTGCAGCTCCCATCGTTGTCGGCTCAGTAACTCAGACATTTTTATATTTCACATTGTTATCAGGAAATATTCAAAACGGTATGGAAATCATCTCTTGTGCTGCCACTCCACAAGGACGGGGATAGGAGTGATCGTAATAACTATCGCCCCGTTTCAACACTTCCTTGTCTCGCTAAGATTCCAGAATCTAAGAGTGTAGTCTGATATCTTAGTCATCCCAGCTGACAGTCATTGTGAATGATACCTTAGTCTTCCTGACAGTCATTGTGAATGATACCTTAGTGTTCCTAACTGACAGTCATTGTGAATGATATCTTAGTGTTCCTAACTGACAGTCATTGTGAATGATACCTTAGTATCTTGGTTGGATAGTATACACGAGTGGACATGCAGTGTGTATCTGTGCAGTATTTATTTAATTTATAACTGACAGTCATTGTGAATGATACCTTAGTCTTCCCAATCCTGACAGTCATTGTGAATGATATCTTAGTCTTCCTAACTGACAGTCATTGTGAATGATACCTTAGTCTTCCTAACTGACAGTCATTGTGAATGATATCTTAGTCTTCCTGACAGTCAGTGTGAATGATACCTTAGTCTTCCTAACTGACAGTCATTGTGAATGATACCTTAGTCTTCCTAACTTACAGTCATTGTGAATGATACCTTAGTCTTCCTAACTGACAGTCATTGTGAATGATACCTTAGTCTTCCTAACTGACAGTCATTGTGAATGATACCTTAGTGTTCCTAACTGACAGTCATTGTGAATGATACCTTAGTCTCCCTAACTGACAGTCATTGTGAATGATATCTTAGTCTTCCTGACAGTCAGTGTGAATGATACCTTAGTCTTCCTAACTGACTGTCATTGTGAATGATACCTTAGTCTTCCTAACTGACAGTCATTGTGAATGATACCTTAGTCTTCCTAACTGACAGTCATTGTGAATGATACCTTAGTCTTCCTAACTGACAGTCATTGTGAATGATACCTTAGTCTTCCTGACAGTCATTGTGAATGATACCTTAGTCTTCCTGACAGTCAGTGTGAATGATACCTTAGTCTTCCTAACTGACAGTCATTGTGAATGATACCTTAGTGTTCCTAACTGACAGTCATTGTGAATGATACCTTAGTCTCTCCTAACTGACAGTCATTGTGAATGATACCTTAGTCTTCCTAACTGACAGTCATTGTGAATGATACCTTAGTGTTCCTAACTGACAGTCATTGTGAATGACACCTTAGTGTTCCTAACTGACAGTCAGTGTGAATGATACCTTAGTCTTCCTAACTGACAGTCATTGTGAATGATACCTTAGTGTTCATAACTGACAGTCATTGTGAATGATACCTTAGTGTTCCTAACTGACAGTCATTGTGAATGATACCTTAGCCTTCCTAACTGACAGTCATTGTGAATGATACCTTAGTGTTCCTAACTGACAGTCATTGTGAATGATACCATAGTCTTCCTAACCGACAGTCATTGTGAATGATACCTTAGTCTTCCTAACTGACAGTCATTGTGAATGATACCTTAGTCTTCCTGACAGTCATTGTGAATGATACCTTAGTCTTCCTGACTGACAGTCATTGTGAATGATACCTTAGTCTTCCTAACTGACAGTCATTGTGAATGATACCTTAGTGTTCCTAACTGACAGTCATTGTGAATGATACCTTAGTCTTCCTAACTGACAGTCATTGTGAATGATACCTTAGTGTTCCTAACTGACAGTCATTGTGAATGATACCTTAGTCTTCCTAACTGACAGTCATTGTGAATGATACCTTAGTGTTCCTAACTGACAGTCATTGTGAATGACACCTTAGTGTTCCTAACTGACAGTCATTGTGAATGATACCTTAGTCTTCCTAACTGACAGTCATTGTGAATGATATCTAGTCTTCCTAACTGACAGTCATTGTGAATGCAGGTTACATGTGAAATTGCTAGATTCCAATAGGAATTACACAACACTTTGCAAGTCAGCATAATGTGACTTGCATTGCCTGATGTGGTCAGTAAACTATGAATTTCAGACCACTGTATTAGCGTAGAACTCTTGCCCTATGAAATATGTATTGTATTGTCATAAATAATGTAATTTTAGCAACAACATACTCACTTATGATCTCACTTGATGAAAACCACAGGACTGAAAATGAATAAATGCAACAACCGTGTCTCTGTCACTAGCAAACACAGTCGTGGGTTCACTTAAAAGGAACACTGGAAAATATGCAAAGAAGGATTAAAACCCTACAGCAGGGCTATTACATTCTGGTCCTGAAGGATTTTTTTGTTTGTATTGTATTGTTCTTCAAAAGAATAATCCTATTTATTGTTCTTCAGAGACCCTAAAATGGTTCCCTTATGGCGACGGTTTCACAAACTCGTTCCTGGGTACCCCCCCCCTGGGTGAACGTTTTGTTTTTTCGCCCTATCACTACACAGCTGATTGAAATAGTGAACTCATTATCAAGCTTTTATTTATCTCAATCAGCTGTGTAGTTCTAGGGGGCAACAAAAATAATACTTTTTAAAAAAGTGCATCCCTGAATGACCCAAGGACCGAGTTTGGGAAACCCTGTCCTATGGCATCTCTCTAAGGAACCTTATTTGGTTCCAACTTACGGCTTTATTTGTGTAGGGTATCCTGATAGTTTAGTCATGTACCGATCACTAGGTTTTAACTCAGAGATATTAAATGTAAATTTGAATATTCTCCCCCCCCCCCCGCTAAGCCAGTCCAGTCCCTGCTAAGACTTACAGGTCACATCCCAAATGCACTTGACTGTTCCCTATATAGTGCACTACTACCTATTGACTCTGGTCAAAAGCATTGAGTTATACAGGGACTAGGGTGCCATTTGGGTCACAGAGAAGCTGAGCTGTGTGAGGAGTAGTCATCAACACCAGTCTAATAAGAGGAGAAAGACTGGGTTCTTTTTAAATAGTGGAGAGAAAAAGGTAATTAAAATACACATGATACATTTATTACCCGAGCTTTCTTTCCCTCCCTCTCGCTCTCTCTTTCTCTCCCTTTGTCTGTTTCTCTCTCTCTCTCTCTCTCTCTCCCTCCCTCTCGCTCTCTCTCCCTTTGTCTGTTTCTCTCTCTCCCTCCCTCTCTCACTCTCCCTTTGTCTGTTTCTCTCTCTCCATCCCCCTCCCTCTCTCTTTCTCTCCCTCCCTCTCCCTCTCTCTCTCTTTCTCTCCCTCCCTCTCCCTCTCTCTTTCTCTCCCTCCCTCCCTCTCCCTCTCTCTCTCTCTCTCTCCTCCCTCTCCCTCCCTCTTCCCTCCCTCCCTCCCTCCTCCCTCCCTCCCTCCCTCCCTCCCTCCCTCCCTCCCTCCCTCCCTCCCTCCCTCTCTCTCTCTCCCCCTCTCTCTCTCTCTCTCTCCCCCTCCCTCTCTCTCTCTCTGCCCCTCTCTCGCTCTCTCTCTCTCCCCCTCCCTCTCTCTGCCCCCCTCTCTCTCTCTCTCTCTCTCCCCCTCTCTCACTTTCTCTCTCTCTTCCTCTTTCTTTCTCTCTCTCTCTCTCCCTTTTTCCCTATTGTTTCACACCGACCTCAACTAAAATAATAGTAACAACTTAATTTCAGGCTGACATTAAGTACTGTAACTAAGCAACAAGTTGCTGTGACAAATTCTGCCTGCCATAGAGGCTGTGGCTTGTAAAGGAAATGTATTTGTCCTTTTGCAAGAAGAAATGTATCATATTGTTTTCTGACAAGATGATTGGTGGCTATTTATTGGAAATCCAATTTCCCTTCAACTTATTAAAGCTTTGTCTTAGAATAAACTAAAAGTGCTACTTTACAAACATTTAATAATTAACTTGAAGTTGTTATATAAAACTTGATATGTCTAAAAATCTACGGTACGCAACATATCTGTTTGTCGTGATGCTTTTAAACATCAAGTTGGAATGCCAGTGGGACGCAGTGTGTATTTAATTGAGAAATACTGTTGGATCATATAATTATTGTGCATGATATCGTGGACTTTTAATAAAATGTATTATTTCATAGCTGTTAAAAAGTATATGTTTCTGATAGTTGATGTGATTTTGAACAGGAAGGCATAGAACAACCCTAACAATTCCTCCATGATGTAACTCTGAGAAATAATATTTTAGACCAAGGTACCTTGTCCATCCCTCTTCCTCGACAATGACACTGTGGACTTCAGTCTTCTTTTTCCTGCTTTTCATTTCCCTCTATTAAGCCTTGTTCACACTGGCAGTTTGAAGTGACTCAAATCCGATTTATATGCATTTCTGATTAGGATCTGTTCATTTTTTTCCTGCTGTCTAAGCAGCCGAAAAGCATATGAAATCTGATATTTCAAGCCACATTTCAAACTACCTTCGTCGATACAAATCTGATTCCTGGCCGTGTGACTTGTGTCTGACTGGTCAAATCAGATTTATTTGCCCTCAAGTGGTTATTCCACATATATTGTTGCTTGCTAGCTACTCAGTTGACAGTTTGACAAGAACATGTGGTAGATAAATAGCTTGTAAAAGGTGCTATCTCTAACCTAAAAGGGTTCTTCAGCTGTCCCCATAGGAGAACCCTTTTGGGTTCCATGTAGAACCCTTTCTACAGAAGGTTCTACATGGATCCCAAAAGGGTTATCCTATGAGGACAGCCGTATAACCCATTTTGGAACCCTTTTTTTTCTAAGAGTTTAGTTAGTTGACTTCTGTGGCTAGCTAAAAAAGGACTTGTTTTCAAGGTTGAATCACGTTATCCTTGGAGAATTTAAAGGAGTTCTTACCCTATAATTATTAACATTAAAAAGCAACTGGGAAACATCCATGGCAGGCATTGTTGTCACCTTAGCCTGCTACATAACTTCTGAATGAGCACAAGAACCACCACCAATCAGCTTACGCCACTGCACACACACCCACCGTTACTATGACAACAAGAGTAGCCATTGTGCGCAAATGACTGCTGTCTGAATAAACACAAATCATATTTGGTCACTTGTAACTTGCTGTTTGGACAGTCAGTAGACCAAAACGGATTTGAAAAACCAAACTGATTTGAGCGTTAAGGCCTACAATGTGAACAAGGCAAAAAAAATTCAGGCTGCCTCGCAAATCGCACCCTATAGACCTTCAATCTGAGTCCCAAAGGGCCCGCTATAAAGCTTCAATCTGCGTCCCAAACGCCCCCCTATAAAGATTTAATCTACATTCCAAACACCCCCATATAAAGCTTCAAACTGCGTCCCAAATCAACCCCTATAAAGCTTCATCTGCGTCCCAAACCACCCCCTATAAAGCTTTAATCTGCGTCCCAAATCAAATCATAAAGTTTCAATCTACATTCCAAACCACCCCCTATAAAGCTTCAAGCTGCGTCCCAAATCACCCCCTATAAAGCTTCAATCTACATTCCAAACGCCCCCATATAAAGCTTCAATCTGCGTCCCAAATCACCCCCTATAAAGCTTCAATCTACATTCCAAACGCCCCCATATAAAGCTTCATCTGCGTCCAAAATCGCCCCCTATAAAGCTTCCATCTGCGTCCCAAATCACCCCCATTAAAGCTTCAATCTACATTCCAAACATCCCCTTATAAAGCTTCATTCTGCATCCCAAACCACCCCCTATAAAGCTTCCATCTGCGTCCCAAACAGCCCCCTCTAATCCTTCATCCTGCGTCCCAAACCACCCCCTATAAAGCCTCAAAATGGGTCCCAAAGTACCCCCACAAAGCTTCAAAATGCGTCCCAAACTACCCCCTATGAAGCCTCAAAATGGATCCCAAACTACCCCCTATAAAGCCTCAAAATGGATCCCAAACTACCCCCTATAAAGCTTCAATCTGCGTCCCAAACGGCCCCCGATACTCTATATAGTGCACCATATACTATATTATATATACAATATATAATAATAAATAATAAATATGCTGTACATACTGTATGTAAGAAAATACACAAGAAATATGAGAGAGAAAAAAAAACAAGATAATGCAAGCTATATACAGGTCAGTACCATGACAACTAAATATAAATATGTATCCAAACTATATACAGGTCAGTACCATGACAACTAAATATAAATATATATTCAAACTATATACAGCTTAGTACCAGGACAACTAATATATATACAAACTATATACAGGTCAGTACCATGACAACTAAATATAAATACATTTACAAACTATATACAGGTCATTACCATGACAACTAAATATAAATATATATCCAAACTATATACAGGTCAGTACCATGACAACTAAATATAAATATATATACAAACTATATACAGGTCATTACCATGACAACTAAATATAAATATATATCCAAACTATATACAGGTCAGTACCATGACAACTAAATATAAATATATATACAAATTATATACAGGTCATTACCATGACAACTAAATATAAATATATATCCAAACTATATACAGGTCAGTACCATGACAACTAAATATAAATATATATACATTTAAGTCATTTAGCAGACGCTCTTATCCAGAGCGACTTACAAATTGGTGCATTCACCTTATAATATCCAGTGGAACAACCACTTTACAATAGTGCATCTAAATCTTTTAAGGGGGGGGGGGGGTTAGAAGGATTACTTTATCCTATCCTAGGTATTCCTTAAAGAGGTGGGGTTTCAGGTGTCTCCGGAAGGTGGTGATTGACTCCGCTGTCCTGGCGTCGTGAGGGAGCTTGTTCCACCATTGGGGTGCCAGAGCAGCGAACAGTTTTGACTGGGCTGAGCGGGAACTGTGCTTCCTCAGAGGTAGGGAGGCGAGCAGGCCAGAGGTGGATGAACGCAGTGCCCTTGTTTGAGTGTAGGGCCTGATCAGAGCCTGAAGGTTACGGAGGTGCAGTTCCCCTCACAGCTCCGTAGGCAAGCACCATGGTCTTGTAGCGGATGCGAGCTTCGACTGGAAGCCAGTGGAGAGAGCGGAGGAGCGGGGTGACGTGAGAGAACTTGGGAAGGTTGAACACCAGATGGGCTGCGGCGTTCTGGATGAGTTGGAGGGGTTTAATGGCACAGGCAGGGAGCCCAGCCAACAACGAGTTGCAGTAATCCAGACGGGAGATGACAAGTGCCTGGATTAGGACCTGCGCCGCTTCCTGTGTGAGGCAGGGTCGTACTCTGCGAATGTTGTAGAGCATGAACCTACAGGATCGGGTCACCGCCTTGATGTTAGTGGAGAACGACAGGGTGTTGTCCAGGGTCACGCCGAGGCTCTTAGCACTCTGGGAGGAGGACACAAGGGAGTTGTCAACCGTGATGGCGAGATCATGGAACGGGCAGTCCTTCCCCGGGAGGAAGAGCAGCTCCGTCTTGCCGAGGTTCAGCTTGAGGTGGTGATCCGTCATCCACACTGATATGTCTGCCAGACATGCAGAGATGCGATTCGCCACCTGGTTGTCAGAAGGGGGAAAGGAGAAGATTAATTGTGTGTCATCTGCATAGCAATGATATGAGAGACCATGTGAGGATATGACAGAGCCAAGTGACTTGGTGTATAGCGAGAATAGGAGTGGGCCTAGAACAGAGCCCTGGGGGACACCAGTGGTGAGAGCACGTGGTGCGGAGACAGATTCTCGCCACGCCACCTGGTAGGAGCGACCTGTCAGGTAGGACGCAATCCAAGCGTGGGCCGCGCCGGAGATGCCCAGCTCGGAGAGGGTGGAGAGGAGGATCTGATGGTTCACGGTATCAAAGGCAGCAGATAGGTCTGGAAGGATGAGAGCAGAGGAGAGAGAGTTAGCTTTAGCAGTGCGGAGAGCCTCCGTGACACAGAGAAGAGCAGTCTCAGTTGAATGCACAGTCTTGAAACCTGACTGATTAGGATCAAGAAGGTCATTCTGAGAGAGATAGCAAGAGAGCTGGCCAAGGACGGCACGTTAAAGAGTTTTGGAGAGAAAGGAAAGAAGGGATACTGGTCTGTAGTTGTTGACATCGGAGGGATCGAGTGTAGGTTTTTTCAGAAGGGGTGCAACTCTCGCTCTCTTGAAGACGGAAGGGACGTAGCCAGCGGTCAAGGATGAGTTGATGAGCGAGGTGAGGTAGGGGAGAAGGTCTCCGGAAATGGTCTGGAGAAGAGAGGAGGGGATAGGGTCAAGTGGGCAGGTTGTTGGGCGGCCGGCCGTCACAAGATGCGAGATTTCATCTGGAGAGAGAGGGGAGAAAGAGGTCAAAGCACAGGGTAGGGCAGTGTGAGCAGGACCAGCGGTGTCGTTTGACTTAGCAAACGAGGATCGGATGTCGTCAACCTTCTTTTCAAAATGGTTGACGAAGTCATCCGCAGAGAGGGAGGAGGGGGGGGGGAGGGGGGGGAGGAGGATTCAGGAGGGAGGAGAAGGTAGCAAAGAGCTTCCTAGGGTTAGAGGCAGATGCTTGGAGTTTAGAGTGGTAGAAAGTGGCTTTAGCAGCAGAGACAGAAGAGGAAAATGTAGAGAGGAGGGAGTGAAAGGATGCCAGGTCCGCAGGGAGGCGAGTTTTCCTCCATTTCCGCTCGGCTGCCCGGAGCCCTGTTCTGTGAGCTCGCAGTGAGTCGTCGAGCCACGGAGCAGGAGGGGAGGACCGAGCCGGCCTGGAGGATAGGGGACAGAGGAAATCAAAGGATGCAGAGAGGGAGGAGAGGAGGGTTGAGGAGGCAGAATCAGGAGATAGGTTGGAGAAGGTTTGAGCAGAGGGAAGAGATGATAGGATGGAAGAGGAGAGAGTAGCGGGAGAGAGAGAGCGAAGGTTGGGACGGCGCAATACCATCCGAGTAGGGGCAGAGTGAGAAGTGTTGGATGAGAGCGAGAGGGAAAAGGATACAAGGTAGTGGTCGGAGACTTGGAGGGGAGTTGCAATGAGATTAGTGGAAGAACAGCATCTAGTAAAGATGAGGTCAAGCGTATTGCCTGCCTTGTGAGTAGGGGGGGAAGGTGAGAGGGTGAGGTCGAAAGAGGAGAGGAGTGGAAAGAAGGAGGCAGAGAGGAATGAGTCGAAGGTAGACGTGGGGAGGTTAAAGTCACCCAGAACTGTGAGAGGTGAGCCATCCTCAGGAAAGGAACTTATCAAGGCGTCAAGCTCATTGATGAACTCTCCAAGGGAACCTGGAGGGCGATAAATGATAAGGATGTTAAGCTTGAAAGGGCTGGTAACTGTGACAGCATGCAATTCAAATGAGGAGATAGACAGATGGGTCAGGGGAGAAAGAGAGAATGTCCACTTGGGAGAGATGAGGATTCCAGTGCCACCACCCCGCTGGCTCGATGCTCTAGGGGTATGCGAGAACACGTAGTCAGACGAGGAGAGAGCAGTAGGAGTAGCAGTGTTATCTGTGGTAATCCATGTTTCCGTCAGCGCCAGGAAGTCTAGGGACTGGAGGGTAGCATAGGCTGAGATGAACTCAGCCTTGTTGGCCGCAGACCGGCAGTTCCAGAGGCTGCCGGAGACCTGGAACTCCACGTGGGTCGTGCGCGCTGGGACCACCAGGTTAGAGTGGCAGCGGCCACGCGGTGTGGAGCGTTTGTATGGCCTGTGCAGAGGGGAGAGAACAGGGATAGACAGACACATAGTAGACAAGCTACAGAAGAGGCTACACTAATGCAAAGGAGATTGGACTGACAAGTGGACTACACGTCTCGAATGTTCAGAAAGTTAAGCTTACGTTGCAAAAATCTTATTGACTAAAATGATACAGTACTGCTGGCTGGTGGAGTAGGCTAGCTAGCAGTGGCTGCGTTGTTGACTTTGAACGTGTAGCTGGCTAGGTAACCTCGATAGTTTCAGTACTACACCTTGTCATGATACAAAGCAACTTTGTAGCTAGCTAGCTAACATAACACTAATCAAGACGTTCCTTGTATGTATTTAGTTTCTACAATGCTGCTCGTCGGTAATAGTTGGCTGGGTTAGGAAAAATGGCGTCGCGGGGGACGGAAATAGCTGGCTAGCTGACCTCGATGGCTGTCTAGCTAACCTCGGTAATTACTAAACTACACAATTATCGAGCTATGACAAAGACAACTAAGTAGCTAGCTAGCTAACACTACACTAGTCAAATCGTTCCGTTGTAAAGTATTAGTATCTACAGCGCTGCTAGTCGGTAACGGTTGGCTAGCTAGCAGTGGGTTAATGATGACTAGGTGTGTTGACTAAGTCTGGCGCCGCGTCGCGGCTGGCTAGCTCACCTCGATAATTACTCAAACTACACAACTATCTTAGATACAGAGACAGCAAAGACAACTATGTAGCTGGCTAACTAACACTAACACCACACTAATCAAGTCGTTACGTTGTAATGTAATAGTTTCTACAGTGCTGCTAGTCGGTAGAAGTTGGCTAGCTAGCAGTGATGACTAGCTAGCTAGCAGCTAGGAGTGTTGACTACGTTAGGAGGACGAAGATAGCTAGCCTCGATAATTACTCAATTACTCTAAAACTACACAATTATCTTTGATACAAAGACGGCTATGTAGCTAGCTAAGAAGAATTGCTCAGATCAAACAAATCAAGCCGTTGTAATGTAGTGAAGTGTAATATTACCTGTGGAGCGAAGAGTAGTGTGACTGCTCGCTCCAAGCTCCAAACAGGTCAGTACCATGACAACTAAATATAAATATATATACAAACTATATACAGGTCATTACCATGACAACTAAATATAAATATATATCCAAACTATATACAGGTCAGTACCATGACAACTAAATATAAATATATATACAAACTATATACAGGTCATTACCATGACAACTAAATATAAATACATATACAAACTATATACAGGTCAGTACCATGACAACTAAATATACATATATATACAAACTATATACAGGTCAGTACCATGACAACTAAATATAAATATATATACAAACTATATACAGGTCAGTACCATGACAACTAAATATAAATACATATACAAACTATATACAGGTCATTACCATGACAACTAAATATAAATACATATACAAGCTATATAGAGATCAGTGGCAGTACCATGAAATAATGTGCTATTTGGGACTAACAGACACTGCCATGGAAAATCCAATATGTTAATTAGGGTTTGTATTAATGCAAATCAACCTATTTTCCCCTAACGCTCAGTTGAGTCGATTAGGTTCTGTTGGACAAGTTCAGAGACTTGAATTATTCACAAGCATATCTGTGTCTCAAATGGCACTCTATTCCCTATGGTCCCTGGTCAAAAGAAATGCGCTATGTAGGGAATAGGGTCTCTATGGGCCCTGGTCAAAAGTAGTGTGCTATAATAGAGAATAGGGTCACGTTTGGGATGCAGACAGCATCTCTATTCTAATGACATGTATTGTTCATTCCTACTTTTTCCATCCACCCTTATTTTCTAGTCATAATTAGGCCTTGATTATATCAGTCTTATGTAATGTTGATTTTTAATTTGATGATAGGATTATTTAGCAGTAAGGGGCAGTCCAATCATATTCCATTGAACACATACTCTTATTTAGTTTGTTATTATATAGATTTTTTGGGGGGGGGGGAGTGGATCATCTTTACTTTTGCAGATTGTGGGTTCTACCAATGTAATTGTTTACATCGTTTGCAATCTCCCATATAGATAATTGTTTGTTTTCTTTTTTTTAATATGTTTCCCTTAACAATACCTCGGTTTCTACTGCCACCTTAAACATACTATATACACATACCGTTCAAAAGTTTGGGGTCACTTACAAATGTCCTTGTTTTTGAAAGAAAAGCACTTTTTTGGGGGGGGGGGTCCATTAAAATAACATCAAATTGATCAGAAATACAGTGTAGACATTGTTAATGTTGTAAATGACTATTGTAGCTGGAAACAGAATATAGAGGCTCATTATTAGCAACCATCACTCTTGTGTTACAATGGCACATTGTGTTAGCTAATCCAAGTGTATCATTATCAAGGCTAATTGATCATTAGAAAACCCTTTTGCAATTAGGTTAGCACAGCTGAAAACGGTTGTTCTGATTAAAGAAGCAATACAACTGGCCATCTTTAGACTAGTTGAGTATCTGGAGCACCAGCATTTGTGGGTACGATTGCAGGCTAAAATGGCCAGAAACAAAGTACTTTCTTCTGAAACTCGTCAGTCTATTCTTGTTCTGAGAAATGAAGGCTATTCCATGCGAGAAATTGACAAGAAACTGAAGATCTCGTACAACGCTGTGTACTACTCCCTTCACAGAACAGCGCAAACTGCCTCTAACCAGAATAGAAAGAGGAGTTTGAGGCCCCGGTGCACAACTGAACAAGAGGACAAGTACATTAGAGTGTCTAGTTTGAGAAACAGAAGCCTTACAAGTCCACACCTGGCAGCTTCATTAAACAGTACCCGCAAAACACCAGTCTCAACGTCAATAGGCAGAGTTCCTCTGTCCAGTGTCTGTGTTCTTTTGCTCATCTTAATATTTTATTTTTATTGGCCAGCCTGAGATATGGCTTTTTTTATGCAACTCTGCCTAGAAGGCCAGCATCCCAGAGTCGCCTCTTCACTGTTGACGTTGAGAGTGGTGTTTTGAGAGTACTATTTAATGAAGCTGCCAGTTGAGGACTTGTGAGGCGTCTGTTTCTCAAACTAGACACTCTAATGTACTTCTCCTCTTGCTCCGTTGTGCACCGGTGCCTCCCACTCCTCTTTCTATTCTGGTTAGAGCCCGTTTGCATATTACTTGTGTCTTTTCTGGTGAAACTGAAACTGAAATTGCAAACAGCTTTCTATGACTTGTATTTAAAAAAGTGATATTTTGGAAATGATTTAATTTTCAAATAACAGAAAGTGAAAGGTTGCAATCTGAATAAATGAGAGAAAAAAAGTCAATTTCTGAACACGGGGAGAGAAATTCTCACTAATCTTCTGGAGAACCAGTTCGGATTTAAGAATAACCTTTGCATGATTGATGCCTTTAGTGAGAGGTCTAATGCTTTAATATTTAATAATTTTAGCCCCCTGAATTCATATTCATTATATAAATAGGCCCGTTTAATTTTGTCTGGTTTGCCATTTTTTTGCTCATAGAATTTTAAAAACAAGTAATCAGGGCCATCAGTAAATAGGTAAACTGGGATACGACTAAAGAACACATGCTTTTACACTACTCTTCTATATTGCATTGGACAATTAGGAAGTTATTTGGAATGTGTAAGGTCTGTTCTATCTGAAGTGTTGACGAATTGCAAAAAATCCATAATTTTTTTTGGTCCTGCCCACAAGATAGAAACAGCTCTATGTATAGCAGCCACACCCATCAGTATTTCACTCAGTGCATTCCAACACAAACAACACGCTGTGCCAACCAAACCTCGGATCCATTGACTTCTACTTCTCACTGTGTCTAGCACCAGTTCTGTGTCTAGCACCAGTTCTGTGTCTAGCACCAGTTCTGTGTCTAACACCAGTTCTGTGGCTAACACCAGTTCTGTGTCTAACACCAGTTCTGTGTCTAACACCAGTTCTGTGTCTAGCACCAGTTCTGTGTCTAGCACCAGTTCTGTGTCTAACACCAGTTCTGTGGCTAACACCAGTTCTGTGTCTAGCACCAGTTCTGTGTCTAGCACCAGTTCTGTGTCTAGCACCAGTTCTGTGGCTAACACCAGTTCTGTGACTAACACCAGTTCTGTGGCTAACACCAGTTCTGTGACTAACACCAGTTCTGTGTCTAACACCAGTTCTGTGGCTAACACCAGTTCTGTGTCTAACACCAGTTCTGTGGCTAACACCAGTTCTGTGGCTAACACCAGTTCTGTGGCTAACACCAGTTCTGTGGCTAACACCAGTTCTGTGTCTAACACCAGTTCTGTGTCAAGCACCAGTTTTGTGTAGGATTCATTATACTGAAAAGTGCTGCTGTCTTTCCTCCGGTCTTTATCCTAATGATTTAGCGAGAAGTCTTTTAGTAGCATAAATCGTGGCTAATCACAAGGAGCTTTACTTATGTCTGTAATGCTAATAGCAGCACGGCTCGACAGCAGCCAATGGAGCTGAACTTTAAAGGGTTTAGGATTTGGGGAACTAGAGATGTAGACATATAGAGAACTCATACAGGGTACCTCCCAAATGGCACACTATTCCCTATATAGTGCACTACATTAGACCAGGGCCCTATTCCTTATATACATATATATATAGCACTAGTTTTGAGCAGGGTGCTATTTGGGACCGACAGCTCCTGCTGTACAACATAACTTACTAGCATATAGAGAAGCCCATTTGGAAGCTGTGTTTTATCTATCATGTCCATGATTGACTGACTAGACTCTACCTTTTGATTTAGTCGAAGAAGGCCATCTAAGTGTTTATCATGTTGACATTGGCTAAAAAAAAAATCTCATCTACTGTAGACCTACCTTTTTTAAAAGTAGTGTTTGCTATCGACTTCTGTTGGTGATTCTGTGACCCAAACAGTAAAAGAAGATATCGTTCTATGATTGATCTCTGACAGTTCCACAGAAAGCAGAGTTTAGATGTATTGTTTTACCTATAGGTCAATAGCCTCTCCACATCAAAGAACATTGAGTTGGTTCGGGCAGCCGCCCCCTCAAAATGGGATAATTCATCATAATTAGACTGCTTTCACAAATCCAAGGAATAGAGTTTAAAGATAGCTTACATTGAACGCCACATTGAGCAATGTATTGCCCCTGCTGTGGTAAACATGAAGATAGAGGAGATCATTTTACAATGTCATATTTTTAACACTCAAACTTTATATGACTTAAATACTTTTTAACACTCAAATTGTAAAAAAAAAAAGTATTGTACAGATTAGCATAATATCAATTTAGCCTAATAAATGGGTACTCAAATACTATTTGAGAAAGTCCAGTCACACAGGTCTTAGGTGGCAAAGGTCCATATACAGCCTGGATCATCAACTAGATTCAGCCGTGGGACGATTTTTTTTGTTGTTGAGCGGATTATAGGTGGGCCGGAATGTAATTATAAATAATTTGTAGACTGCAAATTGACCGCAACAAGCTCAAACAGATGTTGCTAGACACGTTGGACTAAAACATAATCATTTCAAACCTTGCTTATGTTTATATACAATCACATGTTTCTCTCTATTATGCATGGGAATAGTTGGAAAGAGTTTTTTTTTTACTTTAAAATCACTTACAGCTGATTTTCTGGTGTTTTTACAGTTTTTTATGTCCAATAATGAAAATAAATATACTAATATATATATACAGTATATATATATTATATATATTATCATTTATTAGGCTAAATTGATATTTTGCTATATATATATATATATATATTTTATTTTTTATTTTTATTATTTATTTAGATTTTAGATTTTAGATTTTTTTTTTTTACAAATGTTACTTGGGGGGCCAAAGGAAATTGGCATGCGGGCCACCAGTTAGGGAACCCTGATACACAGTATTGTCATTTTTCGGTGTAGTAACAATCCCCACCTTTTTAATTATGTATATACGCATATATTTAAGTTGGGACCCGTGTTCCATATTGACCCTGTTCTGGGTCCAGATCCGGATCGCGGTCCATCCTATTCAGTATGACTGGCCTAATATTTAACATCAACAGTTGTTGTGATTAGCATGAGGTTGTAAGTAACATTTCCCAGGACATAGACATATCTTATATTGGCAGAAAGCTTACATTCTTGTTAATCTAACTGCACTATCCAATTTACTGTAGCTATTACAATGAAAGAATACCATGCTATTGTTTGAGGAGAGTGCACAATTTGGAACATGAAAAGTTATTAATAAACAAATTAGGCACATTTGGGCAGTCTTGATACAACATTTTGAACAGAAATTCAATGGTTCATTGGATCAGTTTAAGACTTTGCACATACACTGCTGCCATCTAGATGCCAAAATCTAAACAGGGCCTTGGGCTGGAATAATACATTTTGTCCTTTCTCTTGCATTTCAAAGATGACGGTAGAAAAAAAAATACAAAAGAATGGTTGGTTTTTTAATTGTATTATATTTCACCAGATCTATTGTGTTATATTCTCCTACATTCCTTTCACATTTCCACTAAATTCAAAGTGTTTCCTTTCAAATGGTACCAAGAATATGCATATCTGTGCTTCAGGGCTTGAGCTACAGGCGGTTAGATTTGGGTATGTCATTTTAGGTGAAAATTGAAAAAAAGGGGCGGATCCCTAAGAGGTAATGTAACTACATGTTGCAGTAGCTTAGTGGTAGTTAAACTAGTAATGTAACTACACGTTGCAGTAGCTTGGTGGTAGTTAAACTAGTAATGTAACTACACGTTGCAGTAGCTTGGTGGTAGTTAAACTAGTAATGTAACTACGCTACTGTTTTACCATGTAGTGTTGTAGCTAACTACTGGAACTACACACTACTGTTTTACCATGCAGCGGTATAGCTAACTACTGGAACTACACACTACTGTTTAACCATGTAGCGGTGTAGCTAACTACTGGAACTACACACTACTGTTTAACCATGTAGCGGTGTAGCTAACTACTGGAACTACACACTACTGTTTTACCATGTAGCGGTGTAGCTAACTACTGGAACTACACACTACTGATTTACCATGTAGCGGTGTAGCTAAATACTGGAACTACACACTACTGTTTTACCATGTAGCGGTGTAGCTAACTACTGGAACTACACACTACTCTTTAACCATGTAGCGGTGTAGCTAACTACTGGAACTACACACTACTGTTTAACCATGTAGCGGTGTAGCTAACTACTGGAACTACACACTACTGTTTAACCATGTAGCGGTGTAGCTAAGTACTGGGACTACACACTACTGTTTAACCATGTAGCAGTGTAGCTAACTACTGGAACTACACACTACTGTTTACCATGTAGCGGTGTAGCTAACTACTGGAACTACACACTACTGTTTACCATGTTACGGTGTAGCTAACTACTGGAACTACACACTACTGTTTTACCATGTAGCGGTTTTGCTAACTACTGGACCTACACACTACTGTTTTACCATGTAGCGGTGTAGCTAACTACTGGAACTACACACTACTGTTTTACCATGTAGCGGTGTAGCTAACTACTGGAACTACACACTACTGTTTTACCATGTAGCGGTGTAGCTAACTACTGGAACTACACACTACTGTTTACCATGTTACGGTGTAGCTAACTACTGGAACTACACACTACTGTTTTACCAAATCTATGATACTCCCCCACTTAACATACTGCTTGACTAGTTGGGCCAAAGCTTGCTGTACAACATTGAAACGTATTCAGTCTGTCTATAAACAGGCTCTCAAAGTGCTTGATAGGAAGCCAAATAGCCATCATCACTGTTACATACTCAGAAAGCATGAGCTCCTGAGTTGGGAAAATCTTGTGCAATACATCGACGCATGTCTTGTATTCAAGATCCTAAATGGCCTGGCTCCCCCTCCACTCAGTATTTTAGTTAAACAGAAAACCCAAACATATGGCAGCAAATCAACAAGGTCTGCCATGAGAGGTGACTGTATAGTTCCCTTTAGGAAAAGCACCTTTAGTAAATCCACTTTCTCTGTGAGAGCTTCCCATGTCTGGAATACACTGCCATCAGACACACATAACTGCATCACCTATCACACTTTCACAAAAACATGAAGACATGGCTAAAGGTCAATCAGATTTGTGAACATAATCCCTAGCTGTGTATTGCCGCTTTCCATGTTGTCTGTTGTCTGTAGCTTGTGAGGTCTGGAAACACTTTGTTGCTTTTATAGATTTTGTCTTGTTTCTATTTGTTCTATGTTTCTCTGTCTGTATGCTATGTCTTGCTTGTCCTATGTTGCTCTGCGTGTGCTCACTGCTCAATGATTGTCTATATTGTAATTGTTTTTAATAACCTGCCCAGGGACTGCGGTTGAAAATTAGCCGGCTGGCTTAAACCGGCACTTTTACTGAAATGTTGATTAATGTGCACTGTCCCTGTAAAAATAAAACAAACTGAAACTCAAACCATGTAGCGGTGTCGCTAACTACTGGAACTACATACTACTGTTTAACCATGTAGCGGTGTAGCTAACTACTGGAACTACACACTACTGTTTAACCATGTAGCGGTGTAGATAATTACTGGAACTACACACAACTGTTTTACCATGTAGCGGTGTAGATAATTACTGGAACTACACACCACTGTTTAACCATGTAGCGGTGTAGCTAACTCCTGGAACTACACACTACTGTTTGACCATGTAGCGGTGTAGCTAACTACTGGAACTACACACTACTGTTTGACAATGTAGAGTTGTAGCTAACTACTGGAACTACACACTACTGTTTTACCATTTAGCGGTGTAGCTAACTACTGGAACTACACACTACTGTTTTATTATGTAGAGTTGTAGCTAACTACTGGAACTACACACTACTGTTTGACCATGTAGCGGTGTAGCTAACTACTGGAACTACACACTACTGTTTTATTATGTAGAGATGTAGCTAACTACTGGAACTACACACTACTGTTTTACCATGTAGCGATGTAGCTAACTACTGGACCTACACCCTACTGTTCTACGTTCATAATTCTTACTTCAAATGTTTTTTTTATGTTTATGCTAAATTACACATTCTGTTAACATCTGACTCTGAAGTGTTCTGTCTCTTGCAATTTGCAGTTATAGTGTAGCTTAATGTAGCTTAACTTTTTCCAGTGGTAAGTCATTGGTAGCTTGGTAAACTATTTTTTTCAGAGTAGCTTCTTCAAAACTGTTTGAAGGTGACAGCTTTAAACATGAGGTGCATCAATTGATCAGTCTGTTAAAACGTTACTGGCTTGTGTGCTAGTCTTTCTTCCAGTACAAATTAAAAGTATCATTCTTCAATCATCTACACTACAATTCTAATACACAGCCAAAGGCTAGTTTTCAACTCAATGTCTTTTTAGGTAATGCAAGAGTTTATTGCTGACGGCAGAAATATACAGTAGACCCCTTTTTCAATTCCTGTCTTTTTCACCTATCCAATTTCTACATAGATGTTCATTTACATTTTCCTAATGTGTTAATGCTTTGTACATTTCTCCACATTTTCTGCTGTGGGTGTTCAGTTCAGCGGTGTGTGATTTCATCAATTGGAGGTGTCAGTATGACTTAGCCGAGGCAACGGAGATGACATGGGCTCCATCAATAGGATGAGGGATAATGATGGATTGGACTGGCAATACTTATCCGATGTGTAGCTCCCAAAGCAGGGATTTACACACACCTTTGATATTCTAAAATGATTTCCTATTGGTGATGATCCTATTATACCGACTCTGTCTGTCACAAGAGCAAAGAGAGATGTTCCCTCTCCGAGACTCCTATAATAACTTCAGTCTACAACGAGACTGTATGTAAGACCCAAATGGCACCCTATTCCCTATTTAAAGTGCACTACACTTGATCCGGGACCATGATTTATTTTCATTCTTCATCATGATTATGCACAACATTTATTTATGACAACCCTAACCCCTAGTGTTAAAGACCCACTGACTGTCTATATTATATTACCTAACCCCTAGTGTTAAAGACCCACTGACTGTCTATATTATATTACCTAACCCTAACCCCTAGTGTTAAAGACCCACTGACTGTCTATATTATATTACCTAACCCCTAGTGTTAAAGACCCACTGACTGTCTATATTATATTACGTAACCCCTAGTGTTAAAGACCCACTGACTGTCTATATTATATTACCTAACCCCTAGTGTTAAAGACCCACTGACTGTCTATATTATATTACCTAACCCCTAGTGTTAAAGACCCACTGACTGTCTATATTATATTACCTAACCCCTAGTGTTAAAGACCCACTGACTGTCTATATTATATTACCTAACCCTAACCTCTAGTGTTAAAGACCCACTGACTGTCTATATTATATTACCTAACCCTAACCCCTAATGTTAAAGACCCACTGACTGTCTAAATTATATTACCTAACCCCTAGTGTTAAAGACCCACTGACTGTCTATATTATATTACCTAACCCCTAGTGTTAAAGACCCACTGACTGTCTATATTATATTACCTAACCCCTAGTGTTAAAGACCCACTGACTGTCTATATTATATTACCTAACCCCTAGTGTTAAAGACCCACTGACTGTCTATATTATATTACCTAACCCTAACCCCTAGTGTTAAAGACCCACTGACTGTCTAGATTATATTACCTAACCCTAACCCCTAGTGTTAAAGACCCACTGACTGTCTAAATTATATTACCTAACCCCTAGTGTTAAAGACCCACTGACTGTCTATATTATATTACCTAACCCCTAGTGTTAAAGACCCACTGACTGTCTATATTATATTACCTAACCCCTAGTGTTAAAGACCCACTGACTGTCTATATTATATTACCTAACCCCTAGTGTTAAAGACCCACTGACTGTCTATATTATATTACCTAACCTCTAGTGTTAAAGACCCACTGACTGTCTATATTATATTACCTAACCCCTAGTGTTAAAGACCCACTGACTGTCTATATTATATTACCTAACCTCTAGTGTTAAAGACCCACTGACTGTCTATATTATATTACCTAACCCTAACCCCTAGTGTTAAAGACCCACTGACTGTCTATATTATATTACCTAACCCTAACCCCTAGTGTTAAAGACCCACTGACTGTCTAAATTATATTACCTAACCCCTAGTGTTAAAGACCCACTGACTGTCTATATTATATTACCTAACCCCTAGTGTTAAAGACCCACTGACTGTCTATATTATATTTCGTAACCCCTAGTGTTAAAGACCCACTGACTGTCTATATTATATTACCTAACCCCTAGTGTTAAATACCCACTGACTGTCTATATTATATTACCTAACCCCATAGTGTTAAAGACCCACTGACTGTCTATATTATATTACCTAACCCTAACCCCTAGTGTTAAAGACCCACTGACTGTCTAAATTATATTACCTAACCCCTAGTGTTAAAGACCCACTGACTGTCTATATTATATTACCTAACCCTAACCCCTAGTGTTAAAGACTCACTGACTGTCGATATTATATTACCTAACCCCATAGTGTTAAAGACCAACAACATCAACAAATACGTATGTCTCATATATACATCTCATATGTCACACTATTCCCGTAGCCCCTGCTGAGTGGCCGCATGGGTGGAACGTTGTTAATTTTATTCATAATTTCGTAACTAAAAAAACATGATTATAAAAATCTAGTGTTTCTTTGTCAAATTATTTTGTTTTGTTTCTGTCTTCTTTGATGTACATACAGTTCCCTCGAAAAATATTCAGACCCCTTGACTTTTTCCACATTTTGTTACGTTACAGCCTTATTCTAAAATGTATTAAATAGTTTTTTTCCCCTCTCATCAATCTACACAAAATACCCCATAATGACAAGGCAAAAAATGTTTTGTAGAAATTGTAGCTAATTTATTACAAATTGAAAACTGAAATTTGACATTTACATAAGTATTCAGAACCTTTACTAAATACTTTACTGAAGCACCATTGGCCACACAGCGATTACAACATCGAGTCATGTTTGGTAGGACGCTACAAGCTTGGCACACCCGTATTTGGGGAGTTTCACCCATTTTTCGCATATTCTCTCAAGCTCTGTCAGGTTGGATGGAGAGTGTTGCTGCACAGCTATTTTCAGGTCTCTCCAGAGATGTTCGATCGGGTTCAAGTCCGAAGGTGAACCTTCGCCCCAGTCTGAGGTCCTGAGCGCCATGGAGCAGGTTTTCATCAAGGATCTCTCTGTACTTTGCTTTGTTCATCTTTGTCTCGATCCTGACTAGTCTCCCAGTCCCTGCCACTGAAAAACATCCCCACAGCATGATGCTGCCACCACCATGCTTCCCCGTAGAGATGGTGCCAGGTTTCCTCCAGACATGATGCTTGGCATTCAGGCCAAAGAGTTCAATCTTGGTTTCATCAGACAAGAGAATCTTGTTTCTCATGGTCTGAGAGTCTTAAGGTGCCTTTTGGCAAACTACAAGGGAGCTGTGATGTGGCTTTAACTGAGGAGTGGCTTCCATCTGGCCAATCTACCATAAAGGCCTGATTGGTGGAGTGCTGCAGAGATGGTTGAAGTTTCTTCCATCTCCACAGAGGAACTCTAGAGCTCTGTCAGAGTGACCATCGGGTTCTTGGTCACCTCCCTGACCAAGGCCCTTCTCCCCCGATTGCTCAGTTTGGCCAGGTGGCCAGCTCTAGGAAGAGTGTTGGTGGTTCCAAACTTCTTCCATTTAAGAATGTTGGAAGCCACTGTGTTCTCGGGGTCCTTCAATGCTGCAGAAATGTTTTGGTACCCTTCCCCAGATCTGTGCCTCTACAGTCCTGTCTCGGAGCTCTATAGACAATTGCTTCCACTTCATGGCTTGGTATTTGCTCTGACATGCACTGTCAACTGTGGGACATTAAGTAGACAGGTGTGTGTGCCTTTGCAAATAATGTGTATTATTTTTAGTATAAACCCATAACCATGTGTGAGGTGTATACTTCTGTTTGAAAGTAGATTTGTTGAAGAAACCGTGACCCTGACTTAGCCCACTGCAGTAAAATGTTAAAATGCACTATATTCTGTTCCCTATATGTTAAAATGCACTACATCCTGTTCCCTATATATTAAAATGCACTACATCCTGTTCCCTATATGTTAAAATGCACTACATCCTGTTCCCTGTATATTAAAATGCACTACATCCTGTTCCCTATATATTAAAATGCACTACATCCTGTTCCCTATATATTAAAATGCACTACATCCTGTTCCCTATATATTAAAATGCACTACATCCTGTTCCCTGTATATTAAAATGCACTACATCCTGTTCCATATATATATTAAAATGCACTACATCCTGTTCCCTATATATTCAAATGCACTACATCCTGTTCCATATATATATTAAAATGCACTACATCCTGTTCCCTATATATTAAAATGCACTACATCCTGTTCCCTATATAGTGCACTATTAGTAGCTTACTCCCCCTGCCATCACTTTGGATACTTCCCGGTTGGCACCCTATTTCCTCTATAGTGAACTATAGGGCTAGATCAAAAATAGTGCACTATATAGGTTGTCATTTGGGATGTATTGAAAGGTGTGATATTGGGAGGTTTATTCCTCCCAGTTGAGGAGACAGGAGCGTTTCTTACTTCTATTTTTAGTTTTTATTTATTTATTTCACCTTTATTTAACCAGGTAGGTCAGTTGAGAACAAGTTCTCATTTACAACTGCGACCTGGCCAAGATAAAGAAAAGCAGTTCAACACATACAATAACACAGAGTTACACATGGAGTAAAACAAACATACGGTCAATAACACAGTAAATAAAAAAGTCTATATACAGTGAGTGCAAATGAGGTAAGTTAAGGCAATAAAAAGGCCATGGTGGCGAAGTAATTACAATATAGCAATTAAAACACTGGAATGGTAGATGTGCTGAAGATGAATGTGCAAGTAGAGATACTGGGGTGCAAAGGAGCAAGATAAATACATAAATACAGTATGGGGATGAGGTAGTTGGATGGGCTGTTTACAGATGGGCTATGTACAGCTGTAGTGATCTGTGAGCTGCTCTAACAGCTGGTACTTAAAAGCTAGTGAGGGAGATATGAGTCTCCAGCTTCAGAGATGTTTGCAGTTCGTTCCAATCATTGGCAGCAGAGACCTGGAAGGAAAGACGACCAAAGGAGGAATTGGCTTTGGGGGTGACCAGTGAGATATACCTGCTGGAGCACGTGCTACGAGTGGGTGCTGCTATGGTGACCAGTGACCTGAGATAAGGCGGAGCTTTACCTAGCAAAGACTTGTAGATGACCTGGAGCTAGTGGGTTTGGCGACGAGTATGAAGCGAGGGCCAGCCAACGAGAGCGTACAGGTCGCAGTGGTTTCATACAGGTGACATTAGTTACCAGGTCTTCTGAAGGGGAAGACAGGAGCATTAGTTACCAGGTCTTCTGAAGGGGAAGACAGGAGCATTAGTTACCAGGTTTTCTGAAGGTTAAGACAGGAGCATTAGTTACCAGGTCTTCTGAAGGTTAAGACAGGACCATTAGATACCAGGTCTTCTGAAGGGGAAGACAGGAGCATTAGTTACCAGGTCTTCTGAAGGTTAAGACAGGAGCATTAGTTACCAGGTTTTCTGAAGGTTAAGACAGGAGCATTAGTTACCAGGTCTTCTGAAGGGGAAGACAGGAGCATTAATTACCAGGTCTTCTGAAGGGGAAGACAGGAGCATTAGTTACCAGGTTTTCTGAAGGTTAAGACAGGAGCATTAGTTACCAGGTCTTCTGAAGGTTAAGACAGGACCATTACTTACCAGGTCTTCTGAAGGTTAAGACAGGAGCATTAGTTACCAGGTCTTCTGAAGGTTAAGACAGGAGCATTAGTTACCAGGTCTTCTGAAGGGGAAGACAGGAGCATTAGTTACCAGGTCTTCTGAAGGGGAAGACAGGAGCATTAGTTAAATGGCCTTCTGAAGAGGTAAAGGGAAAAACAGGCCATCTTTCTCTTCTCTTCTCCTCCTTCACAGCCCAGTACCAACCCGTTTTGAAAATACATATTTGGATATACTTCACATCTGAATTGGGTCACAGAACTAAATGGGATTCTTTCAGGTCAACATCAGATGGTTGCCTATAGCTCCCCTCTCTCTGTCTCCCTCAATGGCTTTGAAGTGTTGAATAGTGAGTTATTGCCTGCCACATCACACACACACACACACACACACACACACACACACACACACACACACACACACACACACACACACACACACACACACACACACACACACACACACACATACACAATTACCATGTCTCCTATTCGCTGAAGTTCAAAGCATCACGGCTGCTCCATTTCCACAGTCTATCCACCCACTGATCGCCTGTCTGTCTGATATCCACCCACTGATCGCCTGTCTGTCTGATATCCACCCACTGATCACCTGTCTGTCTGATATCCACCAACTGATCGCCTGTCTGTCTGATATCCACCAACTGATCGCCTGTCTGTCTGATATCCACCCACTGATCGCCTGTCTGTCTGATATCCACCCACTGATCGCCTGTCTGTCTGATATCCACCAACTGATCGCCTGTCTGTCTGATATCCACCAACTGATCGCCTGTCTGTCTGATAACCACCCACTGATCGCCTGTCTGTCTGATATCCACACACTGATCGCCTGTCTGTCTGATATCCACCCACTGATCGCCTGTCTGTCTGACATCCACCCACTGATCGCCGTCTGTCTGATATCCACCAACTGATCGCCTGTCTGTCTGATATCCACCCACTGATCGCCTGTCTGTCTGATATCCACCCTCTGATCGCCTGTCTGTCTGATATCCACCAACTGATTGCCTGTCTGTCTGATATCCACCCACTGATCGCCTGTCTGTCTGATATCCACCCACTGATCGCCTGTCTGTCTGATATCCACCCACTGATCGCCTGTCTGTGTGATATCCACCCACTGCTCGCCTGTCTGTCTGATATCCACCTGATCGCCTGTCTGTGTGATAACCACTTGATCGCCTGTCTGTCTGATATCCACCTGATCGCCTGTCTGTGTGATATCCACCTGATCGCCTGTCTGTGTGATATCCACCTGATCGCCTGTCTGTGTGATACCCATCTGATCGCCTGTCTGTGTGATATCCACCTGATCGCCTGTCTGTGTGATATCCACCTGATCGCCTGTCTGTGTGATATCCACCTGATCGCCTGTCTGTCTGATATCCACCTGATCGCCTGTCTGTGTGATATCCACCTGATCGCCTGTCTGTGTGATAACCACCTGATCGCCTGTCTGTGTGATATCCACCTGATCGCCTGTCTGTCTGATATCCACCTGATCGCCTGTCTGTGTGATATCCACCTGATCGCCTGTCTGTGTGATAACCACCTGATCGCCTGTCTGTGTGATAACCACCTGATCGCCTGTCTGTGTGATATCCACCTGATCGCCTGTCTGTCTGATATCCACCTGATCGCCTGTCTGTGTGATATCCACCTGATCGC